>NC_134354.1:603425100-603755100 GCF_048569485.1 Anomaloglossus baeobatrachus
CATCTGAATAACACGGATGTACACAGAATGCAGAACAGGCACTTTCCACATATGTATGATTCCCATGCAATAGACAAAAAAGAGGAATAACAATAGCCATCAAAATCACTGTGGCCTTCCAGCTCATCTGCAGCATTGTGTACAGTGAGGGCCAGTATGTCATCTTGGTTTGCAGCATAAATAATAAGACCTACATCATTGTTTCCTTATATGCCCTGTGATAACACGTTAAGGGATCGCCTTTGCTGGACTCAAAGGGCATGTATTTACCTCAAGCAGACAGCCGAATTCAAGGTGTAACTGACGCTTGGTCAGGTTTATTGCAGTGAAGCATAAACAAAAGAAAAACACCAACAAAATAAATCCTTGCCTGTCCGGCGCTAACTATACAGGATAATATCCTAACTACCAACTGGAGGGCTTTTCCCTTCCAGCTAAACCATACAGACATCAGGCACTGCTCCTCACAAGTGTCTCCTACACAGACAGGCTTACTGTGTAGCCCAGATGGAGACCCTCCCCCAACTTCTCAGACTCCTTTTACATCAGTCCTTCACCTCCCATTAATCCATTAGCAGCCAGGTGATCCTGACCAGGCTAAGTCACAAAGGACCGATACCGGGGTGAGATATACCTGCCCTCATCCACTAATCCCACATGAGTCTCACATATCCCCCCCTCTGCTCAGACCACCTCGGCTGAGCAACGGCACCCACAAAACAGTGCATACGAGACAGGGCATCAGCATTCCCCATCTGCACCCCAGGGCGGTGTTCCACTGTAAACCGGCAGGCCTGAAGTGCAAGGAACCACCGGGTCACTCGGCCATTCCGTTCCCTATTCAAGTGCATCCACTTCAGAGGGGCATGGTCAGTGATCAGCCGGAACTTCCTTCCAACCAAGTAATATTTGAGGGACTCCAGAGCCCACCTAATGGCTAAGCATTCCTTTTCCACTACCGCATATTTCTGTTCATGCTTATTCAGTTTCCGACTAAGATAACGGACCGGGTGTTCCTCTCCGTCCTTCAGTTGCGACAATACGGCCCCTATACCGGCATCAGAAGCGTCCGTTTGGACCACGAACTCGTTGCGAAAGTAAGGAGTCACTAGCACAGATTGAGAGCAAAGAGCTAGTTTCAAGTTATGGAAGGCTTCTTCGGCTGCCGCGGTCCATTTGATCATGACCGAGTCTTTCCCTTTGGTAAGATCGGTTAGGGGAACAGCGGTGGCCGCAAAATTGGGAATGAACCGTCGGTAATAGCCGGCTATTCCCAAAAAAGCTCTCACCTGCTTCTTGTTGACTGGTTGTGGCCAGCTCTGAATGGCTTGTATCTTGTCAATCTGGGGCTTAACGATTCCCCTCCCAATTACGTATCCCAAATACCGGGCTTCTTACAGCCCGATATGACATTTCTTGGGGTTTGCTGTTAGACCCGCCTCCCGCAGGTCCTCAATCACGGCCTGTAGTTTCTGGAGGTGTGTCTCCCAGTCCAGGCTGTATATGACTATGTCATCCAAATACGCAGAAGCATACTGCCTATGGGGCCTCAGGACTCGGTCCATCAACCTTTGAAAGGTTGCCGGTGCCCCGTGAAGTCCAAACGGCATATACACATACTGGTATAAACCGTTCGGCATAGAAAAAGAAGTTTTCTCTTTAGCGGCCTCCGTTAGCGAGATCTGCCAATAGCCCTTTGTTAAGTCTAGGGTCGTGATATACCGGGCTTTTCCAAGCCGATCTATTAATTCGTCGACCCGCGGCATAGGGTAGGCATCAAATTTGGAGACCGCATTTAGTCTCCTGAAGTCATTGCAGAATCGAATGGAGCCGTCTGGTTTCGGTATTAACACAATTGGACTCGACCAGGCACTATGCGATGCCTCGATTACACCTAACTCTAACATGGTCTTCACTTCTCGGGAGACAGCTTCCCGCCGAGCTTCCGGTAATCTGTAGGGCTTTACCTGAACTGTTACCCCGGTCTCTGTTATAATATCATGTTTAATGAGAGGGGTCTGCCCGGGCTTCTCTGAGAAAAACTCGTGATTGCTGATTACAAACTGCTTGACATCTGTCTTTTGCCGCTCCGACAGTGTCTCCGCAATCCCGACCTCCGTTATGGTCTGCGTGCAGACCGGAAGGGCCAGACCTGCTGACAGAGCTGAACGGTCCTTCCAGGGTTTTATCAGATTCACGTGATAAATCTGTTCAGGCTTCCTTTTACCAGCCTGGTACACTTTGTAGTTTACCTCACCCACCCGTTCCATAATTTCAAAGGGGCCTTGCCACTTTGCCAGGAATTTGCTTTCTGCCGTGGGGACCAGTATCAACACCCTATCTCCAGGTGCAAAAGTACGGATCTTGGCCCCCCTATCATAAATCCTTTTCTGTGCACCTTGAGCCTGTATCATATGCTCTTTAATGATGGGCATCACCACGGCAATACGGTCCTGCATTTGGGTTACATGGTCTATTACGCTTTTGAATGGGGTGACCTGTCCCTCCCAGGTTTCTTTAGCGATATCTAACAGTCCACAGGGACGTCGGGCGTACAGAAGCTCGAAAGGAGAGAACCCGGTGGAAGACTGGGGCACTTCCCGGATGGCAAAAAGCAAATACGGGAGTAAGTAGTCCCAGTTCTTCCCGTCCTTGTCTATCGCCTTACGGAGCATCTGTTTCAAGGTTTTGTTAAACCGTTCGACCAGTCTGTCCGTTTGAGGGTGATACACGGAGGTGCGTAACTGTGCTATTTGTAACAGCCTGCAGAGCTCTTTCATTACTTTGGACATAAAGGGGGTCCCTTGGTCTGTATTTGTTTCGGGACACCGACCCGACTAAACACATGGACCAGCTCCTTGGCAATGGTCTTGGTGGACGTGTTACGCAAAGGGATAGCCTCAGGGTAACGTGTGGCATAATCCACGATGACAAGGATGTGCTGGTGTCCTCGTGCAGACTTGGAGAGGGGTCCCACTAGATCCATCCCAATCCTCTCAAATGGGATCTTGATGATGGGCAGAGGTACTAAGGGGTTACAGAAATGGGGCCTAGGTGCAGAGATTCAGTCGGGACAAGACTCGCAATAGGTGCGAATATCGTGATGCATGCCGGGCCAAACAAAACAGTGTAATATCCTTTCGGTGGTTTTTTGGACCCCCAGGTGACCCCCTATCACGTGTCCGTGTGCCAGGTCCAGCACTCTCCGCCTGTAGGGTTTTGGCACAACCAATCGTTGCACTGTGTCGTCCCCCTTCTTCCCTATCTGATAGAGAAAGTCATTCTCCAGGGCCATGTAGGGGTAAGCCAGCCTAGTACCTGCATCCACCTGCACCCTGTTTATCATTTTAACATTTTTTATAGCCCGAGACAGGGTAGGATCTCTCATTTGCTCACTTTGGAAGTCATCTTTCTGGACTTCCGAATTCAGCCAACCAGAAGGTTGACAGCCGCCCACGTCTACCTCTGCCCTGGGTTCATCGGTATCGCCTGCCAGAACTGAAAATGGGAACTCGAGGTTGGTCTCAGAGGATTCCATCTCTGACTCCTCTTGTGGGGCATCCTCTAGTGGCTCCGGGCCCACACAAGGTGTGGGAGAAGGACCATCTGTGCGGCTACCCTGGGGTACTAATTGGTTCTCCCACAACTGCCAGAAGTGGGGAAAATCCCT
The DNA here is from genome assembly GCF_048569485.1 of Anomaloglossus baeobatrachus. Lineage (NCBI taxonomy): Eukaryota > Metazoa > Chordata > Amphibia > Anura > Aromobatidae > Anomaloglossus > Anomaloglossus baeobatrachus. Next base: position 603,428,771 of record NC_134354.1, read on the forward strand.
GCCCAAAATGATATCATGCAATAATGCTGGTACTAGTCCCACCTTATGATGCACAGACCAATAGGGCGTAGTAATGCAGGAGACCGTTGTGAGGTACGAGCAGGTGTCTCCATGCACACATGTCACAGAAAATTTATCTGACGGTCCCATCGGGACTGCTACCAGACTGGCCTTTACCAGAGTCACCACACTTCCCGAGTCTAATAGTGCAACAACAGTATTGCCATCAATGGACACTTCACACAGGTGTTTTTTCATATTGCCTTGACATGCCGCAATACACACTACCCGTACAACCATAGCCATGCGTTTTTCAAAGTCTGTGACATCGCACTGCATCGGTTCTGCAGTTACTGGACAGTTTGCAGCAATGTGGCCCACCTCCTGGCAGCGGAAACACCTCACGGGCCCCTTGCTAAGACCATAGTTTGGCACCTTAGGCCTCACAAGGCCAGCAGTCCTATTTTCCTCCTCCACTGCCTTAGTACTTTTTCCTACTCCCCTAGACCCTGGAACAGTCTTACCAGATCCTCATCTAGAAGGGGATGAGGGAGGATGTGTAGCATCGTCCATAAGTCCTTCTGTCAAAGAATAACGCTCCACTAGATCCACTAGCTGATCTGCTGTCGTGGGGTTTCCATGGCTCACCCATTTTCTCAGAGCTGGCGATAGAGCCCTTAGGTATTTATCAAGGACGATTCTTTGTACCATCTCTGGCGCCATCAAAACCTCAGGCTGTAGCCATTTCTTGGTCAAGTGAATGAGGTCAAACATCTGTGACCGCGGTGGTTTATCGGGCTGATAAGTCCATTGATGAACTCTCTGTGCTCGCACGGCCGTCGTCACTCCCAGCCAGGCCAGGATCTCGGCTTTTAGTTTATCAAAGTCGTGCGCGGCTTCAGGCTCAAGATCAAAGTAGGCTTTTTGGGCCTCACCTGCCAGAAACGGTGCAAGCAAGTCGGCCCATCGCTCCTTTGGCCACTTTTCCTGCTCTGCCGTCCATTCAAAGGTGGTTAGGTAAGCTTCAACATCATCCTCTGTGGTTAGTTTCTGCCAGTACCGACTCACATGAATCACCCTCTGGTCAGCCTCCGCATTATTCTCAGGTACGGTCGCCAGACGCTGCGCCACCTGCTGCAAAAGTTGGCGGTCTCTAACCGTCGATTCCACCAGTTCCTTTAACTGTGCCGACATCAAGCGATTAGCCTCTTTCTACAAAGCTGCGGATTGTACCAGCGCTTTCACCACGTCATCCATTATGATGCGCTTTAACGTGCTGCCCGCATTCTCCACCACAATGTGATAACACGTTAAGGGATCGCCTTTGCTGGGTTCAAAGGGCACGTATTTACCTCAAGCAGACAGCCGAATTCAAGGTATAACTGACGCTTGGTCAGGTTTATTGCAGTGAAGCATAAACAAAAGAAAAACACCAACAAAATAAATCCTTGCCTGTCCGGCGCTAACTATACAGGATAATATCCTAACTACCAACTGGAGGGCTTTTCCCTTCCAGCTAAACCATACAGACATCAGGCACTGCTCCTCACAAGTGTCTCCTACACAGACAGGCTTACTGTGTTGCCCAGATGGAGACCCTCCCCCAACTTCTCAGACTCCTTTTACATCAGTCCTTCACCTCCCATTAATCCATTAGCAGCCAGGTGATCCTGACCAGGCTAAGTCACATAGGACCGATACCGGGGTGAGATATACCTGCCCTCATCCACTAATCCAACATGAGTCTCACAGCCCCAAGCGCCAAACAAATCACATTTGTCAAAGACACTAAGGCCATAGTATCTGATGTAAAAAAAAAGTTGCCCTCCTGGTTTGTGGGGACTTAAACATCACTCCATTTCCCAACATTGACAAATCCGCACATCCCCAACCCGTGGACTAGTCCCAATCAGTTTCCCAAACTCTCCTATCAGAAGAGCTGTATGACACGTGGCGGGTCCTGAAAGCCTCTGAGCGGGATTACATCTTCTATTCGCACTCACAAAAAGGATATTCAACAACCAATCTAATACTTGCAGACAAATGGTTGTTACAGGATATCCAAAAGGCCACGATAGGCACTATCACATTGTCGGACCATGCTCCTGTCATATGCCACGTTTCAGAGGGGTATAACTACCAGACATACTCCCCCTGGAGAATGAACAATTACCTGATCTCTTTTCATATTATTAGGCCCCTGTTTACAGAAGACATTAAAAGAGTACTTCGCAATTAACAGTACACCTGATGTATCCCCATCAGCTGTATGGTGCACACACAAGGCTTCTATCAGGGAAAAACTCATTCAAATAGCCTCTCGAAATAAAAAAGCCAGATTAAAGCAAATAGAGGAAATCAATAAGAGCATAGCCTCATTAGACACAAACGGAGTCCCACAAATACAACTCTCCAAAAACTGCAAAAACTAAGGCATGAGCTATACTCACTGATCCAACACAAGTACAAGCACAACCTACGGAAAAGTAAAGCCACATACTACTGGCAGGGAAACAAGGTAGGTAAAATACTAGCCAATAAAGTTAAAGCTAAAATGGACAAAGAAAGACTACCCCACATACGAAATGATAAAGACAATAAAATATATAACCCCAAAGAGATTGCCCAATTAATATACCAATTCTTAGAGAGCATAAAACTTCCCCAAATACCAGAAGACAAATTAAAGACATTAAACCAATCAATAACCCAATTAGAAATAAAACAAGTAATCATAGCAACAAGAAATAACAAGTCCATCGACCCCGACGGACTAACAAGCAAATATTTCAATTTATTTGAAGATATAATACCCCCCCATATGGCATTCGTTTTCCAAAATTCATTTGAAACAGGGGAAATCCACAAAGAAATTATTAACGCAACAATCGTACCCCTTCCCAAGCCAGGGAAAATCCTGATCGAGCCATCAATTTCATTATCTTGGTGTCTGTCTCGCACCTCCGTTTTTGGGACATATTTGACAGCACTTTAACCCCTTCACGACCATGGACGGAAAGATCCGTCCTTGTGCCCTGGGCCTTAACGACTAGAGTTGAGCGCGGTTCGTGGTTCGTGGTTCTCCAGTTCTAGGCTCGAGTGATTTTGGGGCATGTTCTAGATCGAACTAGAACTCGAGCTTTTTGCAAAAGCTCGATAGTTCTAGAAATGTTCGAGAACGGTTCTAGCAGCAAAAAACAAGCTAAATCATAGCTTGGTTTCTGCTGTAATAGTGTAAGTCACTCTGTGAATCACACTATTATCACATTTCAGTGTATAGTGTGCGTAAACAGCGCCTTCAGATGACTGCTGTTTGTATAATGGCGATCGCCATTTTTTTTTCTTGTCTTCCTTCCCTAAGCGCGCGCGTCTTGTGGGGCGGGCCAGCATGTCAGCCAATCCCAGACACACACACAGCTAAGTGGACTTTGAGCCAGAGAAGCAACGGCATGTGTGATAGGATGTCCATGTCACATGTCCCTGCATTATAAAACCGGACATTTTCTTCCAGGACGTCATTATCTGCCTTCTGCGTCTTTGGTGTCAGACATCACTGTCGCAGCTCCGTCCTCCTGAGTCCTATAGCCGATACAGCTGTATGCGCTGCATACACAGCGTTAGACAGCTTAGGGAGAGCACTTTATAGCAGTCCTTTTAAGGGCTCAAACCGGCAGGGTCAGAGAGCCATAGGTGACAGGTCCTGCAAACAGCAACAGCGTCTGTGTAGCCAAGGTCAGGGATTTCCTCCCTACATTTCACCATTAGGAGGGAATAGAAAGGCAGGCTTTCATTCCTCTACCCAGAGCACCACAATCCTGCCACTGTACCCTCTTGTCCTCTGCACACTCCAACTCATTATAACTAAGCCATTATACTAGCAAACACTCAGTGTACCTAGTGGCATCCTATCTGTGGCTATTGGACTTTGCTATAGTCCCACTAGTGCAAAGACATTTGCAGAGCACGTCTGCCTGCATTGCACACTCCAACTTTTTTAAACTAAGCCATTTTACTAGCAAACACTCAGTGTACCTAGTGGCATCCTATCTGTGGCTATTGGACTTTGCTATAGTCCCACTAGTGCAAAGACATTTGCAGAGCACGTCTGCCTGCATTGCACACTCCAACTTTTTTAAACTAAGCCATTTTACTAGCAAACACTCAGTGTACCTAGTGGCATCCTAAACGTGGCTATTGGACTTTGCTATAGTCCCACTAGTGCAAAGACATTTGCAGAGCACGTCTGCCTGCATTGCACACTCCAACTTTTTTAAACTAAGCCATTTTACTAGCAAACACTCAGTGTACCTAGTGGCATCCTAAACGTGGCTATTGGACTTTGCTATAGTCCCACTAGTGCAAAGACATTTGCAGAGCACGTCTGCCTGAATTGCACACTCCAACTTTTTTAAACTAAGCCATTTGACTAGCAAACACTCAGTGTACCTAGTGGCATCCTAAACGTGGCTATTGGACTTTGCTATAGTCCCACTAGTGCAAAGACATTTGCAGAGCACGTCTGCCTGCATTGCACACTCCCACTTTTTTAAACTAAGCCATTTGACTAGCAAACACTCAGTGTACCTAGTGGCATCCTAAACGTGGCTATTGGACTTTGCTATAGTCCCACTAGTGCAAAGACATTTGCAGAGCACATCTGCCTGCATTGCACACTCCAACTTTTTAAACTAAGCAATTTTACTAGCAAACACTCAGTGTACCTAGTGGCATCCTAAACGTGGCTATTGGACTTTGCTATAGTCCCACTAGTGCAAAGACATTTGCAGAGCACGTCTGCCTGCATTGCACACTCCAACTTTTTTAAACTAAGCCATTTGACTAGCAAACACTCAGTGTACCTAGTGGCATCCTAAACGTGGCTATTGGACTTTGCTATAGTCCCACTAGTGCAAAGACATTTGCAGAGCACGTCTGCCTGCATTGCACACTCAAACTTTTTTAAACTCAGCCTTTATACTAGCAAACACTCAGTGTACCTAGTGGCATCCTAAACGTGGCTATTGTACTTTTGTCTATTCACACTATTGTAAACATATTTGCAGCATGTCTGCCTGCATTGCACACTCAAACTTTTTTAAACTCGGCCATTATACTAGCAAACACTCAGTGTACCTAGTGCCATCCTAAACGTGGCTATTGTACTTTTGTCTATTCACACTATTGTAAACATATTTGCAGCATGTCTGCCTGCATTGCACACTCAAACTTTTTTAAACTCAGCCATTATACTAGCAAACACTCAGTGTACCTAGTGGCATCCTAAACGTGGCTATTGTACTTTTGTCTATTCACAGTATTGGAACGTTATTTGCAGCACATCTGCCTGCATTGCACACTCAAACTTTTTTAAACTCAGCCATTATACTAGCAAACACTCAGTGTACCTAGTGGCATCCTAAACTTGGCTATTGCACTTTTGTCTATTCACAGTATTGGAACGTTATTTGCAGCACGTCTGCCTGCATTGCACACTCTAACTTTTTTAAACTCAGCCATTATACTAGCAAACACTCACTGTACCTAGTTGTATCCTAAACGTGGCTATTGTACTTTTGTCAATTCACAGTATTGGAACGTTATTTGCAGCACGTCTGCCTGCATTGCACACTCTAACTTTTTTAAACTCAGCCATTATACTAGCAAACACTCACTGTACCTAGTTGTATCCTAAACGTGGCTATTGTACTTTTGTCAATTCACAGTATTGGAACGGTATTTGCAGCACGTCTGCCTGCATTGCACACTCTAACTTTTTTAAACTCAGCCATTATACTAGCAAACACTCACTGTACCTAGTTGTATCCTAAACGTGGCTATTGTACTTTTGTCTATTCACAGTATTGGAACGATATTTGAAGCACGTCTGCCTGCATTGCACACTCTAACTTTTTTAAACTCAGCCATTATACTAGCAAACACTCACTGTACCTAGTTGTATCCTAAACGTGGCTATTGTACTTTTGTCTATTCACAGTATTGGAACGATATTTGAAGCACGTCTGCCTGCATTGCACACTCTAACTTTTTTAAACTCAGCCATTATACTAGCAAACACTCACTGTACCTAGTTGTATCCTAAACGTGGCTATTGTACTTTTGTCTATTCACACTACTGCAAATCTATGTGCAGCACCTCTGCATGACAACCTCCTGCTCTGTTTTTAATAAGCTATAATGATAGCACAAAATACTTCCATTTAGTGGCATCATAGAACTGGCTGTTGTATTCCATTAGTGCCCCACTGGTGACAAGCTATTTCTAGCACCTCTACATCACACCCTCATGCACATTTTGATACGCTAATGTTATGGCAAACTCATGGAATTCATTGCTGCATTTCATAATTCGGAGGGATAGAAAGTCAGGCTTCCTTTAGCTTTTCCTTCTGTTCATAGACAGCATCTCCAAGACAAATTTCCCCTCCACGTCTAAGTGTGGAGAGGCAGCTAGTGCGCATGCGTGTGCCGATGTACCCCAGCTGCAGCATAATTACAGTGTTTCGCGTAGTGAGTATGCTCAGCCTGACTGTGTTATTCCTGACGCTAAGTCTTCTTTTCGGGATACAGCGCATGCTCCCACACTAAGTGTGAAAAGCCTCTTTGCACAGGTGCTTGCATTCCGTGCCGGGTCTAAGTCCTGTTTTGTGCCTAGACACCATGCTAAAGCTGTTAGTCTTTTTTCAGAGACTGTATTTCATGCTACTGAGCATGCTCAGGCACTTCCTGCATCAGAGACTAGGTCCGGTAATGAACTCTTTGGCCCTGGCCCTGATGTGGGGGTCCCATATAGACCACAGGGCATCAGGTGTCTTCCCAAATGGCTTGCAGAGGCCCACACCTATGACTTGTCACCGCATTATTGATGGTCAGACGATGACTGGTGAGGTCATGGCAGCCATGAGGTCATAATTGAAGTTGCGTTTCCAAATAGGACGCTAGTTATGCCACTGATGACGTGTCACTCTACTTTTGTCTCCAGGAGGTGCATTGTGGTTCACCCTGGTTTGGGGCGGACCCAGGTTATAAAAGGTGCTGGAGCCAACAAGGAGGTGCGCAGTCTTCTATTATGCTCCGAAAGAGCACACCTCCATGTGTTGAACCCATTGCGGCTTTAGGCCAGAGGTAGGCAGGGATAGAGTGGTGGATGCAGGCCACCACCACAGTTGGTAACGCAGAACGGTTAAGACCAGCTCCTGTCCTAACAGTCCTGCTTGTGCAGCCCAGTGGCATTAACAGGCCTGCTGCTGCTGATGCGCCTGCTGTCCACAGGTGTGGCCCCTACGCACACGGTCAGCGTACTCAATGGCCCCTGTGTTGTTAACAGGGAGTTCCTGGGCTGGGTGGGCATGTGGACCCTGTGACGCTAACAGGGCTCACAGTCTCCAGATCCGAATGGCGTCTAACTCGGTTCAGGCTACTATTAGTTTCATAGCCACACAGCTCTGTATCCTCCACCAAACCTTCAAGTTGCCAACCTCTCCTTTTCCAACTGTGAGCACGGTGGACACTGACTGCTGATGGGGATATATACCTTTCTCTTTCTTTTCTTATTAATTTTCGTTATATAGCGGTCACAGATTATATACCACTTTATCCAAATCTGCCAGTCCCACTGTAACAGATGTTGTTTCTTCAGCAAATGTTACAGTTGCTTAACCACCAAATCCACGGACCAAAACTTTTTTCCCCTTTCCAACACACCTGTTCCCCTTTCCAACAGCATCTGTCCTTTTTCAACTCATTTTGGGATATGACCAAAAGTGCAACTGTGCAGGGACACCGTACTCAACGCCATCTCAGCACAGCAGCCATCCCTCGGTCCCTCCCATGTGGACAAGTAAAAGACCATTTCCTCCTATCCATGACAAAGCGTTGAGATTCACTCTGTGCAGCACTGGTGTTTAGTGGAAAAGTAGATCTAAGATTGCGTACCACATTCTGCAGATACTCCTGTATACGTGCGTCTATTTCTATGGCAGGAATTAGTTCGCCAAATTTTGTCTTGTACCGGGGATCTAACAGTGTGGCAACCCAGTATTCAGGATTACTTCAAATTCATACAATCCGAGGGTTATGTAGGTAGTGCAGCAAGAAGGCGCTCATGTGTCTTGTGCATCCAGGAGGACCAAGTCCTTGGTGTGTTGGTGGCAGAGAGGTGAGAATTGTGCATCCTTCCTCTGCCCTCTACCCACAACCTCGCCCAACCGAAATGTGAGCAAGCTCTCACTCATCTGCTGAGTCTTCCATGCCCATCGCCAGTTCGTCCTCCATTTCTTCATGGGCTCCTGCACTTTCATCAACACTTTTTGCTGATACTATGCGCCCTTGTTAATCCCTCTCCCTCACCATGACTGCCGCATAGGTGCCGCTGACCATCTGGACCTCGTAGATCTTGTTATCCCTTCCGCATATGACTCTTCCTGTACTTCCTCCCCTTCCTCTTGTCCCAACACCTGACTCCGAATAATAATTACAGTGTGCTCCATCATGTAGATGACCAGAATTGTCACGCTGAGAATGACATTGCCAGTGCTAAACATCTTCGTCGACATTTGTGAACTGTGTAGCAGGGTGCATAGGTCCTTGATCTGACACCACTCCAGCAGCGTGATCTGCACCACCTCTTGATCAAGTTATCCCAGGCTATATGTCATACCGTATTTCAGCAGGGCTCTGCGGTGCTGCCACACACGCTGCAACATGTGCAGATTCCAATTCCTGCGTGTCGGAACATCGCATTTCCGGCGTTTAACTGCCAGACCCTAAGACTTCCGGAGTGATGACAGTTGTGGAGCTGCTGTGTGCGCACGATGGAAGTGAGCACATAGCGAGCGTGCACGCTGCACAAGGCCATGTAGGCCGTGATGGTGTTTTAAAAATTGCTGGAGAATCAGATTCAACACGTGAGCCATACAAGGCACGTGTGTCACATTGCCCTGAGGATGGCCCGCAGCCAGGTTTGCATCATTGCCGCACACGGCTGTTAAGTCACCAACGGAGTCCGCTCCGGCAATTTGTACTCCAGTCGCCAGGTGACAACGTGTTCCTTTCATGCATAGTGCTGATGATGGGAGAGGAGTCGATGCCAGCGGCGCAGGTGGACGCAGGTTATGCTCACCCACTGGGCTGCATTACCTTGACAGATGCAGAATCTCTGGCTGAATGTAGCTGGTGGGTATCTCACAGATGAAATACCATCATTCAGCTACAACCAATGTGAAGACACCACACCCTTTTTTATGCCCATCCTGTCTGCAGACCACTGCCAGACATAGCTATGAACCTCTGGTTAATTTTACCCCCAGTTCAGTTTTATGATTTTGTGTGCTTGTTACCTGACTACTTTTCCTGCTTGCTGTTTATGTACCTTGTTGGCCGATACGCATTTCACCTCTGCTTGTTTTCTGATTCTTTCCTGGCCGTCCCATTCTGTTCCTGTTCCTCAATTAATGTTTTGACCCTGCCTGACTACTATTCTCTGGAATAGCGGTGTGACTCACATTTCCCATACATTTCAAAGTAAAACTTTGACCGCCTGATGGCATTGAGCTCTGCTGCCAGCATAGTAAGGAGGTGTGTGGTAGTCCTTGTGCGCAGTTGCAAGGAAGGGTGGCCTGACCACACAGGGTTTGCGCCAAGGTGGAGGACCCACACGAGGTTGAAGAGGCAGAAGCAGTGTATTAACTTCTACATACAGAACAAGGATTGAAACAACTCGTGGGGACGGCAAGACTTGTACAGCAGACCCTTCTCCATCTCTCACCATAGTTTGCCAGTGCCCAGTCAGCGACATGTAACGTCCCTATCCATGCTTACTGGTCCAAGTATCGGTGGTGAAATGCACCTGTTCACACACAGAGTTTCTCAAGGAAGCGGTGATGTTGTGTGCGACATGCTGGTGTAGCGCAGGCACACCTTTCTTAGAGAAGTAGTGGCGACTGGGCATCTGGTACTGGGGCACAGTGACAGACATAAGGTCTCTAAAATCCTGTGTGTCCACTAGGCGGAAAGGCAGCATTTCGGTAGCCAACAGCTTACAGAGGGATAGAGTCAACCTCTTAGCTTTGTCATGGGTCGCAGGAAGTGGCCTTTTATTTGACCACATCTGAGGGACAGAGATCTGGCTGCTGTGTGTAGACGGTGTTGAGTAGGGTGTCCCTGGAAAAATGCAGGTTTGTGAGGAAAGTGCAGGCGGAGACATGATGTTGCCTTCATCTTGCCTTCAGATCTGTTCATCTTGTATCATTTTTAAAAAACACAGCAAGCAAGGGTTACTCCAAGCGGAGTCTACCTTTTTTCCAAAAATTGGGCACACAGACAACCCATCAGTGGCAGCACTTGTGCCATAGCTGCAAACAGGATGTTTTGATTTGCATCAAGCACATTCAAAAATACGCCATAATTAACCGTCCCCAGCATGACACCGGGGTAGGTAGATAAAGTCTTTGCTGAACCATGACTTGGTCATCTTGTCTCCTTTTAAAAACAATGTAAGCAAGGGTTACTCCAAGCGGAGCCTCCCTTTTTTCCAAAAATTGTGCCCCACACACACCCACCCATTCAGTGGCAGCACTTGTGCCCTAGTTGCAAACAGGATGTTTTGATTTGCATCAAGCACATTCCAAATCCACAAGCATTTACTCTCCCCAGGATGACACAGGGGTAGTAAATTCATTCTGGATCCATGACTTGTTCATTTTGATGAACGTCAGTCTGTCCACATTGTCACTGGACAGACGCGTGCGCTTATCTGTCAGCACACACCCAGCAGCACTGAAGACACGTTCAGAGACAACGCTGGCAGCTGGACACGACAAAATCTTCAAGGCGTAACTGGAGAGCTCTGGACATTTTTCTAGATTTGAAGCCCAAAAGGAGCAAGGCTCCATTTGAAAAGTCATTGCATCGATGTTCATTTGGAGATACTCCTGTATCATCCTCTCCAGCCGTTGACTATGTGTCAGACTTGTTGTCTCTGGTGGCCTTGCAAAGGAGGGTCTAAAAAAATTATTAAAAGATTCCATAAAATTGCTGTTACCAGCACCAGATCCGGTCCTACTGGTACGGGTAGACTGTTGAAGATGACGAGGCCGTCCCATGTTTGTCAAGTTCCAACTGGAAGAATCACTCCCTTCACCTGCACGGTTGTTTGGTGGAAAAGCCGAGCTAAGATCGAGTAACAGCTTCTGCTGATACTCCTGCATACGTGCGTCCCTTTCTATGGGTGGAATTATGTCACAAAATTTGGACTTGTACCGGGGATCTAATAGTGTGGCAAGCTAGTAGTCATCATCACTTCTAATTTTGACAATACGAGGGTCATGTTGGAGGTAGTGCAACAAGAAGGCACTCATGTGTCTTGCGCAGCCATGCGGACCAAGTCCACGCTGTGTTTGTGGCATAGAGGTGCTAACCGTTCTTTCTTCCTCTGACATCTCCCCCCAACCTCTTTCAACTGAAATTTGACCAAGCTCCCCCTCATCTGCTGAGTCTTCCATGTCCATGGACAGTTCGTCCTCCATATCTTCATGTCCTCCTGCACCTTCCTCAACATCTCTCCTGCTACCATGCGCCCTTGTTGATCCCTGTCCCCCATGGTCCCATGCCTGCCGCTTTGGTGATGATGAACGTCTGGACCTTGGTGATGTTGTTGTGTCTAGCACATATGAATCCTCCTGTAGTTCCTCCCCTTCCTGTTGTCCCACCCCCTGACTCCGAATAGTGTTTAGCGTGTGCTCCAGCATGTAAATGACTGGAATCGTCATGATGATAATGGCATTGTCAGCGCTAAACATATTCGTCGCCATGTCGAAACTGTGCAGAAGGGTGCATAGGTCCTTGATCTGAGATCACTCCATCAGGGTGATCTGCCCCACCTCTGCATCTCGTTGGCCCAGGCTATACGTCATGACGTATTGCACCATGGCTCTGCGGTGCTGCCACAGTCGCTGTAACATGTGGAGAGTTGAATTCCAGCGTGTCGCCACATCGCATTTCAGGCGATGAACCGGCAGGCCGAAAGACTTCTGGAGCGATGCAAGTCGCTCAGCTGCGGCGCTTGAACGGCGGAAGTGAGCAGACAGTTTTCGTGCCCTGTTCAGAAGGCCATCTAGGCCGGGATAGTGTGTTAAAAATTGCTGGACGACAAGGTTCAACACGTGAGCCATACAAGGTACGTGTGTCACCTTGCCCAGGCGAAGTGCCGCACCCAGGTTTGCAGCATTGTCGCACACGGCCTTACCAGGCTGCAGGTTGAGTGGAGACAACCATTTATTAAACTCGGACGGCAGAGCTGACCACAACTCCTCAGCTGTGTGACTCTTATTCCCAAGACATGTCAAGCTAAAGACCGCCTGATGCCGTTGCGCTCTGCTGCCAGCATAGTAATGAGGGTTGCGTGATTACTTCTGCGCAGTGAGAACGCTGGTGGCCTGACCAGGCAGGCTTGGGGCAGAGGTGGAGGATCCAGATGAGGTGGAGGATGCAGAAGCAGTGGCGGAACTTGGACAGACAGAGGATTGACACACAAGTCGTGTGGACGGAAAGACTTGTGCAGCAGACCCTTCACCATCTATCACCATAGTTACCCAGTGGCCAGTCAGCGACATGTAACATCCCTGTCCATGCTTACTGGTCCAAGTATCGGTGGTGAAATGCACCCGTTCACACACAGAGTTTCTCAAGGAAGCGGTGATGTTGTGTGTGACATGCTGGTGTAGCGCGGGCACACCTTTCTTAGAGAAGTAGTGGCGACTAGGCATCTGGTACTGGGGCACAGCGACAGACATAAGGTCTCTAAAATCCTGTGTGTCCACTAGGCGGAAAGGCAGTATTTCGGTAGCCAACAGCTTACAGAGGGATAGAGTCAACCTCTTAGCTTTGTCATGGGTCGCAGGAAGTGGCCTTTTATTTGACCACATCTGAGGGACAGAGATCTGGCTGCTGTGTGTAGACGGTGTTGAGTAGGGTGTCCCTGGAAAAATGCAGGTTTGTGAGGAAAGTGCAGGCGGAGACATGATGTTGCCTTCATCCAACATTGGTGCTATCGATGTTTGAGAGAGCTGTACACAATCACTTGTTTCCCCTTCCAAACCAACTGACGACCTACCAAGCAAACTGCCTGTTGCGGTTACAGTGGTGGAAGTTGTGGGTGGAAAAACAGGTGTGACAGCTGTCCCCACAGTCCTAGAAGATGACGAGCGCGCGGATGCACTGGAAGGGGCAGGCGGTGGATGGTTGGCTCCGCTAGGCCGCATTGCAGCATGGTGAGCTTCCCACCAGGCCATATGATATTTATTCATGTGACGATTCATGGAAGAAGTTGTCAAACTGCTGAGGTTTTGACCTCTACTAAGATAACCATGCCAAATGTTACAGATCACATAATTAGGGCGATCTTTTTTTATGTCAAAAAAGGACCAGGCTAGGCAAGGCTTAGAGGCCATGCGACCTGTTGATTCACCCCGAATAATGCTCAGAGGCAGAGTGTTGGCTGAGGATGCAGTTGTAGACGTGCTACCAGTGCTCCGACTGTGTCCAGGAAGGCGCAAGGTTACTTCGACGTCGGTTGCATCCTCCTCCACCGCCTCTGTTGACCTCCTCGAGTGTCTGACTGTGGGTTGACAGTAGGTGGGATCTAGGACTTCATCATCAATTGTTGTGTTTGCACTCCCCTCCCCCTCAGACAGAGCCTCTTCTTGCCCTAACCGAATATTTAAGTTGTCATCCCAATCGGGTATCTGCGTCTCATCTTCATCAGTATGTTCCTCATTGTCTATAACCACATTTGTTGGAAAGGCAGCATTTTGCTAGCCAACAGTTTGCAGATGATGAAAGTCAACCTCCAAGCCATGTCATGCCCTTCTAAAAGCATGTAAAACACAGCGAGGGGACTCCAACCACAGTCTCCCTCGTTTCCACTAACTGGGCCACACACACCCCACTTGACTGGCATCGGTTGAGCCCCCTTTTGAAAAAGAAAAAGATGCTTTGCATGAAGCACTCTCAAAAATACGCGTGCCTTTCCCGTCCCCTGGCTGACCCAGGGGAAGAAAAGTCCTCTGAGAGCCATGACTTGTTCATCTTGGTTCTTTTAGAGACACAGCGAGGGGACTCCAACCACAGTCTCCCTCATTTCCACTAACTGGGCCACACACACCCCACTTGACTGGCATCGGTTGAGCCCCCTTTTGAAAAAGAAAAAGATGCTTTGCATGAAGCACTCTCAAAAATACGCGTGCCTTTCCCGTCCCCTGGCTGACCCAGGGGAAGAAAAGTCCTCTGAGAGCCATGACTTGTTCATCTTGGTTCTTTTAGAGACACAGCGAGGGGACTCCAACCACAGTCTCCCTCGTTGCCACTAATTGGGCCACACACACCCCACTTGACTAACATCAGTTGATGCCCCTTTTCAAAATGAAAAAGATGCTTTGCATGAAGCACTCTCAAAAATACGCGTGCCTTTCCCGTCCCCTGGCTGACCCAGGGGAAGAAAAGTCCTCAGAGCCATGACTTGTTCATCTTGGTTCTTTTAGAAACACAGCGAGGGGACTCCAACCACAGTCTCCCTCGTTGCCACTAACTGGGCCACACACACCCCACTTGACTGGCATCGGTTGAGCCCCCTTTTGAAAAAGAAAAAGATGCTTTGCATGAAGCACTCTCAAAAATACGCGTGCCTTTCCCGTCCCCTGGCTGACCCAGGGGAAGAAAAGTCCTCAGAGCCATGACTTGTTCATCTTGGTTCTTTTAGAAACACAGCGAGGGGACTCCAACCACAGTCTCCCTCGTTGCCACTAACTGGGCCACACACACCCCACTTGACTGGCATCGGTTGAGCCCCCTTTTGAAAAAGAAAAAGATGCTTTGCATGAAGCACTCTCAAAAATATGCATGCCTTTCCCGTCCCCTGGCTGACCCAGGGGAAGAAAAGTCCTCTGAGAGCCATGACTTGTTCATCTTGGTTCTTTTAGAGACACAGCGAGGGGACTCCAACCACAGTCTCCCTCGTTTCCACTAACTGGGCCACACACACCCCACTTGACTGGCATCGGTTGAGCCCCCTTTTGAAAAAGAAAAAGATGCTTTGCATGAAGCACTCTCAAAAATACGCGTGCCTTTCCCGTCCCCTGGCTGACCCAGGGGAAGAAAAATCCTCTGAGAGCCATGACTTGTTCATCTTGGTTCTTTTAGAGACACAGCGAGGGGACTCCAACCACAGTCTCCCTCGTTGCCACTAATTGGGCCACACACACCCAACTTGACTAACATCAGTTGATGCCCCTTTTCAAAATGAAAAAGATGCTTTGCATGAAGCACTCTCAAAAATACGCGTGCCTTTCCCATCCCCTGGCTGACCCAGGGGAAGAAAAGTCCTCAGAGCCATGACTTGTTCATCTTGGTTCTTTTAGAAACACAGCGAGGGGACTCCAACCACAGTCTCCCTCGTTGCCACTAACTGGGCCACACACACCCCACTTGACTGGCATCGGTTGAGCCCCCTTTTCAAAAAGAAAAAGATGCTTTGCATGAAGCACTCTCAAAAATACGCGTGCCTTTCCCGTCCCCTGGCTGACCCAGGGGAAGAAAAGTCCTCAGAGCCATGACTTGTTCATCTTGGTTCTTTTAGAAACACAGCGAGGGGACTCCAACCACAGTCTCCCTCGTTGCCACTAACTGGGCCACACACACCCCACTTGACTGGCATCGGTTGAGCCCCCTTTTGAAAAAGAAAAAGATGCTTTGCATGAAGCACTCTCAAAAATACGCATGCCTTTCCCGTCCCCTGGCTGACCCAGGGGAAGAAAAGTCCTCTGAGAGCCATGTCCACATTGTCAGTGGACAGACATGTGTGCTTATCTGCCAGCAGACCCCCAGCAGCACTGAAGACAGGTTCCGAGAGAACGCTTGCTGCAGGACACGACAAGATCCCCAAGGCGTACGTGGCGAGCTCAGGCAATTTATCAAGATTGGAAGCCTAAAATGAGCAGGGCTCAAGTTGCACAATAATGGAATCGATGTTTCCTTGCATATACTCATATATCTGTGTCTCCTCCTCTTTTTCCTTGTCCAGCTCTTTTGTTTTCACATGAGTATATGTCCTTGTCACTTTCCCATGTGTTGTGAGTTGTTTGTGACCTTTTGGACACCTTTGAGGGTGTTTTCTAGGTGTTTTTCTGTGTTTGTGATTGCCTGCCATTGTTTCCTATTGGCTCGAGTTCGGTTCGTCGAACGTTCGACGAGCCGAACTCGAACGGGAGCTCCGTTCGGCGAACCGACCTCGAGCCGAACCGGGACCGGTTCGCTCATCTCTATTAACGACCAAGGACGGATCTTTCCGTCATGGCGGAATCGCGGCACCGGAGCCTCCGGTGACTGCAATATGTTAACAAAAAACGCACATTCGGGGAGGAGGGAACCTGTTCCTGACCTTAGGAGGGGTGGTGCCTCCTCCCCGGACCTACGGAGGCTGTGATTGGCTGACGAACGCTGCTCAACCAATCACAGCCACTGTAATGTTCCAGCCATTTAAAATGACTGAAACATTGAAATCTAGCCCTGGCCAGTGCAGCTGTAGCACTGGCCATTGGCTGGAGCTGGGTGACCTCACTGGATCACCCTCCCCCAGCTCCAATGCTCTGATTGGAGAGATCGGCCTTGTGACCGATTTCTCCAATCACAGTGGACCTGTTGCCGGTGACCGCCCCCATCAGCTTCACTTGTCCCTGCAGCACGCCAGCACACTGAGCACAGTGAGTGTACACAGTGCAATGGCAGGGCGACAAGCTCCGGTCCCATGCTGTTATGAGACTGGAGCATGGGACCCAGAAGTTGCCGCGCTGCCATTGCACTGTACGAAAAGCATCCCGATCCGCCGCTGCTGCCCTCCGCGATCTGCCACCTGTCTCCCCGATCTCCTGCCCGCACCCTCACCCCCACACTTCCCGATCCGCTGCCGCCACCGCCCTCCATCTGCCACAGTGCCACCGCTCCCCCCAATCTGCTGCCCGGCCCCTCACCCCTCGTGATCGTTGCCCGGCCCCTCACCTCCGTGCAGCAGATCGGAGGGAGCGGTGGCACTATGACAGATGCAGGAGGACAGGGATCATGCACCCTGTCCTCCTCCATCTGTCATAGTGCCACCGCTCCCTCCGATCTGCTGCCCGGCCCCTCCCCCTCATGATCGGTGCCCGCCCCCTCCCCTCCATGATGTGCTGCTCGCCCCCTCCCCTCCGTGATGTGCTGCTCGCCCCTCCCCTCCGTGATGTGCTGCTCGCCCCCTCCCCTCCGTGATGTGCTGCTCGCCCCCTCCCCTCCGTGATGTGCTGCTCGCCCCTTCCCCTACGTGATGTGCTGCACGCTCCCCCCACCTCTCACCCCCGTGGTCAGCTACCCACCCCCTCCCCTGTCACCACCGTGATGTGCGCTCCCTCCCCTGTCACCGCCGTGATGTGCGCTCCCTCCCCTGTCACCGCTGTGATGTGCGTCCCCTACCCTGTCACCGCCGTGATGTGCGCTCCATCCCCTGTCACCGCCGTGATGTGCGCTCCCTCCCCTGTCACCGCCGTGATGTGCTCCTCCTCCCCTGTCACCGCCGTGATGTGCGCTCCCTCCCCTGTCACCGCCGTGATGTGCGCTCCCTCCCCTGTCACCGCCGTGATCTGCGCTCCCTCCCCTGTCACCGCCGTGATGTGCGCTCCCTCCCCTGTCACCGCCGTGATGTGCGCTCCCTCCCCTGTCACCGCCGTGATGTGCGCTCCCTCCCCTGTCACCCCCGTGATCTGCTGTCCACTCTCCCTCCACCTCTCACCCCCGTGATCTGCGCTCTGCTCACCTGTCTCCCCCGTGATCTGCGCTCTCTCACCTCTCACCCCTGTGATCTGTGCTCCCTCACCTGTCACCCCGTGATCTGTGCTCCCTCACCTGTCACCCCCGTGATCTGCTGTCCGCTCTCCCTCACCTCTCACCCCCGTGATCTGTGCTCTGCTCACCTGTCTCCTCCGTGATCTGTGCTCTGCTCACCTGTCTCCTCCGTGATCTGCGCTGTGCTCCCTCCCCCACCTCTCACCCTCCCCTATCTGCTGCCTCCTTCATCTCCTGTGATCCAGCTGCCTAGATCCATCCTGTAGGGTAACTATCCCCAATCTCACCTCCCACTCCCCTTCCCACCCATCCCCCCCACCCGCCCCCTCCCCCCATCCTCTGCCGCTCCTGCATCCACTGCGCCCTCTCCCATCCACCCCCCACCCTATCCCAGTCGCCGTCTCACAATCACAGATGCTCCCTTTATATGCCGCTGCCCCCCCATCTGCTGCCGCCCCATCTGCCGCCCCCCCATCTTCCGCTGTTTTTTTTTTCTATGCCATGGGGGTCTAGTTTCCAAAATGGGGTCACATGTGGGGGAGCTCCACTGTTTCGGCACCTCAGGGGGTCTCCAAACGCAACATGGAATACGCTAATTATCCCAGACAATTTTGCGTTTGAAACCTCAAATGACGCTCCTTGCCTTCCGAGCCCTGCTGTGCGCCCAAACATTTTATTTCCACCACATATGAGGTGTCTGTGTACTCAGGAGAAATTGCACAATACATTTTATGGTGCAATTTTTCCTGATACCCTTGTGAAAAAAAAAGCTACCTGGTTAAAGTAATTTTGTGGTAAAAAAAATTTTTTTTATTTTCACAGCTCAACTCTATTAACTTTTGTGAAGCCCCCAGAGGCTCAAAGTGCTCAATAAACATCTAGATAAATTCCATGAGGGGTCTAGTTTCCAAAATGGGGTCACATGTGGGGGAGCTCCACTGTTTCGGCACCTCAGGGGCTCTCCAAACGCAACATGGTGCGGCTAACGATTCCAGCTAATTTTCTGTTCAAAAAAGTCAAATGGCGCTCCTTCCCTTCCGAGTCCTGCCGTGCGCCCAAACAGTGGTTTTTCGCCACATATAAGGTATCGGCGTGCTGACGAACGCCGCTCAACCAATCACAGCCACTGTAATGTTCCAGCCATTTAAAATGACTGAAACATTGAAATCTAGCCCTGGCCAGTGCAGCTGTAGCACTGGCCATTGTCTGGAGCTGGGTGACCTCACTGGATCACCCTCCCCCAGCTCCAATGCTCTGATTGGAGAGATCGGCCTTGTGACCGATTTCTCCAATCACAGTAGACCTGTTGCCGGTGACCGCCCCCATCAGCTTCACTTGTCCCTGCAGCACGCCAGCACACTGAGCACAGTGAGTGTACACAGTGCAATGGCAGGGCGACAAGCTCCGGTTTCATGCTGTTATGAGACCGGAGCATGGGACCCAGAAGTTGCCGCGCTGCCATTGCACTGTACGAAAAGCATCCCGATCCGCCGCCGCTGCCCTCCGCGATCTGCCACCTGTCTCCCCGATCTCCTGCCCGCACCCTCACCCCCACACCTCCCGATCCGCTGCCGCCACCGCCATCTGTGCTCTCTCACCTGTCACCCCCGTGATCTGCTGTCCGCTCTCCCTCACCTCTCACCCCCGTGATCTGTGCTCTGCTCACCTGTCTCCTCCGTGATCTGCGCTGTGCTCCCTCCCCCACCTCTCACCCTCCCCGATCTGCTGCCTCCTTCATCTCCTGTGATCCAGCTGCCTAGATCCATCCTGTAGGGTAACTATCCCCAATCTCACCTCCCACTCCCCTTCCCACCCATCCCCCCCACCCGCCCCCTCCCCCCATCCTCTGCCGCTCCTGCATCCACTGTGCCCTCTCCCATCCACCCCCACCCTATCCCAGTCGCCGTCTCACAATCACAGATGCTCCCTTTATATGCCGCTGCCCCCCATCTGCTGCCGCCCCATCTGCCGCCCCCCCCATCTTCCGCTGTTTTTTTTTTTCTATGCCATGGGGGTCTAGTTTCCAAAATGGGGTCACATGTGGGGGAGCTCCACTGTTTCGGCACCTCAGGGGGTCTCCAAACGCAACATGGAATACGCTAATTATCCCAGACAATTTTGCGTTTGAAACCTCAAATGACGCTCCTTGCCTTCCGAGCCCTGCTGTGCGCCCAAACATTTTATTTCCACCACATATGAGGTGTCTGTGTACTCAGGAGAAATTGCACAATACATTTTATGGTGCAATTTTTCCTGATACCCTTGTGAAAAAAAAGCTACCTGGTTGAAGTAATTTTGTGGTAAAAAAAAAAAAAAATTATTTTCACAGCTCAACTCTATTAACTTTTGTGAAGCCCCCAGAGGCTCAAAGTGCTCAATAAACATCTAGATAAATTCCATGAGGGGTCTAGTTTCCAAAATGGGGTCACATGTGGGGGAGCTCCACTGTTTCGGCACCTCAGGGGCTCTCCAAACGCAACATGGTGCGGCTAACGATTCCAGCTAATTTTCTGTTCAAAAAAGTCAAATGGCGCTCCTTCCCTTCCGAGTCCTGCCGTGCGCCCAAACAGTGGTTTTTCGCCACATATAAGGTATCGGCGTGTTCAGTAGAAATTGCCCAACAATATTTGTGGGTTCATTTAATCCTGCTACCCTTGTGAATATGCAATATTGGAGGCTAAATTAACATTTTTGTTGTAAAAAGTAAAATGTTCATTTTTTCCTTCCACATTGCTTTAGTTACTGTGAAGCACCTGAAGGGTTAATAACCTTCTTGAATGTGGTTTTGAGTAGCCTGAGGGGTGCCGTTTTTGGAATGGTGTCACTTTTGGGTGTTCTGTGTCATGTAGACCTTTCAAAATTGCTTCAAATGTGATGTGGTCCCTAAAAAAAGTGGCTTTGTAAATTTTGTTGTAAAAATGAGAAATTGCTCATAAACTTTGAACCCCTATAACTTCCTTAATTTTTTTTTTTTCCCAAAATTGTTCTGATGTAAAATAGACATGTGGGAAATGTTATTTATTAATTATTTTGTGTCATATGTCTCGTTGGTTTTAGAGCATAAAAATTCAAAGTTTGAAAATTACAAAATTTTCAAAATTTTCGCGAAATTTCTGTTTTTTTCACAAAGAAATGCAAAAATATCGGCCTAAATTTACCACTAACATGAAGCCCAATATGTCACGAAAAAACAATCTCAGAATCACCGGGATCCGCTGAAGCGTTCCAGAGTTATAACCTCATAAAGTGACACTGGTCAGAATTGCAAAAAATGGCCTGGTCTTTAGGGTCAAAATAGGCTTGGGGCTGAAGGGGTTAAAAGGTCAGAACTATGTGCCCATTGGGAAGTTGCCTTTGCCCTCCTCTTCCACCAACACCACTGGCTTGAGTGGCTCTCTACTCAAATTCTATTCAAATTACCCATCCTTAAAAAGCCCTCTCTTTACCCATCCTCTGTGTCTAGCTACCGCCCCATATCCCTTCTCCCCTATGCCTCAAAACTACTGGAACAGCATATCCATCTTGAACTGTCCTCATACCTCTCCTCCTGCTCCCTCTTTGACCAGCTTCAATCTGGCTTCCGACCGCATCACTCTACTGAAAATTCCCTAACTAAAGTCACCAATGACCTACTAACTGCCAAAGCCAAGCGACACTACTTTGTCCTCCTACTCCTGGACCTGTCCTCTGCCTTCGACACAGTAGATCACTCCCTCCTATTACAGATTTTCTACCGTATGGGCATCACAGACGTGGCCCTATCTTGGATCTCTTCATACCTAACCAACTGAACTTTCAGTGACTCCTACCCTCACACCATCTCCGCATCCCACCCTCTATCCGTTGGTGTCCCCCAAGGTTCAGTTCTTGGACCCCTGCTGTTCTCCATCTACACCTTCGGCCTGGGACAGCTCATTGTTACGGTTGCTGCGAGCACTGGAGACTAAGTCCAGATTTCTTGCTACTGCACATGTGCGAGCGCTGGAGACTAAGTCCAGATTTCTTGCTACTGCACATGTGCGAGCGCTGGAGACTAAGTCCAGATTTCTTGCTACTGCACATGTGCGAGCGCTGGAGACTAAGTCCAATCTTGGAGCCATTGCACATGTGCGGGTGACATCATCGCTGACACGAGGTCACATGTCTCTGACACCTTCTATGCCGATTGGTCGCTGGTCATGTGCTTGTGACGTCTTGCTCGGTGATAGGCCAGCATGACGTCACTCCTGTCGTTCTGGCAGCGGATTGGCTCTGGTGTCCTCCATCTTGGATGAGGCACAGAGTCTATATAAGACCCTGACACACGCCGCATGGTGCTCAGTCCTCTTGGTTCATGCATATGAGTAGACGCTCTGTGCGCGTTCCTCTAGGCATTCCTCTGTCTATGCTAGGTGAGCGCTACCGGCAGGGTAGCGTTCTTATACCTTACAGCTTCGGCTGCTGTCCGTATCCTTACCTCTTAGGGGAGCGGACATAGGCAGGTGCCTGAGGCACATGGTCTGGCTGGGCCTTGTGATTCTACTCGTAGGTGGACGTTGCCGCTAGGGTAACGTTCCTTATACTGCGTCTGGCAGTTGTTCGTATCCTCGCACACTAGGGGAGCGAACAGAGGTAGGAGCTTTGTGCGGCTTACGCTGCTGTTCGTCTCTTTTGCACCACTAGAAGAGCGGACCTAGGCAGGTGCCATATCTAGTGGTTCGTGTCCTCGCACACTAGTGGAGCGAACGCAGGTAGGAGCTTTGTGCGGCTTACGCTGCTGTTCGTCTCTTTTGCACCACTAGAAGAGCGGACCTAGGTAGGTGCCATTTCGCACACATTGCCTTTGTCTCTGTGATTATTAACAGAGATCATTCCACACACCCTCCAAGTAAGGGAGGAATTGCTTTACTTACTTATTATATCCTTCTGTGAGTTAACAGAGGTATTGCACTCTGCCATAGTCTGCAGCAAAGTCTTTGCACGGTGGACCCTGACTGTCTGATACTCCTTTCAGTTATTATCAGACAGCCCCCCGTAACATTAGGACTGAGCCAAGGGTCTGGCAGTTATGGCAGAATATCAGCAGTTACACCGTTACATACAAGTACTTGAGTCACGGCTCAAGAGTATAGAGGATAAACCTCAGACCATGGTGACATCTGCACATGATCCTCGACTTGCTCTGCCAAACAGATATTCTGGCGATGCCAGATCATGTCGTGGTTTCATTAGTCAGTGTCAGATACACCTAGAGGTCAACTCTTCTCGCTTCTCTACGGAGAGGTCCAGAGTAGGCTTTATCATCTCCTTACTTCAGGACAAAGCCTTAGAATGGGCGACTCCCCTATGGGAGCGCTCTGATGTGGTTACTCTGAGACATCAAGACTTTCTTGATGCTCTTAAGGCGGTATTCATGGGTCCGCAGGTTACCCATGATGCGGCCCTGAGACTGTTAGATCTATCTCAGGGTTCGTTATCCACTAGTTCTTATGCCATTGCTTTTAGAACTCTGGTGGCAGAACTAGATTGGCCAGAGAAGGTGTTGATTCCTATCTTCTGGAGAGGGTTGGCAGGCTATGTCAAGGATGCCCTTGCTACTCGTGAGGTCCCTGCTTCTCTGGAGGACTTGATCACAGTAGCAACGAGGATCGATGTACGCCATAAGGAACGTAGACTCGAGGTCTCTTCCTCACGCCCTAAGCATCGGGCTATTCCAGTTGTTGAGGGTCCACTACCATCTTCCTCAGCATCTGAAACATCTCCCACTCCTATGGAGTTAGGTCATACGTCCTCCAGACTACGCAAGTCTGGTCCTCCTATATGTTACGTATGTCGTCAAGCTGGGCACTATGCCAACAAGTGTCCTAGTCGTCAGGGAAACTCCCTGGCCTAGTAACCATTAGAGGGGGGTTACTAGAGACGTCTTCTGCACCCTCTAAGTGTTGTATCCCAGGTCAGCTCTCGTTATCTGAGAATACATGGCCTATTATGGCTTTTGTGGATTCCGGAGCTGACGGGATTTTTGTGTCCTCAGGATTTGTAAAGGGACACAATATTCCCTCTATCATGTTAGAGGCGCCTATTCCTGTCCGTGTTGTTAATGGAACTATGTTGTCTGACTCCATTACATTGAGGACAGTTCCCTTGCGCCTTTCCCTGTCTCAGGGTCACATAGAGGAGATTTCTTTTCTTGTTTTGCCTGAGGGTATAGACGACGTCCTTCTGGGTCTTCCATGGCTTCGGACTCATGCTCCTCACATTGACTGGGAGTCTGACAGCATTATTAGTTGGGGTTCGAAATGTCAGTCCCGATGTCTTCCCTTACCACCTAAGGTCGTTGCGGTTGCATCAACTGATCTCTCTCCCATACCTACACCCTATTTGGATTTCGCTGACGTGTTCTCCAAACAGGGTGCTGAGGTTCTTCCACCCCATAGGCCGTATGACTGTGCCATAGACCTTATCCCAGGTTCGGTTCCACCTAAAGGCAGGGTTTACCCCCTGTCGATACCTGAGTCGGAGGCCATGTCGACCTATATAAGAGAGAGCTTAGAGAAGGGGTTCATTCGTAAGTCTGTCTCTCCCGCGGGAGCTGGGTTTTTCTTTGTTCGGAAGAAAGAGGGTGATTTGCGTCCCTGCATAGATTACAGGGGTCTCAACGCAATCACAATAAAGAACAAATACCCATTACCTTTAATTTCGGAGCTCTTTGACAGACTGAGAGGAGCTCAAGTTTTTACGAAGTTGGATCTGCGGGGTGCGTATAACTTGGTACGAATTCGAAAGGGTGACGAATGGAAGACCGCTTTTAACACCCGAGACGGTCACTATGAATACCTCGTCATGCCTTTTGGGTTATGTAATGCACCCGCAGTATTTCAGGACTTCGTAAACGATGTGTTCAGGGATTTACTGTTATCCTCAGTAGTGGTGTATCTGGACGACATCCTGATTTTTTCTCCTGATCTGGAGACTCATCGTCAGGATGTCGTTCGTGTCCTTTCCCGTTTAAGGGAGCACTCATTGTTTGCTAAACTCGAGAAATGTGTATTCGAGCAGTCCTCATTGCCTTTTTTGGGTTACATTATCTCACAAGAGGGTCTGGCTATGGATCCTGCGAAGCTCTCTGCTGTCCTGCAATGGTCCGAACCTCATTCCTTGAAGGCGGTGCAACGCTTCTTAGGATTCATAAATTATTACAGGCAGTTCATACCCCATTTTTCTACTTTGGTGGCCCCTTTGGTGGCCTTGACTAAGAAAGGTGCTAATCCCAAAGCCTGGTCTACTGAGACATCTCAGGCTTTTGAGGCAGTAAAAAGACACTTTTCAACTGCTCCCGTTCTTCAAAGACCCGATGAGAGTAAGCCCTTCCTCTTAGAGGTTGATGCCTCTTCAGTGGGTGCTGGTGCGGTCTTGTATCAAAAGAACGGTGCAGGTAGAAAAAGGCCGTGTTTCTTCTTTGCTAAAACCTTTTCACCGGCAGAGAGAAACTATACCATTGGGGATAGGGAACTGCTCGCCTTGAGATTAGCCTTGGAGGAGTGGCGTCACTTGCTGGAAGGAGCGAAACATCCTTTCCAGGTCTATACAGACCATAAGAATCTGACGTACTTACAAACCGCTCAGCGTCTGAATCCTCGCCAAGCCCGCTGGTCCTTGTTTTTCTCCCGCTTTCACTTCTCCATCAACTATCTGTCTGGGAGTAAGAATAACAAGGCAGACGCCCTGTCTCGCTCTATGCTTTCTACCCAGGAAGAGATTGACGAACCTCGTCTTATCCTTCCCTCCAGGGTTTTTCATACGCTCTCCCCTGTGACGTTAGACCAAATCCCACCGGGCAAGACCTTTGTTCCGCCTGATCGACAGAATGATATACTGTCATGGGCCCACACCTCAAAGGTGGGTGGGCATTTTGGTATTAGGCGGACACGAGAGTTACTGGAGAGGTGGTATTGGTGGCCACACTTAGCCAGCCACGTCAAGAGATATGTCAGTTCCTGCTACTCGTGTGCTCGCAACCGTCCATTACGGCAGAGACCGGCTGGGCTCTTGCATCCTTTACCAGTGCCAGATAGACCATGGGAGGTGGTAGGCATGGACTTTGTGGGTGATCTTCCATGTTCACAGGGACATAGATTTGTGTGGGTCATTACGGACCATTTCTCCCGGATGGTTCATCTCGTACCGTTATCGAGAATCCCATCTTCCAGGGTACTAGCCAAACTATTCCTCAAGCATGTCTTTAGGCTTCACGGGATGCCAGATCGTATCATTTGTGATAGAGGCCCGCAATTTACTTCCCGTTTCTGGCGAGATCTTTGTAGCCTTCTGCAAATTGAGTTGAATCTCTCTTCGGCATACCATCCGGAGACTAATGGTTTGGTTGAACGTACCAATCA
This sequence comes from Anomaloglossus baeobatrachus, assembly GCF_048569485.1. Classification (NCBI taxonomy): domain Eukaryota; kingdom Metazoa; phylum Chordata; class Amphibia; order Anura; family Aromobatidae; genus Anomaloglossus; species Anomaloglossus baeobatrachus. The sequence goes on from NC_134354.1 coordinate 603,455,032, forward strand.
ATCTATGATTATATACCTTCGACACTTTGTTGCTGAGAACCACGATAACTGGTCCTCCCTCCTACCCTGGGCAGAATTTGCCCTTAACAATTCGCTGGCTGAGGCCACTGGGCAGACACCGTTCGTACTCAATAATGGGCAACACCCTAGGGTACCAGTACCGTTTCCCGCTGCTGCACCTCCTCCTCTTGTGGCCGACTGGGCAACTAATGCCAGAGAGGTTTGGGATCGGACTCAAGAGTCGATCCAAGCAGCTAAGGACCGTATGAAGACGGTGTCCGATCGGTTTCGTCGCCCGGCTCCTGTCTTTTCTCCAGGGGACTTTGTGTGGCTCTCTGCAAAACACGTGAGACTTAGAGTGAGCTCTGTCAAATTTGCTCCTCGCTTCCTGGGTCCTTATGAGGTTCTTCGACAGGTAAATCCTGTAGTCTATCAATTGAAGTTACCTGTCCATCTTAGGATTCATGACAAATTCCATGTCTCACTGCTAAAGCCGGCTATTTTACCTCACGCTCGTGAAGTGCACTCTCCTGCCTCTGATTCCTCTTGCTCTAGCTATGAGGTACGAGCCATAGTTGGTTCTAAGATGGTTAGAGGGCGCAGGTTCTTCTTGATAGATTGGGAGGGCTATGGTCCGGAACATCGCTCTTGGGAGCCTGAGGAGGCTGTCCATGCTCCCGACTTAGTTGCCGATTACCTGCGTCGCCGGGAGGGGGGCCCTTGAGGGGGAGGTACTGTTACGGTTGCTGCGAGCACTGGAGACTAAGTCCAGATTTCTTGCTACTGCACATGTGCGAGCGCTGGAGACTAAGTCCAGATTTCTTGCTACTGCACATGTGCGAGCGCTGGAGACTAAGTCCAGATTTCTTGCTACTGCACATGTGCGAGCGCTGGAGACTAAGTCCAATCTTGGAGCCATTGCACATGTGCGGGTGACATCATCGCTGACACGAGGTCACATGTCTCTGACACCTTCTATGCCGATTGGTCGCTGGTCATGTGCTTGTGACGTCTTGCTCGGTGATAGGCCAGCATGACGTCACTCCTGTCGTTCTGGCAGCGGATTGGCTCTGGTGTCCTCCATCTTGGATGAGGCACAGAGTCTATATAAGACCCTGACACACGCCGCATGGTGCTCAGTCCTCTTGGTTCATGCATATGAGTAGACGCTCTGTGCGCGTTCCTCTAGGCATTCCTCTGTCTATGCTAGGTGAGCGCTACCGGCAGGGTAGCGTTCTTATACCTTACAGCTTCGGCTGCTGTCCGTATCCTTACCTCTTAGGGGAGCGGACATAGGCAGGTGCCTGAGGCACATGGTCTGGCTGGGCCTTGTGATTCTACTCGTAGGTGGACGTTGCCGCTAGGCAGTTGTTCGTATCCTCGCACACTAGGGGAGCGAACAGAGGTAGGAGCTTTGTGCGGCTTACGCTGCTGTTCGTCTCTTTTGCACCACTAGAAGAGCGGACCTAGGCAGGTGCCATATCTAGTGGTTCGTGTCCTCGCACACTAGTGGAGCGAACGCAGGTAGGAGCTTTGTGCGGCTTACGCTGCTGTTCGTCTCTTTTGCACCACTAGAAGAGCGGACCTAGGTAGGTGCCATTTCGCACACATTGCCTTTGTCTCTGTGATTATTAACAGAGATCATTCCACACACCCTCCAAGTAAGGGAGGAATTGCTTTACTTACTTATTATATCCTTCTGTGAGTTAACAGAGGTATTGCACTCTGCCATAGTCTGCAGCAAAGTCTTTGCACGGTGGACCCTGACTGTCTGATACTCCTTTCAGTTATTATCAGACAGCCCCCCGTAACACTCATAGAGTCCCACGGCTTTCTTTATCATCTCTATGCCGATGATACTCAGATCTACCTCTCTGGATCTGACATTACCTCCTTACTAACCAAAATCCCACAATGTCTCTCTGCTATTTCATCCTTCTTCTCTGCGCGATTCCTAAAGCTTAACATGAACAAAACAGAATTAATTGTCTTTCCTGCTCCTCATTCAAGTCCTCCATCAAGCCTATCCATCAAAATTGATGGCTGCTCACTCTCCCCAGTGTCACAAGCTTGTTGCCTTAGAGTAACCCTCGGCTCTGCTCTATTCTTTAAGCTGCACATCCAAGTCCTCTTCACCTCATGCCGACTACAACTAAAAAATATCTACCGGATCTGTGCCTTTCTTAATCAAGAAACAGCTAAATCATTAGTACATGCCCTCATCATCTCCCGCCTCAACTACTGCAACCTCCTGCTCTCTGGCCTCCCTTCCAACACTCTTTGCACCTCTCCAATCTATCCTGAACTCTGCAGCCCTCTTAATTCACCTATATCCCTGCTATTCCCTCACCTCACCATTAGAGATGAGCCACCCCCCTAAAGTTTGAGTTCGGTTCGGTTCATCGAACGGAGGACAAGTTCGTCGAACGTTCGACGAGCGTTCGACAAACCAACTCGAATCCCATTAAAAACAATGGCAGGCAAACACAAACACATAGAAACACATAGAAAACACCTTCAAAGGTGTCCCAAAGGTGACAAACAACTCCCAAAACACCACAAACACATGGGAAAATGACAAGGACATATACTCATGCGAAAACAAAACAGCTGGACGAGAAAAAGAAGAGGAGACACAGATATAGGCATGTCAGGCCATTCTAAAATCATGTAAATCACAGCAAGGGGACTCCAAGCAGAGTCTCCCTTTTTTCCGAAAATTGGGCCACACACACCACTTCAGTGGCATTACTTGTGCCCAAGTTGCAAACTAGACATGTTGATATGCATTAAGCACATTCAAAAATACGCCAGCCTTTACTCTCCCCAGGATGACACCGGGGTAGCAAAGTCCTTGCTGATCCATGACTTGTTCATCTTGGATCATTTTTAAAAACACAGCAAGGGGACTCCAAGCAGAGTCTCCCTTTTTTCCAAAAATTGGGCCACACACACCACTTTAGTGGCATCACTTGTGCCCCAGTTGCAAACTGGATATGTTGATTTGCATCAAGCACATTCAAAAATACGCCAGCCTTTACTCTCCCCAGGATGACATTTTGGTAGCAAAGTCCTTGCTGATCCATGACTTGTTCATCTTGGATCATTTTTAAAAAGACAGCAAGGGGACTCAAAGCAAAGTCTCCCTTTTTTCCAAAAATTGAGCCACACACACCACTTCAGTGGCATCACTTGTGCCCCAGTTGCAAACTTGACATGTTGATTTGCATCAAGCACATTCAAAAATACGCCAGCCTTTACTCTCCCCAGAATGACACCGCGGTAGCAAAGTCTTTGCTGATCCATGACTTGTTCATCTTGGATCATTTTTAAAAACACAGCAAGGGGACTCAAAGCAAAGTCTCCCTTTTTTCCAAAAATTGAGCCACACACACCACTTCAGTGGCATCACTTGTGCCCCAGTTGCAAACTTGACATGTTGATTTGAATCAAGCACATTCAAAAATACGCCAGCCTTTACTCTCCCCAAGATGACACCGGGGTAGCAAAGTCCTTGCTGATCCATGACTTGTTCATCTTGGATCATTTTTAAAAACACAGCAAGGGAACTCCAAGCAGAGTCTCCCTTTTTTCAAAAAATTGGGCCACACACACCACTTCAGTGGCATCACTTGTGCCCCAGTTGCAAACTGGTCATGTTGATTTGCATCAAGCACATTCAAAAATACGCCAGCCTTTACTCTCCTTAGGATGACACCGCGGTAGCAAAGTCCTTGCTGATCCATGACTTGTTGATCTTGGATCATTTTTAAAAACACAGCAAGGGGACTCAAAGCAAAGTCTCCCTTTTTTCCAAAAATTGGGCAACACACACCATTTCAGTGGCATCACTTGAGCCCCAGTTTAAAACTTGACATGTTGATTTGCATCAAGCACATTCAAAAATACACCAGCCTTAACTATCCCCAGAATGACAACGAGGTAGCAAAGTCCTTGCTGATCCATGACTTGTTCATCTTGGATTATTTTTAAAAACACAGCAAGGGGACTCAAAGCAGAGTCTCCCTTTTTTCTGAAAATTGGGCCACACACACCACTTCAGTGGCATCACTTGTGCCCCAGTTGCAAACTTGACATGTTGATTTGAATCAAGCACATTCAAAATTACGCCAGCCTTTACTCTCCCCAGGATGACACCGCGGTAGCAAAGTCCTTGCTGATCCATGACTTGTTCATCTTGGATCATTTTTAAAAACACAGCAAGGGGACTCAAAGCAAAGTCTCCCTTTTTTCCAAAAATTGGGCCACACACACCACTTCAGTGGCATCACTTGAGCCCCAGTTTAAAACTTGACATGTTGATTTGCATCAAGCACATTCAAAAATACGCCAGCCTTAACTATCCCCAGGATGACACCGAGGTAGCAAAGTCCTTGCTGATCCATGACTTGTTCATCTTGGATCATTTTTAAAAACACAGCAAAGGGACTCCAAGCAGAGTCTCCCTTTTTTCCGAAAATTGGGCCACACACAGCACTTCAGTGGCATCACTTGTGCCCCAGTTGCAAACGTGACATGTTGATTTGCATCAAGCACATTCAAAAATACGCCAGCCTTTACTCTCCCCAGGATGACACCGCGGTAGCAAAGTCCTTCCTGATCCATGACTTGTTCATCTTGGATCATTTTTAAAAACACAGCAAGGGGACTCAAAGCAAAGTCTCCCTTTTTTCCAAAAATTGAGCCACACACACCACTTCAGTGGCATCACTTGAGCCCCAGTTTCAAACTGGACATGTTGATTTGCATTCAGCATATTAAAAAATACTCCAGCCTTTACTCTCCCCAGGATGACACCAGGGTAGCAAAGTCCTTGCTGATCCATGACTTGTTCATCTTGGATCATTTTTAAAAACACAGCAAGGGGACTCAAAGTAAAGTCTCCCTTTTTTACAAAAATTTGGCCGCACACACCACTTCAGTGGCATCACTTGAGCCCCAGTTTAAAACTTGACATGTTGATTTGCATCAAGCACATTCAAAAATACGCCAGCCTTAACTATCCCCAGGATGACACCGAGGTAGCAAAGTCCTTGCTGATCCATGACTTGTTCATCTTGGATCATTTTTAAAAACACAGCAAGGGGACTCCAAGCAGAGTCTCCCTTTTTTCTGAAAATTGGACCACACACACCACTTCAGTGGCATCACTTGTGCCCCAGTTGCAAACTTGACATATTGATTTGCATCAAGCACATTCAAAAATACGCCAGCCTTTACTCTCCCCAGGATGACACCGCGGTTGCAAAGTCCTTGCTGAACCATGACTTGTTCATCTTGGATCATTTTTAAAAACACAGCAAGAGTACTCAAAGCAAAGTCTCCCTTTTTTCCAAAAATTGAGCCACACACACCATTTCAGTGGCATCACTTGAGCCCCATTTTAAAACTTGACATGTTGATTTGCATCAAGCACATTCAAAAATATGCCAGCCTTAACTATCCCCAGGATGACACCGAGGTAGCAAAGTCCTTGCTGATCCATGACTTGTTCATCTTGGATCATTTTTAAAAACACAGCAAGGGGACTCCAAGCAGAGTCTCCCTTTTTTCCGAAAATTGGGCCACACACACCACTTCAGTGGCATCACTTGTGCCCCAGTTGCAAACTTGACATGTTGATTTGCATCAAGCACATTCAAAAATATGCCATCCTTTACTCTCCCCAGGATGACACCGCGGTAGCAAAATACTTGCTGAACCATGACTTGTTCATCTTGGATCATTTTTAAAAACACAGCAAGGGGACTCAAAGCAAAGTCTCCCTTTTTTCCAAAAATTGAGCCACACACACCACTTCAGTGGCATCACTTGAGCCCCAGTTTAAAACTTGACATGTTGATTTGCATCAAGCACATTCAAAAATACGCCAGCCTTAACTATCCCCAGGATGACACCGAGGTAGCAAAGTCCTTGCTGATCCATGACTTGTTCATCTTGGATCATTTTTAAAAACACAGCAAGGGGACTCCAAGCAGAGTCTCCCTTTTTTCTGAAAATTGGACCACACACACCACTTCAGTGGCATCACTTGTGCCCCAGTTGCAAACTTGACATATTGGTTTGCATCAAGCACATTCAAAAATACGCCAGCCTTTACTCTCCCCAGGAAGACACCGCGGTTGCAAAGTCCTTGCTGAACCATGACTTGTTCATCTTGGATCATTTTTAAAAACACAGCAAGGGGACTCAAAGCAAAGTCTCCCTTTTTTCCAAAAATTGAGCCACACACACCACTTCAGTGGCATCACTTGAGCCCCAGTTTCAAACTGGACATGTTGATTTGCATTCAGCATATTCAAAAATACGCCAGTCTTTACTCTCCCCAGGATGACACCAGGGTAGCAAAGTCCTTGCTGATCCATGACTTGTTCATCTTGGATCATTTTTAAAAACACAGCAAGGGGACGCCAAGCAGAGTCTCCCTTTTTTCCAAAAATTGGGCCACACACACCACTTCAGTGGCATCACTTGTGCCCCAGTTGCAAACTGGTCATGTTGATTTGCATCAAGCACATTCAAAAATATGCCATCCTTTACTCTCCCCAGGATGACACCGTGGTAGCAAAGTACTTGCTGAACCATGACTTGTTCATCTTGGATCATTTTTAAAAACACAGCAAGGGGACTCAAAGCAAAGTCTCCCTTTTTTCCAAAAATTGAGCCACACACACCACTTCAGTGGCATCACTTGAGCCCCAGTTTCAAACTGGACATGTTGATTTGCATTCAGCATATACAAAAATACGCCATCCTTTACTCTTTCCAGGATGACACCAGGGTAGCAAAGTATTTGCTGATCCATGACTTGTTCATCTTGGATTATTTTTAAAAACACAGCAAGGGGACTCCAAGCAGAGTTTCCCTTTTTTCCAAAAATTGGGCCACACACACCACTTCAGTGGCATCACTTGTGCCCCAGTTGCAAACTTGACATGTTGATTTGCATCAAGCACATTCAAAAATATGCCAGCCTTTACTCTCCTTAGGATGACACCGCGGTAGCAAAGTCCTTGCTGATCCATGACTTGTTGATCTTGGATCATTTTTAAAAACACAGCAAGGGGACTCAAAGCAAAGTCTCCCTTTTTTCCAAAAATTGGGCCACACACACCTTTTCAGTGGCATCACTTGAGCCCCAGATTAAAACTTGACATGTTGATTTGCATCAAGCACATTCAAAAATACGCCAGCCTTAACTATCCCCAGAATGACAACGAGGTAGCAAAGTCCTTGCTGATCCATGACTTGTTCATCTTGGATTATTTTTAAAAACACAGCAAGGGGACTCCAAGCAGAGTCTCCCTTTTTTCTGAAATATGGGCCACACACACCACTTCAGTGGCATCACTTGTGCCCCAGTTGCAAACTTGACATGTTGATTTGAATCAAGCACATTCAAAAATATGCCAGCCTTTACTATCCCCAGGATGACACCGCGGTAGCAAAGTCCTTGATGATCCATGACTTGTTCATCTTGGATCATTTTTAAAAACACAGCAAGGGGACTCAAAGCAAAGTCTCCCTTTTTTACAAAAATTGGGCCACACACACCACTTCAGTGGCATTACTTGAGCCCCAGTTTAAAACTTGAAATGTTGATTTGCATCAAGCACATTCAAAAATGCGCCAGCCTTAACTATCCCCAGGATGACACCGAGGTAGCAAAGTCCTTGCTGATCCATGACTTGTTCATCTTGGATCATTTTTAAAAACACAGCAAAGGGACTCCAAGCAGAGTCTCCCTTTTTTCCGAAAATTGGGCCACACACACCACTTCAGTGGCATCACTTGTGCCCCAGTTGCAAACTTGACATGTTGATTTGCATCAAGCACATTCAAAAATACGCCAGCCTTTACTCTCCCCAGGATGACACCACGGTAGCAAAGTCCTTCCTGATCCATGACTTGTTCATCTTGGATCATTTTTAAAAACACAGCAAGGGGACTCAAAGCAAAGTCTCCCTTTTTTCCAAAAATTGAGCCACACACACCACTTCAGTGGCATCACTTGAGCCCCAGTTTCAAACTGGACATGTTGATTTGCATTCAGCATATTATAAAATACGCCAGCCTTTACTCTCCCCAGGATGACACCGAGGTAGCAAAGTCCTTGCTGATCCATGACTTGTTCATCTTGGATCATTTTTAAAAACACAGCAAGGGGACTCCAAGCAGAGTCTACCTTTTTCCGAAAATTGGGCCACACACACCACTTCAGTGGCATCACTTGTGCCCCAGTTTAAAACTTGACATGTTGATTTGCATCAAGCACATTCAAAAATATGCCATCCTTTACTCTCCCCAGGATGACACCGCGGTAGCAAAGTACTTGCTGAACCATGACTTGTTCATCTTGGATCATTTTTAAAAACACAGCAAGAGTACTCAAAGCAAAGTCTCCCTTTTTTCCAAAAATTGAGCCACACACACCATTTCAGTGGCATCACTTGAGCCCCATTTTAAAACTTGACATGTTGATTTGCATCAAGCACATTCAAAAATACGCCAGCCTTAACTATCCCCAGGATGACACCGAGGTAGCAAAGTCCTTGCTGATCCATGACTTGTTCATCTTGGATCATTTTTAAAAACACAGCAAGGGGACTCCAAGCAGATTCTCCCTTTTTTCCGAAAATTGGGCCACACACACCACTTCAGTGGCATCACTTGTGCCCCAGTTGCAAACTTGACATGTTGATTTGCATCAAGCACATTCAAAAATATGCCATCCTTTACTCTCCCCAGGATGACACCGCGGTAGCAAAGTACTTGCTGAACCATGACTTGTTCATCTTGGATCATTTTTAAAAACACAGCAAGGGGACTCAAAGCAAAGTCTCCCTTTTTTCCAAAAATTGAGCCACACACACCACTTCAGTGGCATCACTTGAGCCCCAGTTTAAAACTTGACATGTTGATTTGCATCAAGCACATTCAAAAATACGCCAGCCTTAACTATCCCCAGGATGACACCGAGGTAGCAAAGTCCTTGCTGATCCATGACTTGTTCATCTTGGATCATTTTTAAAAACACAGCAAGGGGACTCCAAGCAGAGTCTCCCTTTTTTCTGAAAATTGGACCACACACACCACTTCAGTGGCATCACTTGTGCCCCAGTTGCAAACTTGACATATTGATTTGCATCAAGCACATTCAAAAATACGCCAGCCTTTACTCTCCCCAGGATGACACCGCGGTTGCAAAGTCCTTGCTGAACCATGACTTGTTCATCTTGGATCATTTTTAAAAACACAGCAAGAGTACTCAAAGCAAAGTCTCCCTTTTTTCCAAAAATTGAGCCACACACACCATTTCAGTGGCATCACTTGAGCCCCATTTTAAAACTTGACATGTTGATTTGCATCAAGCACATTCAAAAATACGCCAGCCTTAACTATCCCCAGGATGACACCGAGGTAGCAAAGTCCTTGCTGATCCATGACTTGTTCATCTTGGATCATTTTTAAAAACACAGCAAGGGGACTCCAAGCAGAGTCTCCCTTTTTTCCGAAAATTGGGCCACACACACCACTTCAGTGGCATCACTTGTGCCCCAGTTGCAAACTTGACATGTTGATTTGCATCAAGCACATTCAAAAATATGCCATCCTTTACTCTCCCCAGGATGACACCGCGGTAGCAAAGTACTTGCTGAACCATGACTTGTTCATCTTGGATCATTTTTAAAAACACAGCAAGGGGACTCAAAGCAAAGTCTCCCTTTTTTCCAAAAATTGAGCCACACACACCACTTCAGTGGCATCACTTGAGCCCCAGTTTAAAACTTGACATGTTGATTTGCATCAAGCACATTCAAAAATACGCCAGCCTTAACTATCCCCAGGATGACACCGAGGTAGCAAAGTCCTTGCTGATCCATGACTTGTTCATCTTGGATCATTTTTAAAAACACAGCAAGGGGACTCCAAGCAGAGTCTCCCTTTTTTTCTGAAAATTGGACCACACACACCACTTCAGTGGCATCACTTGTGCCCCAGTTGCAAACTTGACATATTGGTTTGCATCAAGCACATTCAAAAATACGCCAGCCTTTACTCTCCCCAGGATGACACCGCGGTTGCAAAGTCCTTGCTGAACCATGACTTGTTCATCTTGGATCATTTTTAAAAACACAGCAAGGGTACTCAAAGCAAAGTCTCCCTTTTTTCCAAAAATTGAGCCACACACACCACTTCAGTGGCATCACTTGAGCCCCAGTTTCAAACTGGACATGTTGATTTGCATTCAGCATATTCAAAAATACGCCAGCCTTTACTCTCCCCAGGATGACACCAGGGTAGCAAAGTCCTTGCTGATCCATGACTTGTTCATCTTGGATCATTTTTAAAAACACAGCAAGGGGACGCCAAGCAGAGTCTCCCTTTTTTCCAAAAATTGGGCCACACACACCACTTCAGTGGCATCACTTGTGCCCCAGTTGCAAACTGGTCATGTTGATTTGCATCAAGCACATTCAAAAATATGCCATCCTTTACTCTCCCCAGGATGACACCGCGGTAGCAAAGTACTTGCTGAACCATGACTTGTTCATCTTGGATCATTTTTAAAAACACAGCAAGGGGACTCAAAGCAAAGTCTCCCTTTTTTCCAAAAATTGAGCCACACACACCACTTCAGTGGCATCACTTGAGCCCCAGTTTCAAACTGGACATGTTGATTTGCATTCAGCATATACAAAAATACGCCATCCTTTACTCTTTCCAGGATGACACCAGGGTAGCAAAGTATTTGCTGATCCATGACTTGTTCATCTTGGATTATTTTTAAAAACACAGCAAGGGGACTCCAAGCAGAGTTTCCCTTTTTTCCAAAAATTGGGCCACACACACCACTTCAGTGGCATCACTTGTGCCCCAGTTGCAAACTTGACATGTTGATTTGCATCAAGCACATTCAAAAATATGCCAGCCTTTACTCTCCTTAGGATGACACCGCGGTAGCAAAGTCCTTGCTGATCCATGACTTGTTGATCTTGGATCATTTTTAAAAACACAGCAAGGGGACTCAAAGCAAAGTCTCCCTTTTTTCCAAAAATTGGGCCACACACACCTTTTCAGTGGCATCACTTGAGCCCCAGATTAAAACTTGACATGTTGATTTGCATCAAGCACATTCAAAAATACGCCAGCCTTAACTATCCCCAGAATGACAACGAGGTAGCAAAGTCCTTGCTGATCCATGACTTGTTCATCTTGGATTATTTTTAAAAACACAGCAAGGGGACTCCAAGCAGAGTCTCCCTTTTTTCTGAAATATGGGCCACACACACCACTTCAGTGGCATCACTTGTGCCCCAGTTGCAAACTTGACATGTTGATTTGAATCAAGCACATTCAAAAATATGCCAGCCTTTACTATCCCCAGGATGACACCGCGGTAGCAAAGTCCTTGATGATCCATGACTTGTTCATCTTGGATCATTTTTAAAAACACAGCAAGGGGACTCAAAGCAAAGTCTCCCTTTTTTACAAAAATTGGGCCACACACACCACTTCAGTGGCATCACTTGAGCCCCAGTTTAAAACTTGACATGTTGATTTGCATCAAGCACATTCAAAAATGCGCCAGCCTTAACTATCCCCAGGATGACACCGAGGTAGCAAAGTCCTTGCTGATCCATGACTTGTTCATCTTGGATCATTTTTAAAAACACAGCAAAGGGACTCCAAGCAGAGTCTCCCTTTTTTCCGAAAATTGGGCCACACACACCACTTCAGTGGCATCACTTGTGCCCCAGTTGCAAACTTGACATGTTGATTTGCATCAAGCACATTCAAAAATACGCCAGCCTTTACTCTCCCCAGGATGACACCACGGTAGCAAAGTCCTTCCTGATCCATGACTTGTTCATCTTGGATCATTTTTAAAAACACAGCAAGGGGACTCAAAGCAAAGTCTCCCTTTTTTCCAAAAATTGAGCCACACACACCACTTCAGTGGCATCACTTGAGCCCCAGTTTCAAACTGGACATGTTGATTTGCATTCAGCATATTATAAAATACGCCAGCCTTTACTCTCCCCAGGATGACACCGAGGTAGCAAAGTCCTTGCTGATCCATGACTTGTTCATCTTGGATCATTTTTAAAAACACAGCAAGGGGACTCCAAGCAGAGTCTACCTTTTTCCGAAAATTGGGCCACACACACCACTTCAGTGGCATCACTTGTGCCCCAGTTTAAAACTTGACATGTTGATTTGCATCAAGCACATTCAAAAATATGCCATCCTTTACTCTCCCCAGGATGACACCGCGGTAGCAAAGTACTTGCTGAACCATGACTTGTTCATCTTGGATCATTTTTAAAAACACAGCAAGGGGACTCAAAGCAAAGTCTCCCTTTTTTCCAAAAATTGAGCCACACACACCACTTCAGTGGCATCACTTGTGCCCCAGTTGCAAACTTGACATGTTGATTTGCATCAAGCGCATTCAAAAATACGCCAGCCTTTACTCTCCCCAGGATGACACCGTGGTAGCAAAGTCCTTGCTGATCCATGACTTGTTCATCTTGGATCATTTTTAAAAACACAGCAAGGGGACTCCAAGCAGAGTCTCCCTTTTTTCCGAAAATTGGGCCACACACACCACTTCAGTGGCATCACTTGTGCCCCAGTTGCAAACTTGACATGTTGATTTGCATCAAGCACATTCAAAAATATGCCATCCTTTACTCTCCACAGGATGACACCGCGGTAGCAAAGTACTTGCTGAACCATGACTTGTTCATCTTGGATCATTTTTAAAAACACAGCAAGGGGACTCAAAGCAAAGTCTCCCTTTTTTCCAAAAATTGAGCCACACACACCACTTCAGTGGCATCACTTGAGCCCCAGTTTCAAACTGGACATGTTGATTTGCATTCAGCATATTCAAAAATACGCCATCCTTTACTCTTCCCAGGATGACACCGGGGTAGCAAAGTCATTGCTGATCCGTGATTTGTTCATCTTGGATTATTTTTAAAAACACAGCAAGGGGACTCCAAGCAGAGTTTCCCTTTTTTCCAAAAATTGGGCCACACACACCACTTCAGTGGCATCACTTGTGCCCCAGTTGCAAACTTGACATGTTGATTTGCATCAAGCACATTCAAAAATACGCTAGCCTTTACTCTCCTTAGGATGACACCGCGGTAGCAAAGTCCTTGCTGATCCATGACTTGTTCATCTTGGATCATTTTTAAAAACACAGCAAGGGGACTCAAAGCAAAGTCTCCCTTTTTTACAAAAATTGGGCCACACACACCACTTCAGTGGCATCACTTGAGCCCCAGTTTAAAACTTGACATGTTGATTTGCATCAAGCACATTCAAAAATGCGCCAGCCTTAACTATCCCCAGGATGACACCGAGGTAGCAAAGTCCTTGCTGATCCATGACTTGTTCATCTTGGATCATTTTTAAAAACACAGCAAAGGGACTCCAAGCAGAGTCTCCCTTTTTTCCGAAAATTGGGCCACACACACCACTTCAGTGGCATCACTTGTGCCCCAGTTGCAAACTTGACATGTTGATTTGCATCAAGCACATTCAAAAATACGCCAGCCTTTACTCTCCCCAGGATGACACCACGGTAGCAAAGTCCTTCCTGATCCATGACTTGTTCATCTTGGATTATTTTTAAAAACACAGCAAGGGGACTCCAAGCAGAGTCTCCCTTTTTTCTGAAATATGGGCCACACACACCACTTCAGTGGCATCACATGTGCCCCAGTTGCAAACTTGACATGTTGATTTGAATCAAGCACATTCAAAAATATGCCAGCCTTTACTATCCCCAGGATGACACCGCGGTAGCAAAGTCCTTGCTGATCCATGACTTGTTCATCTTGGATCATTTTTAAAAACACAGCAAAGGGACTCCAAGCAGAGTCTCCCTTTTTTCCGAAAATTGGGCCACACACACCACTTCAGTGGCATCACTTGTGCCCCAGTTGCAAACTTGACATGTTGATTTGCATCAAGCACATTCAAAAATACGCCAGCCTTTACTCTCCCCAGGATGACACCACGGTAGCAAAGTCCTTCCTGATCCATGACTTGTTCATCTTGGATCATTTTTAAAAACACAGCAAGGGGACTCAAAGCAAAGTCTCCCTTTTTTCCAAAAATTGAGCCACACACACCACTTCAGTGGCATCACTTGAGCCCCAGTTTCAAACTGGACATGTTGATTTGCATTCAGCATATTCAAAAATACGCCATCCTTTACTCTTCCCAGGATGACACCGGGGTAGCAAAGTCCTTGCTGATCCATAACTTGTTCATCTTGGATTATTTTTAAAAACACAGCAAGGGGACTCCAAGCAGAGTTTCCCTTTTTTCCAAAAATTGGGCCACACACACCACTTCAGTGGCATCACTTGTGCCCCAGTTGCAAACTGGTCATGTTGATTTGCATCAAGCACATTCAAAAATACGCCAGCCTTTACTCTCCTTAGGATGACACCGCAGTAGCAAAGTCCTTGCTGATCCATGACTTGTTGATCTTGGATCATTTTTAAAAACACAGCAAGGGGACTCAAAGCAAAGTCTCCCTTTTTTCCAAAAATTGGGCCACACACACCATTTCAGTGGCATCACTTGAGCCCCAGTTTAAAACTTGACATGTTGATTTGCATCAAGCACATTCAAAAATACGCCAGCCTTAACTATCTCCAGAATGACAACGAGGTAGCAAAGTCCTTGCTGATCCATGACTTGTTCATCTTGGATTAGTTTTAAAAAACACAGCAAGGGGACTCCAAGCAGTCTCCCTTTTTTCTGAAAATTGGGCCACACACACCACTTCAGTGGCATCACTTGTGCCCCAGTTGCAAACTTGACATGTTGATTTGAATCAAGCACATTCAAAAATAAGCCAGCCTTTACTCTCCCCAGGATGACACCGCGGTAGCAAAGTCCTTGCTGATCCATGACTTGTTCATCTTGGATCATTTTTAAAAACACAGCAAGGGGACTCAAAGCAAAGTCTCCCTTTTTTCCAAAAATTGGGCCACACACACCACTTCAGTGGCATCACTTGAGCCCCAGTTTAAAACTTGACATGTTGATTTGCATCAAGCACATTCAAAAATGTGCCAGCCTTAACTATCCCCAGGATGACACCGAGGTAGCAAAGTCCTTGCTGATCCATGACTTGTTCATCTTGGATATATTTTAAAAACACAGCAAGGGGACTCAAAGTAAAGTCTCCCTTTTTTACAAAAATTTGGCCGCACACACCACTTCAGTGGCATCACTTGAGCCCCAGTTTAAAACTTGACACGTTGATTTGCATCAAGCACATTCAAAAATACGCCAGCCTTTACTCTCCCCAGGATGACACCGCGGTAGCAAAGTCCTTGCTGAACCATGACTTGTTCATCTTGGATCATTTTTAAAAACACAGCAAGGGGACTCAAAGCAAAGTCTCCCTTTTTTCCAAAAATTGAGCCACACACACCACTTCAGTGGCATCACTTGAGCCCCAGTTTCAAACTGGACATGTTGATTTGCATTCAGCATATTCAAAAATACGCCAGCCTTTACTCTCCCCAGGATGACACCAGGGTAGCAAAGTCCTTGCTGATCCATGACTTGTTCATCTTGGATCATTTTTAAAAACACAGCAAGGGGACTCCAAGCAAAGTCTCCCTTTTTTCCAAAAATTGAGCCACACACACACCTTTTCAGTGGCATCACTTGAGCCCCAGTTTCAAACTGGTCATGTTGATTTGCATCAAGCACATTCAAAAATACGCCAGCCTTTACTCTCCCCAGGATGACACCGCGGTAGCAAAGTCCTTGCTGATCCATGACTTGTTCATCTTGGATTATTTTTAAAAACACAGCAAGGGGACTCCAAGCAGAGTTTCCCTTTTTTCTAAAAATTGGGCCACACACACCACTTCAGTGGCATCACTTGTGCCCCAGTTGCAAACTTGACATGTGTATTTGCATCAAGCACATTCAAAAATATGCCATCCTTTACTCTCCCCAGGATGACACCGCGGTAGCAAAGTCCTTGCTGAACCATGACTTGTTCATCTTGGATCATTTTTAAAAACACAGCAAGGGGACTCAAAGCAAAGTCTCCCTTTTTTCCAAAAATTGAGCCACACACACCACTTCAGTGGCATCACTTGTGCCCCAGTTGCAAACTTGACATGTTGATTTGCATCAAGCGCATTCAAAAATACGCCAGGCTTTACTCTCCCCAGGATGACACCGTGGTAGCAAAGTCCTTGCTGATCCATGACTTGTTCATCTTGGATCATTTTTAAAAACACAGCAAGGGGACTCCAAGCAGAGTCTCCCTTTTTTCCAAAAATTGGGCCACACACACCACTTCAGTAGCATCACTTGTGCCTCAGTTGCAAACTGGTCATGTTGATTTGCATCAAGCACATTCAAAAATACGCCAACCTTTACTCTTCTCAGGATGAAACTGGGGTAGCAAAGTCCTTGCTGATCCATGACTTGTTCATCTTGATGAACGTTAGTTTGTCCACATTGTCACTGGACAGACGCGTGCGCTTATCTGTAAGCACACACCCAGCAGCACTGAAGACACGTTCAACGCTGGCTGCGGGACACGACAAGATCTCCAAGGCGTAAATGGCGAGTTCAGGCTATTTTTCAAGATTTGAATCCCAAAATGAGCAAGGCTCCAGTTGCACAGTCATAGCATCGATGTTTATTTGGAGATACTCCTGTATGATCCTCTTCAGCTGTTGACTATGTGTCAGACTTCTTGTCTCTTTTGGCCTTGCAAGGATCGTCTAAAAAAATTATGAAATGATTCCATAAAATTGCTGTTACCACCAGATACGGTGTTGCTGGTACTGTTTGACTGATGATGACGAGACAGTCCCATGCTTGGCAAGTTACAACTGGGATATTCACTCTGTGCACCACTGGTGTTTGGTGGAAAAGCCAAGCTAAGATTCATTGACAGCTTCTGCTGATAATCCTGCATACATGCGTCCCTCTCTATGGCTGGAATTATTTCACCAAATTTGGACTTGTACCTTGGATCTGAGAGTGTGGCAACCCAGTAGTCATCATTACTTCTAAGTTGGAAAATCCGAGGGTCATGTTGTAGTTAGTGCAGCAAGAAGGCACTCATGTGTCTTGCACATCCACGCGAACCAAGTCCTTGCTGTGTTTGTGGCGGCGAGGTGATAACCATGCTTCCTTCCTCTGAGATCTTCCCCCAACCTCGAACAACAGAAATTTGACCAAGGTCTCCCTCATCTTCTGAGTCTTCCATGCCCATCGCCAGTTCGTCCTCCATTTCTTCCTGGGCTCCCGCACTTTCCTCAACAGTTTGGCTTCTACCATGTGCCCTTGTTAATCCCTCTCCCCACTGTCCCATGCCTGCCGCCTTAGTGATGCTGAACGTCTGGACATTGTCAACGCTAAACATATTCGTTGCCATGTCGAAACTGTGCAGAAAGGTGCATAGGACCTTCATCTGAGACCACTCCATCAGCGTGATCTGCCCCACCTCTACATCTCGTTGGCCCAGGCTACACATCATAACGTATTGCACCAGGGCTCGGCGGGACTGCCAGAGTCGCTGCAACATGTGGAGAGTCGAATTCCAGCGTGTCACCACATCGCATTTCATGCGGTGATCCGGGAGGCCAAAAGACATCTGGAGCGATGCAAGTCGGTCAGCTGCGCCGCTTGGACAGTGGAAGTGAGCACAGAGTGACCATGCCCTGTGCAGAAGCCCATCTAGGCCGGGATAGTGGGTTAAAAATTGCTGGACAACAAGGTTCAACTCGTGAGCCATACAATGCACGTGTGTCACCTTGCCCCGGCAAAGGGCTGCACCCAGGTTTGCAGCATTGTCGTACACGGCATTCCCTGGCTGCAGGTTAAGTGGAGACAACCATTTACTAAACTTGCTCTCCAAAGCTGACCACAACTCCTCAGCTGTGTGACTCTAATTTCCCAGGCATTTTAATGTAAAGACCACCTGATGCCATTGAGCTCTGCTGCCAGCATAGTAAGGAGGTGTGAGGGATTCCTTGTACGCAGTTACAACGCGGGTGGCCTTCCCAGACAGGCTGTGGGTGGAGGTTGAGGACCCAGATGATGTTGAGGATTCAGAGGCAGTGGAGGAACTTCGACATACAGAGGATTGACGCACAACTCGTGGGGACGGCAAGACTTCTACAGCAGACCCTTCTCCATCTCTCACCATAGCTACCCAGTACCCAGTCAGCGACATGTAACGCCCCTCTTCATGCTTACTGCTCCACGTATCGGTGGTGAAATGCACCCTGTCACACACAGAGTTTCTCAAGGAAGCGGTGATGTTGTGTGCGACATGCTGGTGTAGCGCAGGCACGCCTTTCTTGGAGAAGTAGGGGAAACTGGGCATCTGTTACTGGGGAACAGCGACGGACATAAGGTCTCAAAAAAATCCTCTGTTTCCACCAAGCAGAAAGGCAGCATTTCTGTAGCCAACAGCTTGCTGAGGGTGAAAGTCAACCTCTTAGCTTTGTCTTGGCTAGGAAGAAATGGTCTTTTAATTGTCCACATCTGAGGGACCGAGATCTGGCTGCTGTGCGGAGACGGCATTGAGTATGGTGTCCCTGGAAAACTGCTGGTCTGTGAGGAAAGTGCAGGCGGAGACATGATGTTGCCTGCATCCAAAGTTGGTGCTCTCGATGTGTGAGAGAGCTCAACACCAGCACCTGTTTCCCCTTCCAAAACAACTGCAGAGCCACCCTCACGTGCTCAGAGGCACAGTTGTGGCTAAGGATGCAGTTGTTGACGTGCTTCCAGTACTCCGTCTTTGTCCAGGAAGGCGCAAGCTAACCTTGTCGTCAGTTGCATCCTCCTCCACCCCCTCTGCTGACCTCCTTGAGTGCCTCACTGTGGGTTGACAGTAAGTGGGATCTAAAACCTCATCATCAACCTGTGATTTTGCACTCCCTTCACCCTCAGACCTAACCTCTTCCTGCCCTGACTGAATAGTTAAGTTGTCATTCCAATCAGGTATCTGAGTCTCATCGTCATCAGTATGTTCCTTATTGTCTCCACCAAGAGGTGATACAGTTTAGGAATGAGGGTCTACATTATGCTCAGAAACTTGGTCATTAGAGCCTGAATCTGACTCACAAAGCTTCTGGGCATCACTGTAGATAATTTCCTGGTCTGAACTCACTGTAGCTTGGGAGCAGACCTCTGATTCCCAGGCTATAGTGTGACTTAACAGCTCTGCAGACTCACCCTTCTCTGTTACAACATACTCTGCAGGGCGGGTGGAGACTTGAGAGCTGCTAGAAAGCAAGTGCGATTGGGGTGACAACTCAGAGGACTGTTGTTTTATGGATGTTGAAGTTGAGTTGCAGGATACACCACTTGTTGGAGCACTTGAGATCCATTCAAGCATGTTCTTTTTTTGTGCATCATCTACCTTTGGTTGAGGTGTTCGGATCCGTAAAAAAGGGGGCGCATCAGATTGTCTACAGAAAGTAGTAGACATCTTACTTTTGCTGGAAGATGGCCTTTCTTCAACAGATGTTACTGTAGCTTTACCACCTAACCCACGGACACAAACTTTTTTTCCCTTTCCAACACGCCTGTTCCCCTTTCTACCAGCATCTGTCCTTTTGCCACTCATTTTGTTTGTGACCAGATTGGACACTTAAAATGTCGTAGCAAAAATGGAGAGATGGTGAACAATGCAGAGGTGGTCTAGTTTTATTGACAGCTGAAGAACCAACACTGACTATCCCTGACAATGAAACTATCGCCCTAAAAGTGTCAGCACTGTTTGCAATTAAAATAGCGTAGCAAAAATAATCAGGTGTGTAGAATGCACAGGTGCTGTAGGTAGCTGGACAGCAAAGGAACACTAAGTTAGTATCCCAGACAATTTTAGTATGCCACTAAAAGTGTCAGCACTGTTTGCAATTAAAATTGCATAGCAAAAATGGGCAGGTGTGTAGAATGCACAGGTGCTGTAGCTATCTGGACAGCAAAGGAATACTAAGTTAGTATCCCAGACAATTTTAGTATGCCCCTAAAAGTATCAGCACTGTTTTCAATTAAACATACGTAGTAAAATTGGGCAGGTGTGTAGAATGCAAAGGTGCTGTAGGTAGCTGGACAGCAAAGGAACACTAAGTTAGTATCCCAGACAATTTTAGTATGCCACTAAAAGTGTCAGCAGTGTTTGCAATTAAAATTGCGTAGCAAAAATGGGCAGGTGTGTAGAATGCACAGTTACTGTAGCTAGCTGAACAGCAAAAGAACACTAAGTTAGTATCCCAGACAATTTTAGTATGCCACTAAAAGTATCAGCACTGTTTTCAATTAAACATACGTAGTAAAATTGGGCAGGTGTGTAGAATGCAAAGGTGCTGTAGGTAGCTGGACAGCAAAGGAACACTAAGTTAGTATCCCAGACAATTTTAGTATGCCACTAAAAGTGTCAGCACTGTTTGCAATTAAAATTGCGTAGCAAAAATAGGCAAGTGTGTAGAATGCACAGGTGCTGTAGCTAGCTGGACAGCAAAGGATGCCTCACTTTCTATCCCTGCCAATGAAAAAATGCACCAAGGAATTGCCTGAGCTGATGTAGCCAGATGCTGTTATCTAAAGCCCTGCACAGCATTGGCACGGACCTGCCTAGCAACAATGGCTATGAACGGCTGTAATGCAGCCCTGAAAAGGGCTGAAATTACAAGTAGTCCCTAATCCTTAAAGTGCTGTGTAGATTGCACTGTATGTCTATAACACATACAGCAGCAGCGAGAGCTTGAGCGGTGACTGTCACACACTCGCAACGAAGAGATAATGGCGGCGATGGGGAAAATGGCTGTGTCTTATAAGGCAAGGACATGTGACATGCACAGCCTATGACACATGCCCTTGCTTGTCGGGCAAAAATCCCTTTTGCTGTGTGTGTGTCTGTGATTTGCTGACAGCCTGGCCAGCCCTACTGTACGCACGGTTAGGAAAAAAAAAAATGGCGATCACCATTCTTTCAGCACTCAGCAGCAGCACTGATCTAAACCCCGTCCCCCCCACACACTATACGCTGAATTTTGATAATATTATGATTCACAGTGACTCACACTATTACAGTGAATAGCCAGCTAGTAACTAGCTACGCTTTTTGGTGATCGATCAGTTTTCGAACGTAACTCGAACTACCGAACTTTTAGCAAATCGTTTGAGTTCGTCGAATGACTAGAACCCCGCCGCAAAATCACTCGAACATGAAATTGGCGAACCGTTCGACTCGAATATCGCTCATCTCTACTCACCACTCTGCCAATCCCTTTACTGGCTTCCCATTGCCCAAAGACTCCAGTTCAAAACATTAATCGTGACCTACAAAGCCATCCACAATCTGTCTCCTCCTTAAATCTGTGACCTAGTCTCCAGGTACCTACCTGCTTGCAACCTCAGATCCTCACAAGATCTCCTTCTCTACTCCTCTTTTATCTGTTCTTCCCACAATCGCATACAAGATTTCTCCCGTGCCTTCACCATACTCTGGAATGCTCTACTCCAGGATATCAGACTCTCTCTTACAGTGAAAACCTTCAAGAGGAACCTGAAGACCCACCTCTTCCGATAAGCCTACAATCTGCAATAACCCTCAGTCCAGTTCAACACTGCACAACCAGCTCTGCCTCACCTATTGCACCCTCACCCATTCCCTGTAGACTCTTAACCCTCACGGGTAGGGTCCTCTCTCCTTCTGTACCAGTCTGTTTTGTACTGTAAATGATTACTGTTCTAGTTTTTATGTATACTTTTTCACTTGTAAAGCACCATGGAATTAATGGCGCTATAATAATAATAAATAATAATTAGTCAGTAATGTCTGTTTTACGGACAAATGAATGCCACGCTGTGACATCAAAGTTGATGTCGCTTATGATTATTGCATCTGGCCAAAAGCAGGTTGGGAGCAGGAGTCATCATCGCCTGCTTCCTAGACCGCAGTTTGAGAAGTATGCAGCACCGTGGAAGTGGAAGTTGTTTCACTCTGGAACTCAGGCTTTATTCCACTAGCTTAGACCGAGTATATAAAAAAATTCATGTAGCACCCCTCTGGTACCAGGTGCCGCAAAATGTAAGTGTAAACCCAAACCGTGCCATTCAACACACCAGCACCTTCAGGCCACACACACAACCCCAACACCAAACTGGGAGACTGCCTAGCAACAGGTAAAAGGGATGGGCACTGACGGGATAGTCACCACCCAATATGTAGGGAGAGACCTAGCAAGGGGAGGGGCCAGAGGTCAGTTGGAAAGTTGGCAGAAGGAAGTGGTGTTCCGTTGAGTGAGGAGTGAAGAGAAGCAGTCAGAAAAGGAAGTGAAGGAGAGTAGTAGTGAAAGAGTGAAAGTACAGAAAGAAAGTAACGACCTACAGTAACAACAGAGTGCTTTGACAAGAGTAAGGGACTGTGGAGTAAGGGACCAGGACTCCAGGGACCGTGAGTTACCTGTGGAAGGGGAAAACTCCAGGGCACGTGGGGCGCCTGTGGAAGTCTGGAACCTAGGCTCACATGACTCAGCACGAGGCGGGGTGCAGACTCTAGGACAGCGGGACGCTTTATGGTCAACTGTTAAATCTGCCAGGCGAGAAGATCTCCACGGTGCATTGCCAACCAATGAGTCTGAAGCATCAGCAGCAAAAAGGGGACCGGGGATTGACCCCCTTAAATAGTCCGAGCTGCTGCAATAGGACCAGGACAGAAACAGAGGGGTTCCCAAGCAGCTCTAGGCCACAGGAGCCCATCAACAACAAGTGTGCACGGAGGACAGCCAACCCAGGTAACAACTTGCATGGAGAACAACGGGAGCGAAAACACCTGGATCTGGCACCAGCGGGTCCAAACACTCAAATAAAAACAAGGCAAGTTAAAACTGCAATACTGATGTGGACTGTTTCCTTTTCGCCTCCGCACACTCACACTAACTGTTCCCCCACTACAATCCCTATCTTCCACTGCTGGGGTCCAGCCCTGCTTGCAGAGGGCCCAAAACACCTAAGCTGCACTACTCCATTAGCCCCAGCAAGACCCTGCAGCGGTGGCTTCAAATAACCTGGCCGCACACTGCAAGTGGTGTTGTCGACAAACTCTTTTATTTTCTTTTATTTTTAAACCTTTTTTAATTTGGACCGACTCCTGACTCCCAGGGTCACGGAACGGGCATCAGCCATGACCACGACTCCCCTGTGTGTCACACACGCCGGGGACCGAGTACCTCATAGCCCTGGGGCGTCATATTCAGTTTCCCCAGGGGAAAATGGTTCAGACACCATGCAGGACAGCATCGCAAGGTACTCCCAACTGCTTTTAAAAAAAAAAAAAAATTGAGAGGATTTGCAACAGTGCATAACATGCCAAGGAGTTAAAAAAAAATCTGTTTACGCAGGGGGCTATGTGTAACACACCATGGAGCACAGCATCAATAAAGAACACAAATAGAGACTGGCTGACCAATAGTTATACACAGTGTAGCCTTGACAGTGGTTGTGCAAGTACATAATGTACAAAGGCTTGAAAATATTGCCCTGGGTGATTGGGCCAAACAATTAAATCGCAGCAGCAAAACAAGTTAGATTAGTCATGTGGTCTCATTATATGATAGAAGACAAAATAGTCTTGAATGAGAAAGAATGGAACTTATTTGAACTTAAGAAATACAAATTTTGGAGCTACAGTTATTATTGGGTCTTGTTAATAGGAGGCTTGAGATATCTGGGGCAATTCATCTATGGTTCATTTTGATCATCGTCAAACTGTCTGCACTTTCTGTGGATAATCGTGTGTGAGTATCTGTTATTATTGAACCCGCTAAGCTGAAAAAACACTCAGACAACACACTCGCAGCAGGGCAAGCTAGCACTTCCAAAGCGTATAAGGTGAGGTCTGGCCAAATGTTGAGCTTGGAAACCCAATAATTAAAGGGAACTGTAGACTCTGAAAGTACGCTGATATGGTCACCTACATAGTCCCTCACCATCTTACTTAAATGTTCCCTCCTTTTCATAGTTCCCCTAACCTGTTTCTGATTCGAAGTAGATGGTTTGTGGAAAAAGGACAAGTTTTGGCACATTAGTCCCCCGCCTGTGTTGCTCCTACTATGTGTAGCCCTCTCTTGTAATCCTGTTGCGTGAGATGACATGCTACCTTTGAACCAGCATTATCTGAGGGTAATCGTTTCATCAACTGGTCCACTACAGCCCTCTTGAATGTTTCCATAGTACAATTCTTATTTGCCTTGACAAGTAGCAAAGCAAATGTGTCTTTGTAGCGTTGGTCAAGGAAGGTACATAACCAGTATTTGTTGTCTGGCAAAATATGGCCTAGCCGACAGTCTTGAGAAAGGCAGTATGACATGAACTGTGCCATGTGTGCCACACTCCGAACTGGAAACCTTTGTGTGTCACTGCTAAGAATACATTCTGTCTCCCTAAACCTCCTCTTCTCCTCAGTCTGTCTCTCCTCCCCCTGCTCCTCCTCAGTCCATCCATGCTGGTAAGCCCTCAAGCTTGGGTTGTCAATACCTTGTTACCAACTTCAAACCATTCCTGTTCTTCATCATTCTCCTCATCCTTATGATACTGACCAAAGGTGGCCTAAGCCTGTTGGCCAAGGTTCTGCGGATTACTAGCAACCATTATGAAATCTGTATCCACAGACACCTTGGGTTCATGAACACTTTGGTCAGTCAGACATTCCAGAGAGCATTTCAATAAACATATTAGTGGAATGGTAATGCTGATAAGAGCATCATCACTGCTCACAATGTTGGTACAGTAATCAAAATTCTCTAGGACCTGACAAATGCAGGAAGACGCCATGATATGAGCCTCCCATGACAAACATTATCTACGTAGGACTAGTGTAGTAGTTGTGGCCTTCAATTCAAGTTTTCAGAGGGCCATCAGTTGTTCACCAACATTCACTGTAAATTGCAATGACAAAGATTAGTTTAGTAGAACTACTGTTGTGGTTTGTCCAGCGCACAATGTGCATTGTTTGCAAAAATTAGCACTATGGGCTGAGTCAAGGAAGGAAACGGTTTTTTATGGGCAAGGGTGGATGTCAACAGCAGTAGTCAAAATCAACATTTTGGGAGAATTTACTTTGGCTTGCTCCCATCTGGAGGGATTGCAAACTGTGAAGAAATCCTGTCCTTGTTGAATTTAATCAGAGTAAGTCTGTCTGCATTTTCTATGGAGAGGTGTGTGCGCCTATCAGTGATAATTGCCCCAGCAGAACTGAAAACATGCTCTGACATCACATGAGCAGCTTAGCAGGCCAGCACCTCCAAGGCGTATAAGGAGAGGTCGGGCTAAGTGTTCAGCTTGGACTCCCAATAATTAAAGGGAACTGAAGCATCAGAAAGAATGCAGGTATGATCACTTAAGTACCCCTTGACCATCTTGTGCAACTTACTTCTCCTTCCTTGGCATTGTTACAGGCAAAGATAGCCCTTGCTGATTTCCTGATTTATTGAAAATGTCCAAGTTTGTGCACATTTTGCCCCATCTCTGTTGGAACTGGTTTTGGTGTCCCTCCCCATTAATCCTTGGTATTTGAAAGAGCCAGTAACTCCACCGCCAACCTTGTCTGAGGGTGATGTTTTCATCAACTGATCTACAATGACTCTTTTGAAGGATTCTATTGTGAAACCTTTGGTGACTCCAAAGGAGAGAAGGAAATTTCTCCTTCTACCGTGGGTCCAGAAAAGTGGCTAACCAGTATAGGTTGTTGGATAAAATGTGCATCACGTGAAGGTCTTGCCACAGACACTTACACATGAACTGTGGGCCAAGCTACAAACAGGCAAAGTTTCTGTGTCCCCACCAGGAGGAAAAATACCCATGCTCTGCTCACGCTGACTCGCCTCCTCCACCTCCTCCTCCTCCTCCTCTGCAGCCCATCCATGCTGGACAGACATGAAGCTGGGGTTGAGAGTCCCCTGTGAAGCATTGGAAGTACCCATTGTAGCACAGAAAAATAAGTCTTCTTCCTGCTCATCCTCCTCATCATCACCCAATGTTGCTTCAGAATATTGGCTGGGCTGGGTTGTATCACCCATTGGGAAATCTGGCTACATAGCCACATGCTGGCACTCAAAGCTTCCTCTTTGAGATTATGCAATGATTGTTTCAACAGACACAGCAGTGGGATGGTTAAGCTGATAATAGTCTGATCATCGCTCACAAGCTTGGTGCAATACTCAAAGTTCTCAAGAACCTCACAATTGTCAGCGATCCACACCCACTCAACAGTTGCTATCTGTGGTGGCTGACTCTACGCATGTTGAAACTGGTATTCAACTACTGCCCTTTGCTGCAAAGTAATCCTCACCAACATAAAGAATGTAGAGTTTCACCGTGTGGGCAGGTCGCACATGATTTGGTGACTTGGCAAATGTAAGCACTTTTGCAGCACTGCAAGACCAGCAAAAGGGGTAGAGGAATTGGCGGAAATGGGCACTTCAGTGAACCTTCTCAAGTAGGTACAGAAAGATAGGGTATGTTTTTATAAATTTTTGAACAACTAAGTTCAGGACGTGAGTCAAGCATAGCACATGTAAATGCTTACTGACCTTTAAAGCTGCCATTAGGTTACACCCATTGTCCCAAACAACCAGGCCGAGTTGGAGGTGTAGCGGCGAGAGCAACTGAATGGTCTGCTCTTTTATACTTTGCCACAGCTCTTCTGCAGTGTGTGGTTTGTGACCTAAACAGATAAGCTTCAGCAGAGCGTGTTGCCACCTTGTCAATGCACTGCTGTACAGCTCCCAGCTTGGTAGTGATGGAGAGGGTAATTCAGGAGATGATGAGGAGCAGGAGGAGGAGGTGGAGCGGAGGCAGGAAGTGGCATACGATGAGGTGGAAACGCTGGTGGAAGTTGGGCCCACTATTCTTGGCATGAGAAGGATGTGTGATGTTACAGTTTGCGACTTTGCTCCAGCTTCCACCAGGTTCACCTAGTGTTCTGTGATAGATATGTATCATCCCTGTCCACAACAACTTGTCCACAAGTCTGTTGTTAGGTGAACCTTCCCGATTACGGCATTGGTCAGAGCAGGGTTGAGATTCTTTAATATGAGCTTGTGTAACGTGGGGAAGGCACAATGGGCAAAATAGTGGCGGATGGGAACACTGTATCACAGGGCAACCACAGCCAAGATATCACGGAAACACTGTGTTCCCAAAAGCCTAAACAGCAACATCTCCACTACTAGCAATTTGGCAATGTGCGAGTTTAGGTTTTGTGCCTGTGGTTGCGTGTGGTATTTACGCTTCCTTTCCAAGATCTCAGGCATGGACAACTGGAGGCTTCCTTTGGACAAGTTAGTGGATGTGCTTGATGTTTGCTGTGTCTGTGCAATTGCATCTTGTGGGCAGGATGTATGAATGCCTGCTTCCTGGACAGCAGATTGTGAAGGATGTAGCACAGGCGACATGACAGTGGTTTGTCCCGCAGACACAAATTTGTTACCCTGGTGTTCTGTATTATGTATGAAATATAGTCAATGGGATATTGATATATTGAGTAATACGTAACTATTAGAGTTGAGCGCGGTTCGTGGTTCGTGGTTCTCCAGTTCGCGGCTCGAGTGATTTTGGGGCATGTTCTAGATCGAACTAGAACTCGAGCTTTTTGCAAAAGCTCGATAGTTCTAGAAACATTCGAGAACGGTTCTAGGAGCCAAAAAACAGCTAAATCCTAGCTTGGTTTCTGCTGTAATAGTGTAAGTCACTCTGTGAATCAAACTATTATCACATTTCAGTGTATAGTGTGCGTGAACAGCGCCTTCAGATCACTGCTGTTTCTATAATGGCGATCGCCATTTTTTTTTTTTTTTTTCTTGTCTTCCTTCCCTAAGCGCGCGCGTCTTGTGGGGCGGGCCAGCATGTCAGCCAATCACAGACACACACACACCTAAGTGGACTTTGAGCCAGAGAAGCAACGGCATGTGTGATAGGATCTGCATGTCACATGTCCCTGCATTATAAAACCGGACATTTTCTTCACGAACGCCATTATCTGCCTTCTGCGTCTTTGGTGTCAGACATCAGTGTCGCAGCTCCGTCCTCCTGAGTCCTATAGCCGATACAGCTGTATGCGCTGCATACACAGCGTTAGACAGCTTAGGGAGAGCACATTCTAGCAGTCCTTTTAAGGGCTCAAAGCGGCAGGGTCAGAGAGCCATAAGTGACAGGTCCTGCAAACAGCAACAGCGTCTGTGTAGCCCAGGTCAGGGATTTCCTCCCTGCATTTCACCATTAGGAGGGAATAGAAAGGCAGGCTTCCATTCCTCTACCCAGAGCACCACAATCCTGCCACTGTACCCTCTTGTCCTCTGCACACTCCAACTCATTCTAAGTAAGCCATTATACTAGCAAACACTCAGTGTACCTAGTGGCATCCTAAACGTGGCTATTGGACTTTGCTATAGTCCCACTAGTGCAAAGACATTAGCAGAGCACATCTGCCTGCATTGCACACTCCAAGTTTTTTAAACTAAGCAATTTTACTAGCAAACACTCAGTGTACCTAGTGGCATCCTATACGTGGCTATTGGACTTTGCTATAGTCCCACTAGTGCAAAGACATTTGCAGAGCACGTCTGCCTGCATTGCACACTACAACTTTTTTAAACTAAGCAATTTTACTAGCAAACACTCAGTGTACCTAGTGGCATCCTATACGTGGCTATTGGACTTTGCTATAGTCCCACTAGTGCCAAGACATTTGCAGAGCGCATCTGCCTGCGTTGCACACTCCAACTAATTATAACGAAGCCATTATACTAGCAAACACTCAGTGTACCTAGTGGCATCCTATACGTGGCTATTGGACTTTGCTATAGTCCCACTAGTGCAAAGACATTAGCAGAGCACATCTGCCTGCATTGCACACTCCAAGTTTTTTAAACTAAGCAATTTTACTAGCAAACACTCAGTGTACCTAGTGGCATCCTATACGTGGCTATTGGACTTTGCTATAGTCCCACTAGTGCAAAGACATTTGCAGAGCACGTCTGCCTGCATTGCACACTACAACTTTTTTAAACTAAGCAATTTTACTAGCAAACACTCAGTGTACCTAGTGGCATCCTATACGTGGCTATTGGACTTTGCTATAGTCCCACTAGTGCAAAGACATTTGCAGAGCACGTCTGCCTGCATTGCACACTACAACTTTTTTAAACTAATCAATTTTACTAGCAAACACTCAGTGTACCTAGTGGCATCCTAAACGTGGCTATTGGACTTTGCTATAGTCCCACTAGTGCAAAGACATTAGCAGAGCACATCTGCCTGCATTGCACACTCCAAGTTTTTTAAACTAAGCAATTTTACTAGCAAACACTCAGTGTACCTAGTGGCATCCTATACGTGGCTATTGGACTTTGCTATAGTCCCACTAGTGCAAAGACATTTGCAGAGCACGTCTGTCTGCATTGCACACTACAACTTTTTTAAACTAAGCAATTTTACTAGCAAACACTCAGTGTACCTAGTGGCATCCTATACGTGGCTATTGGACTTTGCTATAGTCCCACTAGTGCAAAGACATTTGCAGAGCACGTCTGCCTGCATTGCACACTACAACTTTTTTAAACTAAGCAATTTTACTAGCAAACACTCAGTGTACCTAGTGGCATCCTATACGTGGCTATTGGACTTTGCTATAGTCCCACTAGTGCCAAGACATTTGCAGAGCGCATCTGCCTGCGTTGCACACTCCAACTAATTATAACGAAATCATTATACTAGCAAACACTCAGTGTACCTAGTGGCATCCTATACGTGGCTATTGGACTTTTGTCAATTCACAGTATTGGAACGTTATTTGCAGGACATCTGCCTGCATTGCACACTCAAACTTTTTTAAACTCAGCCATTATACTAGCAAACACTCACTGTACCTAGTTGTATCCTAAACGTGGCTATTGTACTTTTGTCAATTCACAGTATTGGAACGTTATTTGCAGGACATCTGCCTGCCTTGCACACTCAAACTTTTTTAAACTCAGCCATTATACTAGCAAACACTCACTGTACCTAGTTGTATCCTAAACGTGGCTATTGTACTTTTGTCAATTCACAGTATTGGAACGTTATTTGCAGCACGTCTGCCTGCATTGCACACTCAAACTTTTTTAAACTCACCCATTATACTAGCAAACACTCACTGTACCTAGTTGTATCCTAAACGTGGCTATTGTACTTTTGTCAATTCATAGTATTGGAACGTTATTTGCAGCACGTCTGCCTGCATTGCACACTCAAACTTTTTTAAACTCAGCCATTATACTAGCAAACACTCACTGTACCTAGTTGTATCGTAAACGTGGCTATTGTACTTTTGTCAATTCACAGTATTGGAACGTTATTTGCAGGACATCTGCCTGCCTTGCACACTCAAACTTTTTTAAACTCAGCCATTATACTAGCAAACACTCACTGTACCTAGTTGTATCCTAAACGTGGCTATTGTACTTTTGTCAATTCACAGTATTGGAACGTTATTTGCAGGACGTCTGCCTGCATTGCACACTCAAACTTTTTTAAACTCAGCCATTATACTAGCAAACACTCACTGTACCTAGTTGTATCCTAAACGTGGCTATTGTACTTTTGTCAATTCACAGTATTGGAACGTTATTTGCAGCACGTCTGCCTGCATTGCACACTCAAACTTTTTTAAACTCAGCCATTATACTAGCAAACACTCACTGTACCTAGTTGTATCCTAAACGTGGCTATTGTACTTTTGTCAATTCACAGTATTGGAACGTTATTTGCAGGACATCTGCCTGCCTTGCACACTCAAACTTTTTTAAACTCAGCCATTATACTAGCAAACACTCACTGTACCTAGTTGTATCCTAAACGTGGCTATTGTACTTTTGTCAATTCACAGTATTGGAACGTTATTTGCAGGACGTCTGCCTGCATTGCACACTCAAACTTTTTTAAACTCAGCCATTATACTAGCAAACACTCACTGTACCTAGTTGTATCCTAAACGTGGCTATTGTACTTTTGTCAATTCACAGTATTGGAACGTTATTTGCAGGACATCTGCCTGCCTTGCACACTCAAACTTTTTTAAACTCAGCCATTATACTAGCAAACACTCACTGTACCTAGTTGTATCCTAAACGTGGCTATTGTACTTTTGTCAATTCACAGTATTGGAACGTTATTTGCAGGACGTCTGCCTGCATTGCACACTCAAACTTTTTTAAACTCAGCCATTATACTAGCAAACACTCACTGTACCTAGTTGTATCCTAAACGTGGCTATTGTACTTTTGTCAATTCACAGTATTGGAACGTTATTTGCAGGACGTCTGCCTGCATTGCACACTCAAACTTTTTTAAACTCAGCCATTATACTAGCAAACACTCACTGTACCTAGTTGTATCCTAAACGTGGCTATTGTACTTTTGTCAATTCACACTACTGCAAATCTATGTGCAGCACCTCTGCATGACAACCTCGTGCTCTGTTTTTAATAAGCTATAATGATAGCACAAAATACTGCCATTTTGTGGCATCATAGAACTGGCTGTTGTATT
The DNA here is from genome assembly GCF_048569485.1 of Anomaloglossus baeobatrachus. Classification (NCBI taxonomy): domain Eukaryota; kingdom Metazoa; phylum Chordata; class Amphibia; order Anura; family Aromobatidae; genus Anomaloglossus; species Anomaloglossus baeobatrachus. The sequence continues at coordinate 603,486,670 of NC_134354.1, forward strand.
CCATTAGTGCCCCACTGGTGACAAGCTATTTCTAGCACCTCTACATCACACCCTCATGCACATTTTGCTACGCTAATGTTATAGCAAACTCATGGAATTCATTGCTGCATTTCATAATTCGGAGGGATAGAAAGTCAGGCTTCCTTTAGCTTTTCCTTCTGTTCACAGACAGCATCTCCAAGACAAATTTCCCCTCCACGTCTAAGTGTGGAGAGGCAGCTAGTGCGCATGCGTGTGCCGATGTACCCCAGCTGCAGCATAATTACAGTGTTTCGCCTAGTGAGTATGCTCAGCCTGACTGTGCCATTCCTGACGCTAAGTTTTCATTTCGGGATACAGCGCATGCTCCCACACTAAGTGTGAAAAGCCTCTTTGCACAGGTGCTTGCATTCCGTGCCGGGTATAAGTCCTGTTTTGGGCATAGACACCATGCTAAAGCTGATAGTCTTTTTTCAGAGACTGTATTTCATGCTACTGAGCATGCTCAGGCACTTCCTGCATCAGAGACTAGGTCCGGTAATGAACTCTTTGGCCCTGGCCCTGATGTGGGGGTCCCATATAGACCACAGGGCATCAGGTGTCCTCCCAAATGGCTTGCAGAGGCCCACACCTATGACTTGTCACCGCATTATTGATGCTCAGACGATGACTTGTGAGGTGTTTGGGTCATGGCAGCCATGAGGTCATCATTGAAGTTGCGTTTCCAAATAGGACGCTAGTTATGCCACTCATGACGTGTCACTCTACTTTTGTCTCCAGGAGGTGCATTGTGGTTCACCCTGGTTTGGGGCGGACCCAGGTTATAAAAGGGGCTGGAGCCAACAAGGAGGTGCGCAGTCTTCTATTATGCTCCGGAAGAGCACACCTCCATGTGTTGAACCCATTGCGGCTTTAGGCCAGAGGTAGGCAGGGATCGGGTGGTGGATGCAGGCCACCACCACAGTTGGTAACGCAGAACGGTTAAGACCAGCTCCTGTCCTAACAGTCCTGCTTGTGCAGACCAGTGGCATTAACAGGCCTGCTGCTGCTGATGCGCCTGCTGTCCACAGGTGTGGCCCCTACGCACACGGTCAGCGTACTCAATGGCCCCTGTGTTGTTAACAGGGAGTTCCTGGGCTGGGTGGGCATGTGGACCCTGTGACGCTAACAGGGCTCACAGTCTCCAGATCCGAATGGCGTCTAACTCGGTTCAGGCTACTATTAGTTTCATAGCCACACAGCTCTGTATCCTCCACCAAACCTTCAAGTTGCCAACCTCTCCTTTTCCAACTGGGAGCACGGTGGACACTGACTGCTGATGGGGATATATACCTTTCTCTTTCTTTTCTTATTAATTTTCGTTATATAGCGGTCACAGATTATATACCACTTTATCCAAATCTGCCAGTCCCACTGTAACAGATGTTGTTTCTTCAGCAAATGTTACAGTTGCTTAACCACCAAATCCACGGACCAAAACTTTTTTCCCCTTTCCAACACACCTGTTCCCCTTTCCAACAGCATCTGTCCTTTTTCAACTCATTTTGGGATATGACCAAAAGTGCAACTGTGCAGGGACACCGTACTCAACGCCATCTCAGCACAGCAGCCATCCCTCGGTCCCTCCGATGTGGACAAGTAAAAGACCATTTCCTCCTATCCATGACAAAGCGTTGAGATTCACTCTGTGCAGCACTGGTGTTTAGTGGACAAGTAGATCTAAGATTGCGTACCACATTCTGCAGATACTCCTGTATACGTGCGTCTATTTCTATGGCAGGAATTAGTTCGCCAAATTTTGTCTTGTACCGGGGATCTAACAGTGTGGCAACCCAGTATTCAGGATTAGTTCAAATTCATACAATCCGAGGGTCATGTAGGTAGTGCAGCAAGAAGGCGCTCATGTGTCTTGTGCATCCAGGAGGACCAAGTCCTTGGTGTGTTGGTGGCAGAGAGGTGAGAATCGTGCATCCTTCCTCTGCCCTCTCCCCCCAACCTCGCACAACCGAAATGTGAGCAAGCTCTCACTCATCTGCTGAGTCTTCCATGCCCATCGCCAGTTCGTCCTCCATTTCTTCATGGGCTCCTGCACTTTCATCAACACTTTTTGCTGATACTATGCGCCCTTGTTAATCCCTCTCCCTCACCATGACTGCCGCATAGGTGCCGCTGACCATCTGGACCTCGTAGATCTTGTTATCCCTTCCGCATATGACTACTCCTGTACTTCCTCCCCTTCCTCTTGTCCCAACACCTGACTCCGAATAATAATTACAGTGTGCTCCATCATGTAGATGACCAGAATTGTCACGCTGAGAATGACATTGCCAGTGCTAAATATCTTCGTCGACATTTCAAAACTGTGTAGCAGGGTGCATAGGTCCTTGATCTGACACCACTCCAGCAGCGTGATCTGCACCACCTCTGGATCAAGTTATCCCAGGCTATATGTCTTACCGTATTTCAGCAGGGCTCTGCGGTGCTGCCACACACGCTGCAACATGTGCAGATTCCAATTCCTGCGTGTCGAAACATCGCATTTACGGCGTTTAACTGCCAGACCCTAAGACTTCCGGAGTGATGAAAGTTGTTGAGCTGCTGTGTGCGCACGATGGAAGTGAGCACATAGCGAGCGTGCCCACTGCACAAGGCCATGTAGGCCGTGATGGTGTTTTAAAAATTGCTGGCGAATTCGGTTCAACACGTGAGCCCTAAAAGGCACGTGTCACATTGCCCTGAGGATGGCCCGCAGCCAGGTTTGCATCATTGCCGCACACGGCTGTTAAGTCACCAACGGAGTCCGCTCCGTCAATTTGTACTCCGGTCGCCAGGTGACAACGTGTTCCTTTCATGAATAGTGCTGATGATGGGAGAGTAGTCGATGCCAGCGGCGCAGGTGGACGCAGGTTATGCTCACCCACTGGGCTGCATTACCTTGACAGATGCAGAATCTCTGGCTGAATGTAGCTGGTGGGTATCTCACAGATGAAATACCATCATTCAGCTACAACCAATGGGAAGACACCACACCCTTTTTTATGCCCATCCTGTCTGCAGACTACTGCCAGACATAGCTATGAACCTCTGGTTAATTTTACCCCCAGTTCAGTTTTATGATTTTGTGTGCTTGTTACCTGACTACTTTTCCTGCTTGCTGTTTATGTACCTTGTTGGCCGATACGCATTTCACCTCTGCTAGTTTTCTGATTCTTTCCTGGCCGTCCCATTCTGTTCCTGTTCCTCAATTAATGTTTTGACCCTGCATGACTACTATTCTCTGTAATAGCGGTGTGACTCACATTTCCCATACATTTCAAAGTAAAACTTTGACCGCCTGATGGCATTGAGCTCTGCTGCCAGCATAGTAAGGAGGTGTGTGGTAGTCCTTGTGCGCAGTTGCAAGGAAGGGTGGCCTGACCACACAGGGTTTGCGCCAAGGTAGAGGACCCACACGAGGTTGAAGAGGCAGAAGCAGTGTATTAACTTCTACATACAGAACAAGGATTGAAACAACTCGTGGGGACGGCAAGACTTGTACAGCAGACCCTTCTCCATCTCTCACCATAGTTTGCCAGTGCCCAGTCAGTGACATGTAATGACCCTGTCTATGCTTACTGGTCCAAGTATCTGTGTTGAAATGCACCCTGTCGCACACAGATTTTCTCAAGGAAGTGGTGATGTTGTGTGCGACATGCTGGTGTAGCGCGGGCATGCTTTTCTTGGAGAAGCAGTGGTGATTGGGCATCTGGTACTGGGGCACAGCGACAGACATAAGGTCTGTAAAATCCTGTGTGTCCACTACGCGTAAAGGCAGCATTTCGGTAGCCAACAGCTTACAGAGGGATAGAGTCAACCACTTAGCTTTGTCATGGGTCGCAGTAAGTGGCCTTTTATTTGACCACATCTGAGGGACAGAGATCTGGCTGCTGTCTGTAGACGGTGTTGAGTAGGGTGTCCCTGGAAAAATGCAGGTTTGTGAGAGAAGTGCAGGCGGAGACATGATGTTGCCTTCATCTTGCCTTCAGATCTGTTCATCTTGTATCATTTTTAAAAAACACAGCAAGCAAGGGTTACTCCAAGCGGAGTCTACCTTTTTTCCCCAAATTGGGCACACAGACACCCCATCAGTGGCAGGACTTGTGCCCTAGTTGCAAACAGGATGTTTTGATTTGCATCAAGCACATTCCAAATCCACAAGCATTTACTCTCCCCAGGATGACACAGGGGTAGTAAATTCCTTCTGGATCCATGACTTGTTCATTTTGATGAACGTCAGTCTGTCCACATTGTCACTGGACAGACGCGTGCGCTTATCTGTCAGCACACACCCAGCAGCACTGAAGACACGTTCAGAGACAACGCTGGCAGCTGGACACGACAAAATCTTCAAGGCGTAACTGGAGAGCTCTTGACATTTTTCTAGATTTGAAGCACAAAAGGAGCAAGGCTCCATTTGCAAAGTCATTGCATCGATGTTCATTTGGAGATACTCCTGTATCATCCTCTCCATCCGTTGACTATGTGACACACTTGATGTCTCTGGTGGCCTTGCAAAGGAGGGTCTAAAAAAATTATGAAAAGATTCCATAAAATTGCTGTTACCAGCACCAGATACGGTCCTACTGGTACGGGTAGACTGTTGAAGATGACGAGGCCGTCCCATGTTTGTCAAGTTACAACTGGGAGAATCACTCCCTTCACCTGCACGGTTGTTTGGTGGAAAAGCCGAGCTAAGATCGAGTAACAGCTTCTGCTGATACTCCTGCATACGTGCGTCCCTTTCTATGGGTGGAATTATGTCACAAAATTTGGACTTGTCCCGGGGATCTAATAGTGTGGCAAGCCAGTAGTCATCATCACTTCTAATTTTGACAATACGAGGGTCATGTTGGAGGTAGTGCAACAAGAAGGCACTCATGTGTCTTGCGCAGCCATGCGGTCCAAGTCCACGCTGTGTTTGTGGCATAGAGGTGCTAACCGTTCTTTCTTCCTCTGTCATCTCCCCCCAACCTCTTTCAACTTAAATTTGACCAAGGTCCCCCTCATCAGCTGAGTCTTCCATGTCCATGGACAGTTCGTCCTCCATATCTTCATGTCCTCCTGCACCTTCCTCAACATCTCGCCTGCTACCATGCGCCCTTGTTGATCCCTGTCCCCCATGGTCCCATGCCTGCCGCGTTGGTGATGATGAACGTCTGGACCTTGGTGATGTTGTTGTGTCTTGCGCATATGAATCCTCCTGTAGTTCCTCCCCTTCCTGTTGTCCCACCCCCTGACTCCGAATAGTGTTTAGCGTGTGCTCCAGCATGTAAATGACTGTAATCGTCATGCTGATAATGGCATTGTCAGCGCTAAACATATTCGTCGCCATGTCGAAACTGTGCAGAAGGGTGCATAGGTCCGTGATCTGAGATCACTCCATCAGGGTGATCTGCCCCACCTCTGCATCTCGTTGGCCCAGGCTATACGTCATGACGTATTGCACCAGGGCTCTGCGGTGCTGCCACAGTCGCTGTAACATGTGGAGAGTTGAATTCCAGCGTGTCGCCACATCGCATTTCAGGCGATGAACCGGCAGGCCGAAAGACTTCTGGAGCGATGCAAGTCGCTCAGCTGCGGCGCTTGAACGGCGGAAGTGAGCACTGCAGACAGTTTCCGAGCCCTGGTCAGAAGGCCATCTAGGCCGGGATAGTGTGTTAAAAATTGCTGGACAACAAGGTTCAACACGTGAGCCATACAAGGCACGTGTGTCACCTTGCCCAGGCGAAGGGCCGCACCCAGGTTTGCAGCATTGTCGCACACGGCCTTACCAGGCTGCAGGTTGAGTGGAGACAACCATTTATTAAACTCGGACCGCAGAGCTGACCACAACTCCTCAGCTGTGTGACTCTTATTCCCAAGACATGTCAAGCTAAAGACCGCCTGATGCCGTTGCGCTCTGCTGCCAGCATAGTAATGAGGGGTGCGTGATTCCTTCTGCGCAGTGAGAACGCTGGTGGCCTGACCAGGCAGGCTTGGGGCGGAGGTGGAGGACCCAGATGAGGTGGAGGATGCAGAAGCAGTGGCGGAACTTGGACAGACAGAGGATTGACACACAAGTCGTGGGGACGGCAAGACTTGTGCAGCAGACCCTTCACCATCTATCACCATAGTTACCCAGTGCCCAGTCAGCGACATGTAACGTCCCTGTCCATGCTTACTGGTCCAAGTATCGGTGCTGAAATTCACCCGTTCACACACAGAGTTTCTCAAGGAAGCGGTGATATTGTGTGCGACATGCTGGTGTAGCGCGGGCACACCTTTCTTAGAGAAGTAGTGGCGACTAGGCATCTGGTACTGGGGCACAGCGACAGATATAAGGTCTCTAAAATCCTGTGTGTCCACTAGGCGGAAAGGCAGCATTTCTGTAGCCAACAGCTTACAGAGGGATAGAGTCAACCTCTTCGCTTTGTCATGGGTCGAAGGAAGTGGCCTTTTATTTGACCACATCTGAGGGACAGAGATCTGGCTGCTGTGTGTGGACGGTGTTGAGTAGGGTGTCCCTGGAAAAATGCAGCTTTGGGAGGAAAGTGCAGGTGGAGACATGATGTTGCCTTCATCCAAAGTTGGTGCTATCGATGTCTGAGAGAGCTGTACACACTCACTTGTTTCCCCTTCCAAACCAACTGACGACCTACCAAGCAAACTGCCTGTTGCGGTTACAGTGGTGGAAGTTGTGGGTGGAAAAACAGGTGTGACAGCTGTCCCCACAGTCCTAGAAGATGACGAGCGCGCGGATGCCCTGGAAGGGGCAGGCGGTGGATGGTTGGCTCCACTAGGCCGCATTGCAGCACGGTGAGCTTCCCACCAGGCCATATGATATTTATTCATGTGACGATTCATGGAAGAAGTTGTCAAACTGCTGAGGTTTTGACCTCTACTAAGATAACCATGGCAAATGTTACAGATCACATAATTTGGCCGATCTTTTTTTATGTCAAAAAAGGACCAGGCTAGGCAAGGCTTAGAGGCCATGCGACCTGTTGATCCACCCCGAATAATGCTCAGAGGCAGAGTGGTGGCTGAGGATGCAGTTGTAGACGTGCTACCAGTGCTCCGACTGTGTCCAGGAAGGCGCCAGGTTACTTCGACGTCGGTTGCATCCTCCTCCACCGCCTCTATTGACCTCCTCGAGTGTCTGACTGTGGGTTGACAGTAGGTGGGATCTAGAACTTCATCATCAATTGTTGTGTTTGCACTCCCCTCCCCCTCAGACCGAGTTTCTTCTTGCCCTGACCGAATATTTAAGTTGTCATCCCAATCGGGTATCTGCATCTCATCTTCATCAGTATGTTCCTCATTGCCTATAACCACAGTTGTTGGAAAGGCAGCATTTTGGTAGCCAACAGTTTGCATTTTATGAAAGTCAACCTCCAAGCCATGTCATGCCCTTCTAAAAGCATGTATAACACAGCGAGGGGACTCCAACCACAGTCTCCCTCGTTGCCACTCACTGGGCCACACACACCCCACTTGACTGGCATCGGTTGAGCCCCCTTTTGAAAAAGAAAAAGATGCTTTCCATGAAGCACTCTCAAAAATACGCGTGCCTTTCCCGTCCCCTGGCTGACCCCGGGGAAGAAAAGTCCTCTGAGAGCCATGACTTGTTCATCTTGGTTCTTTTAGAAACACAGCGAGGGGACTCCAACCACAGTCTCCCTCGTTGCCACTCACTGGGCCACACACACCCCACTTGACTGGCATCGGTTGAGCCCCCTTTTGAAAAAGAAAAAGATGCTTTGCATGAAGCACTCTCAAAAATACGCGTGCCTTTCCCGTCCCCTGGCTGACCCCGGGGAAGAAAAGTCCTCTGAGAGCCATGACTTGTTCATCTTGGTTCTTTTAGAAACACAGCGAGGGGACTCCAACCACAGTCTCCCTCGTTGCCACTCACTGGGCCACACACACCCCACTTGACTGGCATCGGTTGAGCCCCCTTTTGAAAAAGAAAAAGATGCTTTGCATGAAGCACTCTCAAAAATACGCGTGCCTTTCCCGTCCCCTGGCTGACCCCGGGGAAGAAAAGTCCTCTGAGAGCCATGACTTGTTCATCTTGGTTCTTTTAGAAACACAGCGAGGGGACTCCAACCACAGTCTCCCTCGTTGCCACTCACTGGGCCACACACACCCCACTTGACTGGCATCGGTTGAGCCCCCTTTTGAAAAAGAAAAAGATGCTTTGCATGAAGCACTCTCAAAAATACGCGTGCCTTTCCCGTCCCCTGGCTGACCCCGGGGAAGAAAAGTCCTCTGAGAGCCATGACTTGTTCATCTTGGTTCTTTTAGAAACACAGCGAGGGGACTCCAACCACAGTCTCCCTCGTTGCCACTCACTGGGCCACACACACCCCACTTGACTGGCATCGGTTGAGCCCCCTTTTGAAAAAGAAAAAGATGCTTTGCATGAAGCACTCTCAAAAATACGCGTGCCTTTCCCGTCCCCTGGCTGACCCCGGGGAAGAAAAGTCCTCTGAGAGCCATGACTTGTTCATCTTGGTTCTTTTAGAAACACAGCGAGGGGACTCCAACCACAGTCTCCCTCGTTGCCACTCACTGGGCCACACACACCCCACTTGACTGGCATCGGTTGAGCCCCCTTTTGAAAAAGAAAAAGATGCTTTGCATGAAGCACTCTCAAAAATACGCTTGCCTTTCCCGTCCCCTGGCTGACCCCGGGGAAGAAAAGTCCTCTGAGAGCCATGTCCACATTGTCAGTGGACAGACACGTGTGCTTATCTGCCAGCAGACCCACAGCAGCACTGAAGACAGGTTCCGAGAGAACGCTGGCTGCAGGACACGACAAGATCCCCAAGACGTACGTGGCGAGCTCAGGCAATTTATCAAGATTGGAAGCCAAGAATGAGCAGGGCTCAAGTTGCACAATAATGGCATGTTTCCTTGCATATACTCATATATCTGTGTGTCCTCCTCTTTTTCCTTGTCCAGCTCTTTTGTTTTCGCATGAGTATATGTCCTTGTCACTTTCCCATGTGTTGTGAGTTGTTTGTGACCTTTTGGACACCTTTGAGGGTGTTTTCTAGGTGTTTTTCTGTGTTTGTGATTGCCTGCCATTGTTTCCTATGCAGTTCGAGTTCAGTTCGTCGAACGTTCGACAAACCGAACTCGAACGGGAGGTCCGTTCGGCGAACCAACCTCGAGCCGAACCGCGACCGGTTCGCTCATCTCTAGTAACTATATTCTCATTGTTCAAAATAATTTTATTGGTAAAATTACACTTATTAACACAAAGTGCTCCTGGTATCCTCATCTGTTCCTGGATACCAGGAGCAGAGTGGAAAGAGCAAATCAGGTCTATATGACCATACAGATCCCACAGGTTACGGATTGATACAAACATAAATATGCACAGAGCCAAGATATAACAAATGCTTAAAAGCACTTAACTAAGGATAAATAGCCTTTTCACAGACATCTATTCCACTGCAGAAGGTGGATGAAGAGTGCTGTTGGCAAAGATTTATAGTCCTCTGTATGTTGTATACACTGTAGATTATAGATGATAAGCATTGTGATTCTGCCTCAACGCGTTTTCCCATATACAATAGTTCTTCAGGAGGTATGAGCAAGCGATGAAAATAGATATAAACATCAGAGATGCAGTTCCATGGTGTGGTAATCCTGGATGTTCCTGTGTCAGCACAGTCAATGCTTTAAAGATTCCACCTTTAGTAGTCAGGGAGGTACCATCAACGCAGGAACATCTGGGAGTGGATTGCTGTGCCTACATTGCCTCCTGAGGCCTTTACTGAGCCAATGCAAATTGGCAAGTCCCATGTGAAAAGAAAGTCCCTTACTCCTAAAAGGGAAGGTATTTGCTTTTCATGTGTCAAGAACAAACACTTTATTATTCCCTGTCACTTGGTGCCCATAAGAGATTGACAGTTGCAAAACTGTTAGTGCCAGGGGGTTGAGTATTTCTCCACCATGATGTCTTAGTGTTTATTATCTGGCAGGGTTAAAATAAGGGGTCAGAAATTCCCTAATAATGTTTTTCTAGATAGTGGTTCTGAGTAGAGTTGAGCGTGGTTCGTGGTTCGCGGTTCTCCAGTTCGCGGTTCGAGTGATTTTGGGGTGTGTTCTAGTTAAAACCCGAGCTTTTTGGTAAAAGTTTGGCAGTTCGAGTTAGGTTCGAGAACGGTTCTATCAGCAAAAGCAGGGCTTTTTACAGCTACAGTGTGCAGGGAGCCATCGCTGGCAGCCTGCGGTAAGCTGGTAACCAAGATAAACATCGGGTATCCAAGCAAAGTGCTTTGTTTAATAACCCGATATTTATCCTAGTTATGTGTGCAGGGAGCCGACACTTCCCCGCTGGGCTCCGCCCCCTCCTGCACTCGGCATGTACACACACACACACACACTCACACTCACCTGTCCCTAGCCATGCAGTCCCCAGCACTGGCGTCCTCAGTGCACATGGCCCCGCTAGGCTCCACCCACTTCGCACTCCGACACCCGCACACATGGCCCCGCTAGGCTCAACCCACTTTGCACTCCGCCGCCCGCACACATGGCCCCGCTACGCTCAACCCACTTGCACTCCGCACACATTACCCCGCTTGGCTCCACGCACCTGGGACTCTGCACACATTACCCCGCTTGGCTCCGCCCACCCAGCACTCTGCACACATTACCCCGCTTGGCTCCGCCCACCTGGCACTCCAAACACATGGCCCCGCTTGGCTCCACCCACCTGAGACTATGCACACATTACCCTGCTTGGCTCCGCCCACCTGGCACTTCGCGCACATGGCCCCACTTGGCTCCGCCCACCTGGCACTCCACACATATGGCCCCACTTGGCTCCGCCCACCTGGCACTCTGCACACATTACTACGCTTGGCTCCACCCACCTGGCACTTTGCACACAATACCCCACTTGGCTCCACCCACCTGAGACTATGCACACATTACCCCGCTTGGCTCCACCCACCTGGGACTCTGAACACACATTACCCCACTTGGCTTCACCCACCTGGGACTCCGCACACATGGCACCGCTTGGCTCCGCCCACCTGGCACTCTGCACACATTACCACACTTGGCTCAGCCCATCTGGGACTCTGCACACATTAGCCCGCTTTGCTCTGCCCACCTGGCACTCCACACATATGGCCCCGCTTGGCTCCGCCCACATGGCACTCTGCACACATTACCCCGCTTGGCTCTGCCCACCTAGCACTCTACACACATTACCCCACTTGGCTCCACCCACCTGGGACTCTGCACACATTACCCCATTTGGCTCCACCCACCTGGGACTCTGCACACATTATCTTGCTTGGCTCCGCCCACCTGGCACTCTGCACACATGGCCCCGCTTGGCTCCACCCACCTGGCACTCTGCATACATTACCCACTTGGCTCTGCCCACCTGGCACTCCGCACACATGGCCCCATTCGGCTCCGCCCACCTCACACTCCACACATGGCCCCGCTCGGCTTACCTGCGGTGATGAAGTCCCGCCCTCCTGACCTCAGCGCTGTCACTGTCCTCCATGGCCACCGCTTGTCACATTTCCTCCTTTCGCTGCCGACCCGAGACTGTGACTAGAGGTGACGTCACGGGCCACTCGCGATACTTGGCTGTGAAGGTCATTGAAGTCAGTGACAGGTCTGCTATCAGCAGTGCAGGAGATCGTCACCGCAGGTAATGTACCTCGCTGACAGCAGCACTTGTCATGCCCTGCAGTGACCTGGGCTGACCCATTGATGTTAGCTCAGGTCACTGCACTGCTCTCCCAGCCAATGGGGAACATCCTGCTCTGTATTGACTGGGACAGTGTGGATCGTCATGGGAACCCCTTGGATTACAGCAGACCTGGATTTGTTTTTCTTTGTAATAAATTGGTGAAAGAGGGAATGTGTTGAGGAGTGTTTTTTCAAATGAAAATGTGTTTGTCGTCTATTTTTTTTTAATACTGACTGGGTTGTGATGTCGGGTATCTGATAGATGCCTGACATCGCTAACCCCAGGGCTTGATGCCAGGTGACATTACACATCTGGTATTAACCCCATATTACCCCGTTTGCCACCGCACCAGGGCATGGGATGAGCTGGGGTGAAGCACCAGGATTGGCGCATCTAATGGATGCGCCACTTCTGGGGTGGCTGCGGCCTGCTATTTTTAGGCTGGGGAGAGTCCAATAACCATGGACCTCCCTAGTCTGAGAATATCAGACCCCAGCTGTTCGCTTTACCTTGGCTGATGATCCAATTTTGGGGGGACCCTCATGTGGTTTTTTATTTAATTATTTATTTAATTTAAAATAGCAGCATGGGGTGCCCTCAGTTTTGGATTACCAGCCAAAGTGAAGCTGCCAGCTGTAGTCTGCAGGCTGCAGCCGTCTGATTTACCCTAGCTGGCTACAGAAATAGGGGGAACCCCATGTCATTTTTTTTTTAATTTTTTTGGCTAAATACAAGGCTAAGCACCCCTTAGTGCAACATGAAAGGCACCAAAGGGTGCAAAATTACAAAATGCAGCAGAGTGGGACATTAGGTGTCTTTCTGCCATTATAATGACAGAAAAGACAGATATGAACAACTTGTGTACAAGCAAAAGAAAATCACCAGAGCGCTCTACGCTGTGAAAAGCAGTAGAAAATGGCACTGGAGTAAACATGTGACTGCCTCATGTAGGTTGAAGCTGTGGATCTGTACCGCCCTGGGGGCTCGGCAGCTCTCCGCCGAGCCGCTCGGATCCGGGCTCGGGTTGTCGGTGGCTCGAACGCCTCCGGACAGGGGGCCACGTCGCTCTGGAAAGGAAGGGGGTTTGGTTGTTTGGTTTGGGGTGGACCGGTTTCACGGCTGGAGCCGCGGTGATGGGTAACAGTTCGTGATGCCATCCACGGGTCGTGGTGAGGTGATGGGCACCACCGCTGCGGTGAGGGTGCGGGGGCTCGACCGGGATCGGTGGTGGGTCGCAGCTAGGTGTTGACCCCTCTGTGGGTAGGGGGTTTTTTGGTCCCGGAACCAGGAGCGGGGGGTTGCAGGATGCAGGGGCTCGCTTGCGGCGCGGTGCCTGATGGCACTGGTGTACTCACGATGAAACCACACAGAGTCAATGGTAAACCAAGTTCGGTGTAGATAGGTGCCCGCAGCCGGCTGCGTGTGTCCCCAGTGAGGTTGGTGATGTCGCCTTTCTCCTGCACCTTTAAATTTGCTATAGTGACTCTTATGCTTCAGCAACGGTAGTCCGCTCCCCGGCTTTTGGGTACCGGAGGAGCCCTTTTGCCTGCAGGCGCTGGCCCTTTGGATCTCTGGCCCTTGACGGTGGCTCTTATCCGGAATCGGTGGGCTGTTGCCGTCTATCGGGACTTTGGGTGGGAATGAAACCCTTAGGTCCAGACCGCAATCTGTAGATTTGTCTGAGCCCGGTTGCTTCTGGGCTAGAATGGGGTCTGAGTACCCTGCCTGGTGCTCCGGTTGACTTGTTAGCTCCCCGGTTTGGGTCCGAAGGGTCACCACCCTCTTCTCGGTCCCTACGGTTCCCCAGTTCAGTCCCTGACCGGACTCCTGCAGACGACCACCAGCGTCTGCCTGCCATGACACATGTGACAGAAAACTCCTTCGCAAGCCCTGCTAGGTCACCCCCTATAACCCCACCAGTGTTCCCCGGTGTCCCACAGTACCTGTGCAGCGTTCATCCCCGCGGCCCCCTCCTTCACAATAGACGCTGCCGCATGCACAGAGCGGCTGTCAACTCAGCTTCCTGTGTTCAGACACAGTGAGTGGTGGTTATGCATCTGTAAGCTAAATAGGTGGCACGGTGGCTCAGTGGTTAGCACCACAGTCTTGCAGCGCTGAGGTCCTGGGTTCAATTCCCATCAAGGACACCATCTGCAATGAGTTTGTATGTTCTCCCCGTGTTTGCGTGGGTTTCCTCCTGGTACTCTGGTTTCCTCCCACGCTCCAAAGACATACAGATAGGGAATTTAGATTGTGAGCCCCAATGGGGATAGTGTTCCCAATGTATGTAAAGCTCTATAGCATTAATAGCGCTATATAAATGAATAAATTATTATTAATATTACTGCAATGTCCTGCTCATGAGGTAAGGAACATAGTTGATCAGGCGAGCTATACTACATTTCCAAATGGAGGTATTTGATTTTATAGTTGCCTGCTGAACGTGAGAGTCCGTTATATGCCACAAGAAAACACATCTAAATTGCGAGCTCTGTTGTTTAGTATTCATTCAGCTGGATAACTGGACTTAAAGGGGTATTCCATCTCCAAGATCCTATCCCCAATAGACAGTAGGTGGAATAGCAGTAACATCAGCAAATACCAATATTTGGAAATGTAGAATAGTTCTCCTGATTAGACATGCCCTTACCTCATGAGCAGGGCATTGCAGCTTTGGTAGCAACAGTTACGACATGGACTCTGCTGCTGTGGACCCGGGGAGAGTGGGTGCAGATTCATTGCACCCACACTCCTCACATGGAGGGTCTGCACTCTTAGAAAATGGGGGATACGTTCCCTGAGCGTGTCCCCCCATATTCTAGATGGTCCAGGGTTATCGTGGGACCCCCTTTTTTTTTTCTTACAATACATTGGTGAAAGAGGGAATGTTTTGGGGAGTGTTTTTTCAAATAAATTTTTTTTGGCTATTTTTTTGTTAGTACTGACAGCTTGTGATGTCGGGTATCTGAAAGATGCCATGACATCACAAACTGCTGGGCTTGATGTCAGGTGACCTTACAGCTAGTATCAACCCCTATTTATTACCCTGTTTGCTACTGCACCAGGGCACGGGATGAGCTGAGGTGAAGCGCCAGGATTTGGCGCATCTAGTGGATGCACCACTTCTGGAGCGCCTGCGGCCTGCTATTTTTAGACTGTGAAGGCCCAATAACTATGGACCTTCCCACCCTGAGAATACCAGACCACAGCTGTCCGCTTTACCTTGGCTGGTGATCCTTTTTGGGGGGCCCTACTTTTTTTTGTAATTGTTATTATTTATAAAATAATTATAAAAAAGAGCCTGGGGTGACCTCCACATTGGATCCCCAACCCCGGTAAAGCTGCCAGCTGTGGTGTTCTGGCTACAGCAGTCTGCTTTACCCTAGCTGGTTATCAAAAATGGGGGGACCCCACATCATTTTTTTTAAACTATTTTTTAAATAAAAAAAATTAATGGGCTTCACTGTATTTTGATTGCCAGCCAAGGTAACACCAGGCAGATGGGGGTGGCATCCTGTAGCTGTCTGCTTTATCTGCGCTGAGAATCAAAAATACCGCGGGGCGCTACGTCATTTTTTTAATGATTTATTTTTACAGTTCTGTCATGTCAGGCAATCAAAATACAGGTAAGCCCTTTTTTTTTAGTTATTTAAATAAATAATTTAAAAAAAAAATTTTGGGTTCCCGCTGCATTTTTTGTATTGCTAGCTATGGGTAATCCAACCAGCTACTGGCTGCCAACCCCCACTGTTTGGTATTACCTTCACTGGCAATGGAAAATCCAGGGAAGCATTTTTTACTTTTTTTTGCCAAAAAACTAAAAAAAAAAAATGACGTGAGCTTCGCCATATTTTTGTATGCTAGCCAGGTACAGCAGGCAGGCAGGCTGCCCCCAACCCCCAGCTGCCTATTTGTACCCGGCTGGGAACCTAAAATATAGGGAAGCCCTTTTTTTAATTATTTCATGAATTTCATGAAATATTTAAAAAACAAATGACATGAGCTTCGCCCCATTTTTGTGTCCAGCCAGGTACAACTAGGCAGCTGGGGATTGGAAACCGCAGCACAGGTTAGCCCGAGGTTTGTGGGCGCCTCTGCTGCGAATTGCAGTCCGCAGCCGCCCCAGAAAATGGCGCTTTCATAGAAGCGCCATCATCTGGCGCTGTATCCAACTCTTTCAACAGCCCTGGTGATGGTGGCTTGCTGGGTAATAAGGGTTAATAATGGCTTTGTATTACTAACTAGTATTTAGCCAGAGATTCTTAATGTCAGGCAAGTTTGACCCAGCCATTAAGAATCTCCAATAAAGGGTTAAAAAAAGACACCACACACAGTTAAAATACTTTAATAGAAATAAATACACAGATACATTAGAGACTCCATGTGTATTACTCCCTCTCACCCCTCCACGATCCATGGTCTTCTGTCTTCTTTCCCCTTCAACACATTCAGCTCTGCTCCATCAGACAGCATGGGAGAAAGGACGCTGCTTCCCGTGCAGCCTGAGTGATCAGAGGCTCCGTGCTGAATAGCGGTGACATCACTACTGACAGGCGCGTTGCTATGATAACAGTGATCTCCGTTATGGTCTGGCTGTCTTAGCTGGTCACTAACGGAATGGGGAAGCAGAACGGGGAGACGATTGTGTGCCAGAGCATCTCGCCAGTACACGGAGATACACAAACGATCACCTCGTACTGGGAGATGCACTGTCAGGACCTAGGACAGGACATGACGTCTAGCCATGTGACCAGTCTGTAGCCAATGAGATAACAGACACGTGACTGGTCACATGCTATTTTGACGACATCACGTAGGTCCTGTCAGTGCTGCTGGTTACCGGGAGGATGCAGCGATTATCGGGAGGAATAGCAGCAGGAGACAGAGTGCAGGATGCATCCCGGGGACCGGTAAGTGTTATGGCAATGTTTATTAACTGTATGTGTACATTTATAATGTGTTTTTATGTGTTTGTGATTGCCTCCCATTGTTTACTATGGGTTCGAGTGGGTCGCCGAACCGGTTCGCCGAACCGAACTCGAACGAGACCTCAGTTCGGCGAACAAAGCTAGAGCCGAACCACGACCGGTTCGCTCATCTCTAGTTCTGAGGCCAAACATAATCGACAAACAGTTTGCTCACTCCTTCGGGTTAAGGGAGAATGCATTATCTAGTACTGCTTGGATTTTTGCCATTGACGTTTCTCCTCTCTCCAAAGTGATCTTTAGGGAGTGTATTTAGGTGTTGGAACTCTGCATAGGGGTAGTACATTAAGAGTGTATTAGATGCTATGTGCTCAAAGACCTTATGGCACAAATATGTGTTAGGCTTCCCTTGGTTTACATTACATAACCCTCTTGTTGTCTTGAAAACCCAAGACAATTAAATGGAGCTCTTCCTGTAACGAACACTGTCTAGGGACTTCTTTCTCAGCGATATCCACTAGTATCCTGGATCATTTCTCAGAGTTTGGTGATATGTTCACTAAAAGTGTTTTTCAGAAGCTGCCACAGCACAGACCTTGTGACTGCACCATAAGGTCGACACGAGGGGCCAAGGAGGGAGCTATTCCTCTGGTTACTGTAATTATGGACTATAAAAATCTCCTTTACCTTGAATCAGCAAAATGTCTTACTGTGAGAAAAGCTCGGTAGTCTTTAGTTATTAATAGGTTTCATTTTTTTGTAACTTATTGTCCAGGGTCTAAAAATCACAAAGGATGCATTGTCCAGGATTTTTCGGGAGGGGGGGACTTTGTGAGGAACATGTACCCATCCTGCAAAAGGGAGTGGTAGTGTTAATGCTCAGCTAACAAGTCATTTGTCCCCTGAATGTTCACCTTAGGGTTTTGGAGGAACATCATGATTCTGCCCTGGCTGGTCATCTTGGGGTGAATGGTAATCTTGATCTCTTATAGCGCTGTTATTGGTGGCCAAAAATCCGCATAGAAATGGTGTCCTATATGTCTGCTTCTAGCACCTGTGCGCGTTCTAAGACATCGCACTTTCGTCCATCAGGTTGTCTTCTACTATTGAGTGTCCCTAGAAAACCATGAATGAACATCTTCCTCTCTCTGCTGGTAATACAATTATTTTTTTTGTGGTGTATAGGTTTGCCAAAATGACACATTTTATTGCCTTTCCATCATTACCCAATGCAAAACGTTTAGCTCAGGTATTTCAGGTCTTGTTATAACAGCACTGCTCACTTTAAAATCCCAAGGGCTCTAAAGGCTAGGCTGGCACTTGTTTATCTGTTCTGCCCTGGGAGGCTTCAATGCATCCTTGCATAAAGTCACAGCGCACATTGAGACATAATGTTCTGTGGTCAAACGACACTGAAATCCCCAGCTGAGATTTCTATATCCAAAGGTTTTACATTTTTAAATTGTTGATATACAGCAAATTATTTTCATCAAATATATTATTGCTTTGAAAAAACCTTAACTCCCAAAGTTAGATATTTCTGTATTTTGCCTCTGTATTTTTTCTTTTGCTTTAATTCATTCTTAGGATCTTTGAAATTGAAAAACACATTTCACTAAAATGTTAATGCCTTTTTGGGCAAGTTTTCTGCTTTCCTTTATATTCATATTAGTTACAACTGCACTTGGTAATAATATTCTCATCACAGAATGAAGGTTAAAGCAGAACATCTCTATCGGCCGCCTACTGTGTGCATAATTGAAACTCTCTATGGTGTCCTTCATTATTGCTTTTAATAATAGTTAAATACCAGGGAATCCAATTACAATCAGAAATAATTTGATGAAGATCAAATGGATAGAGTCACAAACATCTTCATTTTCCAAACACTAATTTGGCAGAAGATGGACAATTCTCGAGTAATGTGAAGTGGTCAGAGATTTCATTATGAATGATGATGATAATTAAATAAATGGTAAAATAATTGTTTTTGTTAGACTAGACAGCATCCCATGTACTTATTTATCCAAATCATCTTCTTGTGTATTTGCTAAGTGAAAATTTATTTTTGACATATTTTATGATCACAAATTATATTACATATTTGACTAGTTGTTATATATTTCATTATTTGCAAATAAATTAAATATGGACAATTGACATAAATATTATTTTAGAATCATTAACGTGCATGGATTATAATTGACAATTCAATAGTTATACTGTGAGCTGTAAGTCATAGAGGAGTAACAGTTAAGTTGATTGATATATAATTTTGTGGACAATGTTTCAAATTAGTATTCATTAATACATAATCATCCAGCCTCATTTTATGCTTATAAGGAGTCTGGATATAGGCGTCACTAAGCTTGCCTTATTCCTCTGCCCACACGTAGTATGGATCTAAATAAATAAAATACAATGTATACTTAAACTATTCACACAAAACTAAATAGAAATCTTCTTGGCTCTAGCTGCTATATAATATACTTTCTGCATTTTACATTTCCAGGTTTGTTAAAAAAAACTGCATATACTGCACCATGTGTATCATGTCAATAATCAAGAGCTCAATCTGTGCAAGCGCTGACTCCCGGCACCATAATTTGAAGCTGAGACCACGGACAGACTAGGAAACCTGCCGCACAGCCACCGCAGTTCGCACAGCCGCCCGGCCACACAGAGTGGCAGCCAGCAGGCCACCTACCTGCACAGAGAGGCAACTAGCTGCCGCACAGAGAGGCAGCCAGCCACCAGGATTGAAAGGCAGCCGGCCATTGGGACAAAGAAACAGCCGGCTGATGGGACAGAAAGGCAGCTGGCCACCAGGACAGAGAGGCAGCCAGCCGCCCGCATGCATTGACAGGCACCCTGCTGGCCGGCCACCCAATTGCACCGAAAGGCACCCGGCCACATGCATACAGAGCTGCACAGACAGCCCCCAGCCAATTCACCTCCCGGTAAGCTATATTCGGATTTTAAGACGCACCCCTCATTTTCCTCCCAAAAATTTTAAGTCTTTTAATCCGAAAAATACGGTATATATTTATATGTATAGTGCATATACAATCTAGACACAGGAGGAGAAAGAAGTATTGAACATGTCACCAATATTCTAAATAAACATATTTCAGATGTCAGTAACAATCAATCCAATCCCCACAAACAAAGGAGGAAAAAAACATAGATATCCATAAAATTAGTTATGTGTAATAATTAGAGATGAGCAAACATTTGGAAGTTCGGTTCGCCAGGTACATTCGAACGTTAATAAAAAATTTTTTTTTTGACCCCAACTTGATTTGAACCTCAATGGAAGTCAGTAATTTGGCATTTTGTGGCTCCACCCACATGCTGCCAGCCATAAGCAGAACATTGGTGGGAGGGTTTTTGCATATGTTTTATTTTTTTGGTGCATTTGATCACATTGATTTTACCCCAAGTGCACACCATTCAAACATGCACACAGGGCTGAGCATCACTCATAACAAAGCACAGCTCTGCTTGCTTGAGTGATTTGCTCTCGTAACTCACTCGAACTTCGAAAGTAAACTTTGTCTTCTTGGAAGTCGATTTCCGAACTTGAACTCCGAACATTGAACCTCTGGTTTACTCATTTCTAGTAATAATGAGAAATGATAATGAGAAATGATACAGTGAAAAAGTATTGAATGCATGAAGAAAGGGAGGTGCAAATAGCCATGGAAATTCATGCCATCAGTTGAAATATATCAGTAATTAGAAAGTAATTCTGCTACTTAGTGAAAAATAATATCAGCTGGTTCAACTAATGGCCTAAAAATGTTGCAACACAAGAAACATACCATGATGGGTAAAATTAGTCAGCAGTCTCAAGAGCTTCAGAACATAATCACTGGAAAACATACTGATGGGGTTGGTTACAGAAGAATTTGTAAACTAGTAAAGGTTGCAGTGAACATTGTTGTGGCCATAATCTGGAAAGGGAAATATCATAATTTCACTATAAACCGACCACAACAAGGGGTTCTCCATAAGATTTCAGATAAAGGAGTGAAAAGGATTATCAGAAGAGCTGTCTAAGAGCTAAGCACCGCCTGTGAAGAAATACAGAAAGACCTTAAATAAGTAGGTAAACTTGTTTCAAAGAAAACAGTAAGTAATGCACTCAACCTCCACAGCCTGTATGCATGCTCAGCATGCAAGACCCCATAGCTGAAGAAAACTTATGTTTAAGTACATTTAAAATTTGCTCAACAACATTTTGACAAGCCTGTGAAATACTGGAAGAATACAGTCTTGTCAGATAAGAAAAAATAGAACTCTTTGGATGCCATAATACACACCATGTTTAGAGGCCAAAAGGCATGGCATATAACCCAAAAATATCATACCAATAGTGAAGTTTTGATGTTGAAACATTATGGTGTTGGGCTCTTAATCAGCATACAGCACTGGAAAAACTTCATATAATGGAAGATAAGATGAATGGACAAATGTACCAAGACATTTTTAAAAATATATTTACCACCATCTACCAGGATAATGAATATGAATCATGGGTGGACATTTCTACAAGAGAATGATCCCAAACACACAGCCAATAAAACTCTCAATTTGCTTCAGGGAAAGAAAATAAACCCAATGGAATGGCTCAGCAAATCATCGGACCTGAATCCAATGGAAATTTATGGAAGGTAATAAAGCTTATAATTCATAGAAGGAGCACACAGAAACTTCAGGATTTAAAAAGTGTTTGTGTGGAAGAATTTAAAAAAATCACAACTGATCAATGAATGCAACTAGCTTCCGTAAACAAGATTTATCTTGAATCTGACATCAGCTTTTGTACAAGTACTAAATAAATTTCATTTGTTATGACTCAGCCGACCATTTGTGAGGGAGGTGGACTGTTTTTAATTAGTCCAGACATATTGTTCAATTGTTTTGTAAATCAAGATAAATTAGCCATTGTTTCATATCAGACTGACTAAAGCTGGGGTCACACATAGCGATGCACCAATGATCCCACCATCGATCCGACCTAGCAGGGATAGTTGGTGCATTGCTACTGTTGGTGCTGCCTGATTGACAGCTCACCAGCGACCATCATCCAGCCACCAGCGACTCCTGTAACGATGCTACACTTGGTAACCAGGGTAAATATCGGGTAACTAAGCAAAGCGCTTTGCTTGGTTACCCGATATTTACCCTGGTTACCAGTGTACACCACTTACAGGATGCCCACGCTGGCTCCCTGTATATGTAGCTAGGGTACACATCGAGTTACTAAGCAACGTGCTTTGCTTAGTTACCCGATATTTACCCTGGCTACGTGTGCAGGGAGCCAGCGCGGTCAACCTGTAAGCAGCATATGCTGGTAACCAGGGTAAATATCGGGTAACCAAGCAAAGCGGTTTGCTTAGTTACCCGATATTTACCCTGGCTATGTGTGCAGGGAGCCAGCGCTAAGCGGTGTACGCTGGTATCCAGGGTAAATATCGGGTAACCAAGCAAAACGCTTAGCTTAGTTACCCAATATTTCCCTGGTACACCGCTCACACAGTCGGTGCTCGTTGGTCTCCCGCCGTTAAACACGCCAATGTGTGCTGCCCTGCGGGAGACCAACGAGCAAAAAATAAACCAGAACAGTGTATAACGATCAGTGATTTCACAGCAGGGGCCAGGTCGCTGCTTAGTGTCACACACTGCGAGATTGCTGAGGAGGTCACTGGTACGTCACAAAATCTTTTACTTAGCAGCGATCTCGCTAGCTATCTCGCTATGTGAGAAGTACCCCTAACACCGTTTTGTCTTCTAATTTTTAAATTGCCTGGTAAGTGCAGATTGCCTCAGCCCACTTTGACTATATAACTCACAGGACAATTATGCAGATGGACTGAAGTAACAACCAATAAGGGAACAGCCATCTCCCACCAATCTTTTAAGATGCAATACCCTGAAATGTGAACTGAGGAGTATAAAAAGCTCCTTTCACCATCATCATTCTACAGGACTTTATTTTATGATCCAACTGAAGGATTATAGAATTGCTTTACACCCAACACTGAGCTATATGTCATGTTTTGCCCTGATGAAGGAGATTGAGTGTCAAAAACGCATTGACAAAAGAAAAAAAAAACAGCAATTCATTATAATTGGATCAGTGATTCTTCAATGACATGTGGCTTTTCTCTTTTCCTCCTCCCATTCAGATCATCTTCAGCAGAAGTGCTGTAGCAGCAGTTTGCATACATTAATAGTAGTTGTGACACTCACGACTACTAAAGGTAAGCCTCGCAACCTACACTAACCCTACTTGGTTTCCGGGTAAGACCATTTTCATACTCCTTGTCTTTCCAGTGTTTTATTAGCCAACAAGGAGCCCACAAATTTTCTTGGAGAACCCAGGTTGGGACTAAACAATCACCTGGCTACATACCTTTTTGTGCTCGGTCAAAAGCAGGGTGCTGCTGGCTAGGATAGTTGGCCCAGGAAGCTTTGAATTCACAAAGATTCCATTCCCTGGTGGGCCAGTGGAAGGGTATCATTTGTAGCATGCTGTGTTTTTGCTGGGAATTTATAATATGCTTTTGACTCTTTGTAAATACACAATAAATTCTTACTAATGTGTGGTTACATCACAATGTTATGTCTTAAGGCGGTGTTACACGCTACGATATATCGTGCAATCGCATGAGCAATCACACCTGCCCCAGTTGTTTGTGCGTCACGGGCATTCGTGCACCATCATCAGTGCGGGGGGCAGTGAATAAGTATGATATACTCACCGTTCCCCTGCAGCATCGCGGTGTCCTCCTGTCTGTGTGCCAGCTGATCTGTGTGGAGATTGGTGAGCACAGCAATGACGTCATCGATGTATACAAGGCTCCACACAGGTCAGCTGGCACACAGACAGGAAGCAAGCAATGCTGCGTGGAGTGAGAAGAGGTCAGTATACAGCGGGAGTCCTCCAGCTATTACCGCAAATCCGGATGAGGCTGAAGTGAGTGTGAGATCCATGGTGACTTCAGTCAGGTGATGTGCGGTGACTGCTGGAGTCTCCGCTGATCCCGGCGGCTCACTTCACTTGCGGCCTGACCCTTCACAGAGAGTGGTCGTGTTCTATGGCTGCTCTCTGTGATTGTCAGAAGTAGCAGAGCTAGATGCGTCTTGGGACATCGTGTGGATAACATCGGACCTGAGTGTTTTAAGGGTGAATAAAGTGGTGAAAAAGGGTGTTTTTTTTACTTTTATTTCAAATAAAGCATTTTTATGTGTTTGTGTTTATTTACTTTCACTTACAGCTTAGTGGTGAGGGGGTGTCTCATAGATGCCTGCCATCACTAAACTAGGACTTAGTGGTAGCTATGGGCTGCTGCCATTAACTCCTTATGACCCCGATTGCCACCGCATATGGGCAATCGGGATGAGCTGGGAAAGGTCCCAGGACTGTCGCATCTAATGGATGCGGCAATTCTGGGTGGCTGCTGGCTGATATTTTTAGGCTTGGGGGGCTCCCAATAATGTGAGTATCCCCAGCCTGAGAATACCAGCCCCCAGCTGTGAGACTTTATCTTGGCTGGTTATCAAAATTGGGGGTAACGCACGCCATTTTTTTTTTTGTTTTTTTTAAATTACGCCCATTCAGTGTAAGCATCAGATCCTCGTCCCATAACAGTGTGTCATGACTACCACCACCAGGGTGCATCTTATGGTCCGGTGTGTCTTATAGTCCAAAAAAAACGGTACTGTCTGGAAATCACAGCTGTTCCAGGCTTACTATAAAATTTATCATACTTCACTATGTGTACATTGTCTACAATCAACTGACTCCTGCTTTTCTATTTACTTTAATATTTGTTCCCGGTAATAATTTAAAAATACAGTTTTTAATATATTCAAATAAGAAGCATATTATAATGGAAATTTTTAAAAATATAATTATCCTAAATATGCAATATATATTTAGAACAATTCCATTAGTATTAATGTTAAAACGTAAGTGAATACATAGAAATCTAATATATAAAGCTGGGTGAATGTGTGAAATTTTGCATGGACACCTCATTTGACTAAGGGAAAATCATAGACTATGTTTTGATGATAAATTTTCAACCTATGCTTTGAAGTTATTCACCAAAAAAAACACTTACTGTTCTGATGTGTGAGGTAATACAGTTTGGTCCAGAAATATTTGGACAGTGACACAAGTTTTGTTATTTTAGCTGTTTACAAAAACATGTTCAGAAATACAATTAAATATATAATATGGGCTGAGAGTGCACACTCCCAGCTGCAATATGAGAGTTTTCACATCCAAATCGGAGAAAGGGTTTAGGAATCATAGCTCTGTAATGCATAGCCTCCTCTTTTTAAAGGGACCAAAAGTAATTGGACAAGGGACTCTAAGGGCTGCAATTAACTCTGAAGGCGTCTCCCTCGTTAACCTGTAATCAATGAAGTAGTTAAAAGGTCTGGGGTTGATTACAGGTGTGTGGTTTTGCATTTGGAAGCTGTTGCTGTGACCAGACAACATGCGGTCTAAGGAACTCTCAATTGAGGTGAAGCAGAACATCCTGAGGCTGAAAAAAAAGAAAAAATCCATCAGAGATAGCAGACATGCTTGGAGTAGCAAAATCAACAGTCGGGTACATTCTGAGAAAAAAGGAATTGAC
Source organism: Anomaloglossus baeobatrachus (assembly GCF_048569485.1). Classification (NCBI taxonomy): domain Eukaryota; kingdom Metazoa; phylum Chordata; class Amphibia; order Anura; family Aromobatidae; genus Anomaloglossus; species Anomaloglossus baeobatrachus. Next base: position 603,511,980 of record NC_134354.1, read on the forward strand.
TGGTGAGCTTGGGAACTCAAAAAGGCCTGGGCGTCCAAGGATGACAACAGTGGTGGATGATCGCCGCATACTTTCTTTGGTGAAGAAGAACCCATTCACAACATCAACTGAAGTCCAGAACACTCTCAGTGAAGTAGGTGTATCTGTCTCTAAGTCAACAGTAAAGAGAAGACTCCATGAAAGTAAATACAAAGGGTTCACATCTAGATGCAAACCATTCATCAATTCCAAAAATAGACAGGCCAGAGTTAAATTTGCTGAAAAACACCTCATGAAGCCAGCTCAGTTCTGGAAAAGTATTCTATGGACAGATGAGACAAAGATCAACCTGTACCAGAATGATGGGAAGAAAAAAGTTTGGAGAAGAAAGGGAACGGCACATGATCCAAGGCACACCACATCCTCTGTAAAACATGGTGGAGGCAACGTGATGGCATGGGCATGCATGGCTTGCAATGGCACTGGGTCACTTGTGTTTATTGATGACATAACAGCAGACAAGAGTAGCCGGATGAATTCTGAAGTGTACCGGGATATACTTTCAGCCCAGATTCAGCCAAATGCCGCAAAGTTGATCGGACGGCGCTTCATAGTACAGATGGACAATGACCCCAAGCATACAGCCAAAGCTACCCAGGAGTTCATGAGTGCAAAAAAGTTGAACATTCTGCAATGGCCAAGTCAATCACCAGATCTTAATCCAATTGAGCATGCATTTCACTTGCTCAAATCCAGACTTAAGACGGAAAGACCCACATACAAGCAAGACCTGAAGGCTGCGGCTGTGAAGGCCTGGCAAAACATTAAGAAGGAGGAAACCCAGCGTTTGGTGATGTCCATGGGTTCCAGACTTAAGGCAGTGATTGCCTCTAAAGGATTCGCAACAAAATATTGAAAATAAAAATATTTTGTTTGGGTTTGGTTTATTTGTCCAATTACTTTTGACCTCCTAAAATGTGGAGTGTTTGTAAAGAAATGTGTACAATTCCTACAATTTCTATCAGATATTTTTGTTCAAACCTTCAAATTAAATGTTACAATCTGCACTTGAATTCTGTTGTAGAGGTTTCATTTCAAATCCAATGTGGTGGCATGCAGAGCCCAACTCGCGAAAATTGTGTCACTGTCCAAATATTTCTGGACCTAACTGTATATACTGAATTGGCTGTTTTGACAGTTAACCTGAAAACTTATCAGGTGGCCTATAGCAACCAATCACAGCTCTGCTTCTATTTTGCTACAGGTCATTAATAGGAGTTCTTATTGGTTGCTATAGACAACTAAGGACATTCTTAGTATAAGAACCCCTATGATTGCCGCTGGGTCTCTGGATGACCCGACTCTCACTGCCCGGAGCTGTCCCCGCGCTGCTCCCGGCAATTTAACCCTCTAAATAATGCTATCAGTGTGATTGCAGTATTCAGATGGCAGGGAGAGGAATCGCTTACCTCGCCCTGTGATTGAGCCCCTGTAATGTTATCACAGGGACCCGATCGCTGCCATAGCAACCCTGGGTCACCATGACGACCCTGGGTTACTGAGCTACGGAGAGCCTCACAGACCATGCTGTATGCACAGCGCGAGGCAAAGTGCTGCACTATAGTCTCCTGTACTGATAGGCTATGTGCGCACGTTGTGTCCAGTACCTTGCAGAAATGAACGCATCCTCATGCAGAATTTGTCATTGTCAAATTTGGCTTTAGCCACAAAAACGCAGGAAATACGCAAGCGTTTTCATGCGTTTTTGCCGCCTTTTTACCATGTTTTACATGCTTTTTCAGTGCTTAAAATGAGATGCGTTTTCAATACAAAGACACATAAATAATGTTTGCTCATTCAAATCTTAGAAAGAGAACAAAAAACTGCTATAAATCATACACAAAAATGTTAATTTTATGAAAAAGATTATTGAGATTTCATATTTATTAATAAAATATAATTATTTTATTGTTGGACTCTTTTTTTAAAGTAGTGCTGGATGTGAGGGCAAAAGGAAACGTCATGACCTCACTATCATGCCAAAAATGCATGCTTGGATTTTGACAAAAAAGCATGCGTTTTGCATCATAAATGCATGAAAGACGCAAGGAATTTGATTTAGGAATATATAGCATCCTGGGATCCAGAACGAGGCAAGGGAAGTTAACCCCTGACATGACCAGGCCAGAGCTGGGTGTAAACAGCTGTAGGGAAAAGCCGGCCTGGATCATGACAGTGTGAATCCTCAGCGTGACACGCCCCCTGCTGTGATTGACACCTCAGAAGTCAATGTTTTTATTGAGAGCATGGTGTGGGCAAGGACTGCTGTTACGTCCCCACTGGAGTCAGCTCCAGCGACTTCTGCTTCAATCACCAGGCGACGACGTGTTCCTGCCATGGATAGTGCTGATGATAGGAGAGGAGTCGATGCCAGTGGCACTGGTGGGCAAAGGCTCCGCTCACCCACTGGGCTGGGTTTTCTTGGGATCTGCAGTACCACTGACTGACTGTAGGTGGCATGTGTCTTCCAGCTGAAGTTACCATCATTCATCTTCAGTCCCTGACAGAATTTCTGTCACTTATCCATGTTATGTAAATAAAAGCTTATAACCTGACTTTAAATTCATCCATTGGTTTTATAAATTAGTCTTTTGAAAGCTGAAGCCCTCCCAAATTGGGTTTAGGTAATGAAAATAAACTTGCTGCAAAGCTGAAATATTGATCATTTAATGAACACTGAAAGGTCAGATTTTGGCAAGACAAAAGTTTTGTCGCCTTGTCATATAATGCACCAAATCCTAGTTTACATCCTCATCTGTGCTCACTAATAAATGATCGGTTAATTAGTGGGTGTGTATAAAAAGAAACCCAGCACCCCAGACCTTCACTTGAACTGCAACTTGATCTCTGACAACATGCCAAAAATCCACTCTGTGACCAAAGCCTTGATTATCAAGAGGCTGAAGACCAGATCCAAAGCAGAGCTGGCTGGCACCTTTAATGTGTCTCAGCATCAAGTACAAAGAATTAAAAAAAAGATTTGAAGAGACTGGAGATGTTTTTGACAAGCCCAGGTCCGGCAGACCCTGCAAGACAACTGCTCAGGAGGAACATTTGTTGGTAAGAAAATACAAAGCCAGCCCCTCTTCCACTGCAGCAGAGCTCCAAAAGGCCTAGTCACTTAAAGTACCTGTCTCAACTAGAACAGTTTGTAAGATTGTCTCAAAATGGCCTCCATGGTCAAATCAGTACCCAGAAGCCAGCACTAAACAACCTCTCTACCCCTGAGCCTGTTTTTACCTTTCTCACCAGACCATTTTTTTGCAATTCTGATTAGTGTCACTTTGACAGGTTATAACTCTGGAATGCTTAAACATATCACAGTGATTCTTAGATTGTTTTGTCATGACATATTGTACTTCATAATTTTTGCATTTATTTCTGAAAATATCAGAAATTTAGCAAGAATGTTGAAAATGTTTCAATTTTGAAACCTAGAAATATTATTCCCTTAAATTAAAGAGTTATGTCACACAAAGTAGTTAAAAATAACATTTACCACTTGTCTACTTTACATCAGTGCAATTTGAAAAAAAAAAGATTTGGTTGGAAGCTTGAAGGATACAAAGTATCAGTAATTTCAAATTTTCCAACAAAATTTACAAAGCCATTTTTTAGGCATCACATCACATTAGAAGTGGCTTTGAGATGTCTAGAAGACAGAAAATTCCAAAAAGTGACTTTATTCTAAAAACTGCACCTCTCACACACAAAACCACATTAAAGCCGTTTATTAACCCTTGAGTTGCTTCCAGAAACTAAAGCAATGTGGAAGGAAAAAATTAAAATTTTACTTTTTACCACAAAAGGGTTTATTTAGTCATTAAGCTTTGCATTTTTGTAAAGGTAACAGGAGAAATGCTCCGTAGAGTTTATTGTTCAATTTCTCCTTCATATGCTGATGGCGCACATGTGGTGTAAATCTACTGTTTTGGCCCATGGCAGGGCTCAGAAAGGAAGGAGTACCATTTTAATTTTATAACTCAAAATTAGCTGGAATCATTAGTGGATGCCATGTTGCATTTGGAGAGTACCCGAGGTGCCTAAACAATGGAAATTCCCTAAGTGACTGGATTTTGGAAACTAGACCCCTCAAGGAATTTATCTAGATGATTGGTGGGCACCTTGAACTCACAGGTGGTCCACAGAATTTTGCAGCATTAAGTCGTGAAAATAAAAAATACTTTATCACAAAATTATTACTTCAACCAGAAAGTTTTTTTCACATGAGTAACAGGAGAACATTCACAATACAATTGTATTGATATTTTTTTCCTGAGTACGCTGATACCACATATGTGGTGGAAATTTACTGTTTGGATGCATGACATGGCTTGGAAAGGAAGGAGTGCCATTTGAATTTCAGAGTGCAAAATTGTCTGGAATAGATAGTGGACACCATGTCACATTTGGAGAGTCCCTGATGTGCCTAAACAGTGGAATTTTTCCACAATTGACCCCATTTTGGAAACTAGACCTTTCAAGAAATGTATCTAGATGGTTGGCAAGGACCTTGAACCCCTAAGTGCTTCCCAAAATGTTATAACATTGAGTAGTGAAAATGAAAAAACATATTTTTTACCACAAAAATGATGTTTTAACACCAAAGCTTTCATTTTCACAACGGTCAAGGGACATAATAGACCATACCATTTGTTGTGCAATATCTCCTAAGTATGCCAGTCCATAAATGGTCAAAAACTACTCAGAAGGCAAAGTGCAAAGGGAATAAGAGAAGGCGCACCATATTTGAGATCAGATTTAGTTGCCATAGTTTGCAGCTGCCATGTCATATTGACAACAACCCAGAGGTGCCTAAACAGTGGAGCTACCCCACAGGTAACCTCATTTTGTAAGCTAGACCCTAAGTGGAATATATATAGATGTTTGTGACTTGCCCGACCCAGGGCCTTAGGGATACTCGGTGTCGGGCCGGACTAGTCCAGGGTAGTCAGCGGTGGCGGGGCCGACTCCGTGACCCTGGCGTAGTCAATTAAAATGGTAGTATGATGATGGGAGTTGTAGTTAATGTTTAGTAAAATTCAGTGGAGCGGGTACCCCGGGTCAACCGTGTGTAAAGTCTATGGTGGATGTTGATGAGGTGCAGGGCTGACAGGGCAGTGGAAAGGAACAGACACAGACAATGATTTATTTTACCTTCTCCTTTACTTGTCCTCAACCGGTGACCTCCAGGGAGCCTGTTACAGATGGTAATAGCGATCCGGTAGCCTGGAAGCAGTTGGGGGGTATCTCCCTTGCCAGGTGAGTATTGAGGCCTTCTCTCTACGCTTTCTTCTTTTCTACAGGACCCTGCTGCGTTAATTTGACGGAGGCCCTCTCTGCTGGGACTTGTGGTACGTCCCGTTCACTGATGCCACTGTGCTGGAGACAACACCGGGCCCCTAAAGTGCGGCTGTACCTTCGGGTTGTTTTGGGGCCAGAAGACCTGCAGTCCTCCTGCCCTTCGGATTCGGTTACCGGGACTCAAGCACCCTGGCAATCATGAACTTTGATTTCCAATTGTTAGCGTTTTCTTCTAAGGCGAGCCGGTTCAGTTTCGCTCTTCCCAGAATCTTCCTCCTGTGCCTCTCTTCAGATCTTGTTTTTTGGGCTGAGCTATCTTACTCCCAGACCCCAGCTCGCATGTCCGCACTACTCCAGTTCCTCACTCAAGCTCCTCTCTCTTCAGCCATCTGCTTTCAACTCCTGACTGGACTGGACTGGACTCCTGTCAACTGTCACTTTTCTTTCTGACAGGAAAACTCACTCAGACCAGACCTGGCTGGTTCTAACCGGTTCTCCTCACAACCTCACTACTCCTCCCCCAGGTCAGAGCTCCCCCTGCTGACCTGAGTAGGAACTGCATTGTTTATATGTAATTACTGGCCAAGGGACTCCCCCTCTTGCTTCCAGGCTTAGTATTGACCTTTGTGGGACAACACTACTGTGGCAACCAGACCGCTGGGGCGCCACATTTGGTCTGCAACTGGAACCCTTGATCTGTGAAATTGAAAAAATGTGTGTTTTACCTAAAAATGTTGCTTTAATCCAAAATTATTCAAATTCATTAGGGCAACCGGAGATAATGGACAATTCATTTTGTTGTCCAATTTCTCCTGAGTACCACAGTGCCTAATATGGCGTCAAAAATTACTTTTGAGACACAGTACAAAGTGAAGAAGGCTAGGAGTGCTTGATTAGAGAGATCTAGTTGGAATGGATCGTGGGTTCCATGTCACATTTGCAGAGCCCCTGAGGTGCCAGAACAGCAGAAACCCTTCACAAATGACCCCATTTTCAAACTGCACCTCTCAATGAATTCATTCAAGGGTGCATTGAGCATAATATCACTACAGATTTGTCAAAAAACATATTTCATTTTTACTACTAAAATGTTGTTTTAACCACAGATTTCTAAATTTCCCAAAGGGAATAGGCAAAAAAAGGCCCCATAATGTGTTACACAATTTCCCATGAATGTGGCAAAACCCGACATGTGACTGTGCAGTACTGCTGGCCTACAGCCCTGGGCTCCAGAGGGAAGGAGCGCTAATTGTTTTTTTGAGCACAGATTTTCCTAGAATAGTTTGAAGACTAAATTTGCAGAGCCTCTACGGCTATGTGTGCAGTTTGCGTTGAGTTACTTGCAGTTTTAAACGCATCCTCTGGCAGAAATTGTCTTTGTCAAATTTGGTTGTGACCACAAAAACGCTATAAATACGCTTGCATTTTTACCGTGATTTACATGCTTTTTCATTGCTTAAAGTCAGATGCGTTTTGAATACAAATACACTACTAAATAAAGTTTAGACATTCAAACACTTTGAAAAAAACAGAAAAAAATGATAACAAATATCATGAGTAAAATCATACACAAAATAGCTAATTGTATTACAATGATAACTGTGTATTAATATTTATGCATACAATAACGTTAAGTTATGGATTTTCATTAATTTAATTGTCGGACTGTGTGCGTGTGTGTGTGTAAAGGGACATATTATGTCCTTATTATAAAGTCAAAAACGTATATGTTTATTTTGTCAAAAAAGCATGCTTTCTGCAACAAAAAAGCATGTTAAATGCTGAGATTTCGATCTAGGTTGCTTTTTGAAAGTTCTCATTGACTCTAATGTTAGCAAAACGCTGCCAAAATGGCAAAAACAATTGACATGTTGCTTTTTTAAACGCTGAGTTTTTGCCAAATTTTCTGCAACAGAAACGCTGCTTTTTTAACAGCATTGTGCGCACAAGAAATCCCTATTTCCCATAGACATTGCTTGAAATCAAAACACATGCATTTTGGCATTAAAACGCTGCAGTTCAAAATGCTGCGGAAAAGCATGAAAAAACGCAAAGTGCACACGTAGCAAAAGTGCCAGAACAGAAGAAATCCCATCAAATGACTAAATTTTAAAAATTACACACCTCTGGGAATTCATCTATGGGTGTAGTGACAATTTAGCCTCTGGAAAACAGCCATGATGTCAAATAGAGTGAATGTTGCAGAATTAAAAACTGAAATAAGTCCTTTTTGTGCCTAGTATATTGTAGTGCCCGTACATTGTGCCCAACTTGTAACTTGCACACGTGTACATAGAGCTCATATAGCTACACATAAAAAATATAAAAATAAAAATACAAATAAAATATTTTTTTTTTTTCTTTGCCCTGCACCCACAGAGCACATGCATTTACATGCAAGTGTATGTGTGCACATACCACCTATATAAGACATATCCACTTATTATAATATCTGTATGAACATCTCTTCACAGACCAATGAAATAATCTTGTTTCCTTGGTAAAATAATTGTTATACGAAACATATGGGTGGGTGGAATGGCGCACACATACACATGTATGTTTGCATTGACCTTATTTTGAGGTCTTTTTGTAACCTATGAATTGTTTTTCATTGAATTCCCCAATAGATATACATACGCATATGGGGTTAAAAGAATCCAATGATATACCAACCCTCTTACTAATTTGCATGTTTTCGGGTGGACTCCCTTCCTGTTTTCCATCTTGCTCTTGTATTTCATTGCTTCTTAAGGTGCTATATATATTTCTTGCCTCCCATCCTACATGGCTTATGATTAAGGACTGTTTTTAAATTCCCCCTTTTGTGTCCGAAACGCGTCAAGCCGCACGGCAAGTCGCATGGCGATTTTGGATGATTTGTGACCCTTCCTTTATTTTTAAACTTCTCAAATAAAGCTTGAAGATTTTTATTTATCTATATTGGTGCTGAGTCCCACTCATTTTCTATTACCGTATTAATATTTATGCATACAATAACGTTAAGTTATGGATTTTCATTAATTTAATTGTCGGACTGTGTGCGTGTGTGTGTGTAAAGGGACATATTATGTCCTTATTATAAAGTCAAAAACGTATATGTTTATTTTGTCAAAAAAGCATGCTTTCTGCAACAAAAAAGCATGTTAAATGCTGAGATTTCGATCTAGGTTGCTTTTTGAAAGTTCTCATTGACTCTAAAGTTAGCAAAACGCTGCCAAAATGGCAAAAACAATTGACATGTTGCTTTTTTAAACGCTGAGTTTTTGCCAAATTTTCTGCAACAGAAACGCTGCTTTTTTAACAGCATTGTGCGCACAAGAAATCCCTATTTCCCATAGACATTGCTTGAAATCAAAACACATGCATTTTGGCATTAAAACGCTGCAGTTCAAAATGCTGCGGAAAAGCATGAAAAAACGCAAAGTGCACACGTAGCAAAAGTGCCAGAACAAAAGAAATCCCATCAAATGACTAAATTTTAAAAATTACACACCTCTGGGAATTCATCTATGAGTGTAGTGACAATTTAGCCTCTGGAAAACAGCCATGATGTCAAATAGAGTGAATGTTGCAGAATTAAAAACTGAAATAAGTCCTTTTTGTGCCTAGTATATTGTAGTGCCCGTACATTGTGCCCAACTTGTAACTTGCACCTTGTACATTTAACCGGGCTCTCCTCACTACAACAATGACAAACATGTGGATGCTAACTGTGGTTTAGGCCTAAAACACACTTCCGCATAAAAAATGTACGTGTCACACGTTCCGTTTTTCGGGTCCGTGTTCCATTTTTTATGGGCGTTTCTCCGGTACGTATGACATCCGTGTGATGGCGTATGCTAGCCGTGTGTGCTTGTGGAATGGCTGTGTATGCGTACGTGTAATGTCCGTGTCAAATGATCCTTGTGTGATGCACAATGTAGTTAATACACGTCGGCTGAGAGCAGACAGAGTTGCGTGATGAGAATGAACTCGGGTGAACTTCACCCGACTTCATTGTCATACCGCGGCTCTGTCTGGGTGTCGCGTACTGATTAGCGGTCACCCGTGAAGGACTCACCGGTGACCGCTAATTCCCTGAGTGACTGAAGTGAGCAGCGCGATTAGCGCTGCTGTCACTCAAGCTACCCGTGGCCAGCTGAAGTCCTCCCCCCGAGACCGCAACTCACCTGTGACTTCATCGCTGTCACTCGGGCGACTTGCAGTCACAGGTGGAGAATCCAGTGGTGGCCGTGAGTATCCTCAGGGACAGCACAGCTAATCGCGCGGCTCACCTCAGTTGCTGCGTGGAACTGTCAGGAGTGGCGGTGTTCTTCTGCAGCTCCTGTCACCTTCATGTAGCAGAGCTGGAAGTGACGCGGGACCTCCGTGGATTACGCCGGACATGGATGGGTTTTTGGGGCTTAATAAATTGGTGAACAAGGGTATTTGTTATTGTTTTTTATTGCAAATAAAGGATTTTTCGTTGTGTGTGTTTATTAACTTTAGATTACAGGTTAATCAATGGGGGTGTCTCAGATGCCTGCAATGATTAATCTAGGACTTAGTGGCAGCTATCCATTGCTGCCATTAACTCCTTAATACCCCGATTGCCAACGCATTAGGGCAAATCGGGAAGAGCCGGGTAGAGTTCCAGAACTATCGCATCTAATGGATACGGCAATTCTGGGTGGCTGCTGGCTGATATTTTTAGGCTGCGGGGCTCCCTATAACATGGAGCTCCCCATCCTGAGAATACCAGCCTTCAGCCGTATGGCTTTACCCTGGCTGGTATCAAAATTGGGGGAGACCACACGTCGTTTTTTTAATTAATTAATTAATTAATTAATTATTTTACTGCACAGTGTAGACCCTCCCACCGGCGGCTGTGATTGGTTGCAGTGAGACAGCTGTCACTCAGTGTGTGGGCGTGTCTAACTGCAAACAATCATAGGTGCCTGTGGGCAGGGGAAGCAGGGAATACGAGATTGATTAATGAGCGGCCGGCTTTTTCAAATTAATTGAAGCCGCGTATCTTTGGAACAGCTGTTCTTCGCCGCGCTGATGATCGGGGATCGGTGAGTATGCAACAGGGGAAAATACAGACTGAGCGCAAAAGGGATGATGACTGAGAACAGCAGAAAAAAAGGTAAGTAGACTGACATTTAACAAAAAACCCCAAAAAAACGACATTGTTGTATAAAAAACGCACACGGACAGTACGTGCTGAATATGGACATGCTACATGTGCCGTCCGTGCAGGCACGGACCCATTGACTTTAGCGGGTCCGTGCCTGGGTGCTGACTGCCAAAGACGGACATGTCAGCCGTGTGGGAAAACGCACACACGTACTAACCACACGGACACACGTTCTGTGTGATTCTACGTGTGTGTGCTATCTACCATAGGGCAACATTGATCAACGTGTCTCCGGTACGTGCAAAAATGTACCAAACACGTACCGGAGGCACGGATGTGTGTTGCAGGCCTTAGGCATATTGTGGGGCTAAGAAATGAGGGAGGCATTTGGATTTGGTAGAGCAGATTTGCTTGATTTCTTTTTTGAGTGGGGTAGCCCTAGCATTTTTCCAGCGCCTTTGTGCTAGCAGTAATGTGGACCCCCCTATATTTCTTTTAACTGATGATGGACATAAGTGGAGACTTGTGGTTTTGTGGGTTGAGTTGAATGCCATTAGGTAGCAATTTTGGTACAGAACATTTTGGATCAGTTCTCATTTATTTTGTGCTCTATGCTGAGCACTTACACCGGGGTTTCCATCTACATACAAAATACATAATTCAGGTGAAACTCACTATGGATCCATTCAATAGTGAGACAGCAGCGTTACTCCGGAATCTGTTGGGCCCCTGTTTAGGGGTGATCATCTTTTTAATGGTGAACAAAACTGATGACCGCACATTTGTGCACACCTAAAAAGAGGTGTAAAAAGATTGACACCGTCGGACCGCAGGCCAGACATGAGGCCAAAGTGACTCCCTCTGCTTCGTTACAGTAAATTTTTTCATTAGTAATTTTGTCAGAATCATGTTTTTCAGAGATTTAGGGTTTTTGCCCATCATCTGCACACGCTTTATGCTGCACACAACATGACTTCCCTTGTGGAGACACAAGTGTTATTAACAAGAGACTGCAGCTGCCTGTGTCAAAATCAGGGTTTGGGGTCCTATGGAACTTTCAATCTCTCTTCACCACGGAGAACACTTGCATCTCTGCAAGCATAAATTGACATGCTGTGGCTAGGGAAGCTGCGCTGCTGCCTCAGTTTACACTGCGGAAAAAAAAGCACAGTGGGCATGGGATTTGTCTAATTACCATCCACTGTGTTTGTACTGTACAACACAGTGTTTTGGAAGCAGCAAAAATACACTGCCTTTGAAATGCTACTATTCCTTATTGTGGTCATTTACCCTTACACGTAATCACAGGAGTAAGCGCTCAGCGTAGAGCGTAGGATAAATATGCACTGCTCTATTTTGCAATCTGTTAGAGGCAGAATGAGCAAGACAATAGTGGTTCAATTGGCTTTATTTTATTTTTTTTACACCGTTTACCTTGCAATTTAAGGGACTCGGCGCCATTATTCTTCTGGTAAGTAAAATCACAGTGATACCAGATTAATAGCTTTTTCAAGGTTTAGTAATGATCACAACTAAAACTGTTTTTTTTTTACAAAATAAAGATTTTTGCATCACTGAGATTTGTACGCAATAGTTTTTTTATTTTTTTGCTGACAGTCATGTGAGGTATTCTTTCTTGGGGATAAGTTAGAATTTCTATTGGTACCATTTTGGGCCACATAATATTTTTTGATCACCTTCTATCTCTTTTTTTTGTGAGGCAGAATCAAGAAGAAACAGCAACACAACTGTTTTTTTTTTTATGCCGTTCATTGTGCCTTAAAATTGATGACAGTTTCTTTCTTCAGGTCAGTGCGATCACAGCAATACTACAATTATATTTTTTTTATGTTTTCTGCTTTTACACCATAAAAACTATTTTATAGGAGAAATACAGTTTTTGCTTTGCTGTTTTCTGAGAGCTATAACTTTTTTATTTTTTTTGCTGCTAGAGCTATGTCATGGCTTGTTTTTTGCACGATAAGATGATGTTTTTAGCGGTACCTTTTTATTTATATATGACTTTTTCACACATTCAATCTCACTTTTTTTGTCATCTGTATGATAAAAAGAAATAGTTTTGCTAATTTTTTATTTATATTTTTTGCGGGGGTTAACTATAACTAATGCGACAATTTTAAAGATCAGATTGTTACAGACGTAGTGGTACCAAATATGTGTACTTTTTTGTTTATTTTTTACACAAATATAAGTATTTATAAGAATATTTTTTTTTCTTCTTTTTTTTCTGCATTTTTAAAAAACATTTTCCATTTTCACTTTTTTACTTAGTCCTTATATGGGACATTACATTATACTACACTGAATAAATCCCTGTAGTACATCGCAGATGTAAGTGCTGCAAAGAAAAAGAGTCAGTGATCATGTTGCAGGCTTGATCACTCACTCTTTTTGTAGTCAGGTGACCTGGAGTGTGTCATGATGACCTCGGGTCACCATGAGAATGATCAGGCCTCGTGATTACATTGCAGGCTCACCAATAAGTGGGTAAAGGTAGCAATATCCCTCTCCCAATACCCTAAGTGCCACGATCAATATCGATCACAGCAGTTAGGGGTTTAAAGAGCCAGGGATGGCGCGGGCACATTCCATGTTGGGAGGTGCTCTGCTCGGCTGTCTGGAAAGCCAAGATCCAGACGGTGGTCGTGGCGGGCACAGCCTCTGTGTCCATTCAATCACTATGACGTATATGTATACGTTAACATCATTGATCAGGAAGGACCTCCCTTTCATGATGTATAGGTACATCAAGGGTAAGAGAAGGGGTTAATCATTGCCTCTTTCTATCTATCTTTCTTTCTTTCTATCCTTCTGCCTTTTTAGCAAATCTACACATTTCTCAAAAATGAACATAAACTAATAATGATAAATGCATCTACTGTTCAATTTTGCTTCTTCTACTATGATTGAGATATATATATATATATAACACATTTTTGTGAACAATTATTTTTCTTATCATCTGTTACAGGTTACAATGTGCTTTTGTTCAAGGTAGCTCATTAGGTCTTTTGTACATGTAGGTGTCTTGAACTCTAGCTCATTTAATTGTTTTTTAACCTATTGTATAAGAAAACTTGTGTCCTTTATTCCTATCAGCCTATTTTACAATAGCTTATTATCAGACTAAGAAGATAGCTGTTATTTCCTTCTTTTCTTTTCTAAAAGATTTTGAAAACTGGAACATCCTAGAATGCAATGATTTTGTTAGAGACCTGAAATCTGATGTAGCTTTATAGTATATTTTCTAAGCTAGAGCTCAAGAAAATATAAGAATTTTCAATCATTGTAGGTTATTAAAATACCATGATATGTTCTATGTCTTGCCTGGATTCCTACACTGCACCTCTTATCAATGCAATCTCTTTGGGGAATCATGATCTATATACTACAAACATTCAAGTCTGAGAATTTGTCTCTGACCCGCAACACACAATCGTTTAATTTGTACGTGTGCGGTACGTATTTGCACGTACCAGAGACACGTAGACACGGAGACCCATGTTATTCAATGGTAGATGGCACACAGACGTAAAATCACACGGAACGTGTGTCCGTGTGGTAAGTACGTGTGTGCGCTTTTCTAACCGGACGACATGTCCATATTTGGCTGGCAGCACGCAGGCACGGACCCGCTTTAGTCTATGGGTCCGTGCCCACATGGACCGCACACGGAGTATGTCCGTGTTCAGCACGTATCGTCCGTGTCCGTTTTTCATCACAAAATCTGAAACACTTGTTACCAATTTATTAGGTCAATTATAGGCCATTAATTCTGGCGCCAAACATACATTTCCTGTCTCATTTGCATGCCAGACAGCAGCTGGGCACATGTCCTCTCACTGCAGGGGAACTTTGTGCACAGAGAACAACACAGGTACTGAGCATGGTGCCCAGAATCGATATAGAGAGGCTGATTGGAGATGTAGAGAGGCATCCAGAGCTGTGGGACACACGTGTTGATGACTACCATGACAGGTTAATGGTGGAACGAGCATGGATGTCTGTGGCAGAGGTAGTCTACCCTAGGAATGGATGGTCTCAATGTACCCCTGGAAAGAAAAATAGATATGGTGAGTAAAGATATTTGCATTGCTTCTGTCTTTACCTACATGTGCTCATTCTGTAGGCAGATTATATCTATATTTGTATAGTTTGTTTGGCATCTGTTAATAGGCCTGACTCATTTTGAGCTTCACTGGAGACTCACAAACAGGATAGTGTAGTTTTTTGGCCTTTTGAACTATTCATTGCAGTTTTCTAGTAATGTCAGCATTAGTGATGAGCGAGTACTAAAAAGCTCGGGTGCTCGAGGCTCGGGCCGAGCATCCCAAGATACTCGTGTACTCGGCCCGAGCACCGAGCCCAATGTTATTCTATGGGAGACCCGAGTATTTTTGTGAAATGACCCCCGGCAGCATGTAGAAACCCTAAAAATGGCACAAAAGTCTCAGAAGAGTGCTCAAATGACATGGCAACAGCATGGGGAAGACCCCTTGAAGCATTTATCACTGAAAAGTCACAGCTGTGAACAATTTTGTCCGCGTTTTACGCCATTTTTACGGACTCACCAGAAAACCTTCCAAAATGACACCAAAATGAATTTTCATGGCGGAAATGTTAAGGGCACATACCCAATAGTGAGATAGAGCTAATGTATGTTACTTTTTGAGATTAATACATGAAAGATTGTACGTAAAACATTGTGTGGCACTCCGATGTCCCTGAGAAGAGACGTACATAAAGGCCTCTGAGTCTAATGTGCCCATTTTGAGGAAGTGAGTCTTTGTAGTATTTTCCTTTGCCAGGGCAGTCCAAAACTGTGAGGTTCACCAATGCCCCTGCATACAGACGTGCATGAGGGCCTGTAAACCTGATGTGCCCATTGTAAGGAAGTGGGTCTATTGTAGTATAGCCCTTTGGCAGGGCAGCCAAAAATTGGGAGGCTCCACGTTGTCCCTGGATAGAGACGTGCATGATGGCCTGTAAACCTGAAGTGCCCATTGTAAGGAAGTGGGTCTATTGTAGTATAGCCCTTAGGCAGGGCAGCCAAAAATTGGGAGGCTCCACATTGTCCCTGGATAGAGACGTGCATGATGGCCTGTAAACCTGAAGTGCCCATTGTAAGGAAGTGGGTCTATTGTAGTATAGCCCTTTGGCAGGGCAGCCAAAAATTGGGAGGCTCCACGTTGTCCCTGGATAGAGACGTGCATGAGGGCCTCAAAACATTAAGTGTCCATTGTCAGGAAGTGGGTGTATTATAGTATAGCCCTTAGGCAGGGCAGCCAAAAATTGGGAGGCTCCACGTTGTCCCTGGATAGAGACTTGCATGAGGGCCTCAAAACATTAAGTGTCCATTGTCAGGAAGTGGGTGTATTATAGTATAGCCCTTAGGCAGGGCAGCCAAAAATTGGGAGGCTCCACGTTGTCCCTGGATAGAGACGTGCATGAGGGCCTCAAAAGATTGTTCCCATTGCAAAGGAGCGGGTCTCCTGTCGTTGTAATGTCCATTCTGCAAATAATGGGCGAAAAAATTTACCACTGGGGGTATACCTGAAACAAAGGCCTAACTATTGTAACGGTCATCATGGTGGAGCATGAGGAGAAGGAGGAGCAGTCCAGCGATTATCCAAAGTCCAGAAGTGTGTACCCATGGGTGAGTGGAGGTACATGGCAAATTCCCGTTACAAACTTTAAATTCTGCTCTCATTTGCTGGTGGTGTGGTGAAGTCTGGCCCAATCCAACCCTTGTTCATCTTGAACAGAGTCAGCCTGTCAGCATTTTCAGTTGACAGGCGGGTGCGTTTATCTGTAATGATTCCACCTGCGGCACTAAAACACGCTCTGACAAAACGCTAGCGGCAAGGCAGGCCAGGACTTCCAAGGCGTAGAGAGCCAATTCATGCCACGTGTCCACCTTGGATACTTAATAATTGTAAGGCACAGAGGAATGTCGGAGTACAGTTGTTCGATCTGCAAGGTACTCCTTGAGCATCTGGGCAAACGTAGGATTTCTTGTGCCACTACCCCGCACCTCAGGGGCTGTGGTACGTGAGGGGCTGAGAAAACTGTCCCACATCTTAAAGACTGTTCCCCTACCTCTGGCGGATTGGACTTGTGCCTCTCTCGGCTGTACGCCTTGGTTGTCCACTGATTCCTGACCTATGCTGCTAGCGTTTTGTGAGGGGAATGCTTTGCCTACTTCTGTGACTATGGCCTTCCGGAACTGCTGCATTTTGGTTGACCTCTCCGCCTCGGGAATAAGAGACATAAAGTTCTCTTTGTAGCGTGGGTCTAACAGTGTTACCAACCAGTAATGATTGTCAGCCAAGATGTTCTTAACGCGAGGGTCACGAGACAGGCAGCTTACCATAAAGTCAGCCATGTGCGCCAGACTCTTAACAGCCAGGACTTCAGTAGCCTGACCAACACGATGACTGAACATGCTGTCCTCCTCCTCCTCCTCATCTACCCTGTCCTCTGGCCAGCCACGCTGAACCGAGGATATGACTGGTGTGCATGTCATATCCTCAATTTGGCCGGAGAGTTTCTCCATGTCTTCATCCTCCTCCTCGTCATAGTCCTCCACTGCACGTTGTGATGAGACGAGGCTGGCCTGTGTGTTATCACCCACACCCACTACTGTTTCTTGCTGCAACTCATCGCGCTCCGCCTGCAATGCATCATGTTTGTTTTTGAGCAGAGACCATTTTAGAAGGCAGAGTAGCGGTATGGTGACGCTAATAATGGCGTCATCACCACTCACCATCTTGGTGGAGTCCTCAAAGTTTTGGAGGATGGTACATAGGTCGGACATCCATCTCCACTCCTCAGGTGTTATGTGTGGAGTTTGATCCTTTTCCCGACGGCTTAGGTGATGCAGGTACTCAACAACTGCCCTCTTCTGCTCAGATATGATGAAGGCTGGTATACGGTCACCACTAGGAATGGCTATATACCCTGCCTGCCTGCCTGCCTGTATACTGCTACAATAGTCCTGACAAGGACTCTTCTGGTCACTAGCCTGTATTCCGACCTGGCTATACCCTGCCTGTATATAGCAACAATAGTCCTGAGAAGGACTCTGCTACTGTACTCCGACCTGGCTATACCCTGCCTGCCTGTATACAACTAGAGTAGTCCTGAGAAGGAATTCTGGTCACACTGTTTGCAGCCCTGCTACGGAAATAGCTATAAAGGGCCGCAAACCTTTCCCTGAAGCAGCAACACTCTCCCTGCATTGACTGTCTGGATGGCTGTGAGCAGAGCACAGCGTGCCCGCCGGTATAAAGGCTCGGTCACGCTGTGCGGGCCGGCCAATCACTGCAATTCCACAACTAACAGGGCTGTGGCATTGCAGTGGTCTGCCAGCCAATCCCTGCATGAGGGCTGGCTCTCAAAAGAGCGCCAACATGCAGGGATGAAGACCACGAGTACAGCACGAGTATCGCGAGATTACTCGGTCCCCGCCGAGTAGCCCGAGTACAGTGATACTCGTGCGAGTACCGAGTAGTAACAAGCATACTCGCTCATCACTAGTCAGCATGTGTATATGTGGCCTGCAAAGCATTTTATGTATGTACAAAAGGCATTTCAGGGTGGTCAAGCAAAAATTAAACATGTTCGATTTATATTTACATTTTTGTGTTCAATTTTGTGCTATTTCTATTGTAAATGTGCTGTGAAATGTCAATACATTTTGAGTTGTATTTTCATGTGTGGTTTATTATGCATGTCCCTTGGTGTCACCATGTCTGGCATGGTATCAGTAATGTGTAGTGTATAATGGAAAATCTTTGAGGAACATATGGCACTTCATGGGTTTATAGACATTTTGCTTTTCATGGCTTACTGAAGGTTTAATTTTTTTTATTTTTGTAAGTAAAAAAGGAGATAAATGATTATACAGTGGTTTAATTTTTTAACTGGAGATCTTGTTTACTTTGTCATGCTTATTGTATTATTTTGTCACTATATGAGTGTCATGGGTTGTTGTTGTCATACACATGGATGTGTGTTCCAATTTATTTTAATTGCTGCAATACAAGAATAATGTTTTTTTTTATTGTTTAGTTGTTATAATTTGTGACCTTATTATACAATTTTTTGTTTTTAAACAGTGGATCTTGTTAAACGGCGATGGCGCTCAGCACGTGACCTATTCAGAAGAGAATATAACCCAGTGGCAACCACAGCTGCCGCAGCCAAAAGGAAAAAATATGTCCATTATGAAAAACTCACCTTCCTCATCCCCATTATGGAAGTACCAAAGTAAGTTTAAACCATTACATCACATGGTGGGTTTTTTTGGAAATGCACACATTAATTTTTATTTTTTTTTCTTTCTTCAAAGTACAGAGGATAATCTGGAAGATAGATAGGAAGCCCAGTCAGCAGTATTAACAGCGACCTCTGCTTCTGAGATGGAGCCTCCCTCATATCAACCACCAACAATCCTCAACACCAGCCAGCCAGACGCAGAAGAAATGTCCTCTGATTTGGGTTTGGGAACAAGTCAATCCACTAATGTAATTCCAGGCCAGTCTACAAGGCAACAAAGTGGCCCTTCACCAGTTCATGCAGAGAGTAGTCCCCAGCAACATGCAGGCACACAGCCAAGAATAACAACTAATACCATGCGCACAGTAGCCCAATCTATCCGTGGTCGCAGACATAGGCATTATGAAGATTTACGTTCCCTGCCAGATATCATTGATACCAGAATAATACACATGATGAATTCATTGATACCTGAGAGTGATGGAGAGAGATTTTGCCGCTCCCTTTCTCCCTCTCTTGCATTGGTTACACCTGGTGGGCAGGACAGATTGAGGGCGTCCTTAATAACACTAATATCTGCTACCCAACGTGAGCCAGAACCCATATATTGTTTTGAAGTGATGGAGCAATGGAGAGCTAATCCACGTGGTCCACACACAAACACAACCCAACAAACTGTGGAAACCCAAACTGATGAACATTACTCTAATTTTCAACTAAATCCTGTAGTGCAACAAACACATATACAGTGTCCATCTTCTTTTATGGGAAGTGATGTACAAATTAGGCCAACAATTTTCCCACACCAAACAGGTACATTAATGACACAAAGGCCATCTCAACAGCCATCATTTGTTCCACAAGTACCCCAACAGACACCAATGCAAACCTCTGTAAACTATGCTAGTATTGTTAGTAATGTTCATAGACTACCTCAAATGTTTCAACAACCAACATCCTACAATGTCCCTGACAAAATTCTTTAAAAAAAATAATAGAATACAGGGTGTTTTGCAAAAGATAACATACATACATAGGTTTAATAAAAAATCTGGACTAATTTTTTTCAAATCCAATTTGCCATATTTTTATTAGTCATGTACATTCAGTAGTACTGTTACTTGCAAAACAAAAAAACTTGATTTTATAGCAATAAAGTTAAATCACAATAGCTTATTGGTACCACAAACACAACCAACCAACAAAAAAAACACAAATTATACCCATGTATGGTCATTTTCTCTTTTGTATTACATATGTGTTTGTGCTTTTGTAACCAAGTGATAAAAAACTATAACAATGTCAAATTTATACATGACTATGGCAATTTAAACTAAAATAATCTTTAAACTGATTCCTCACTTGTAGACCTGAAGTGGACACATTGGTTCTAACACTACCATTCTCTACAAATGGTGCATTTAAAGCTGGCAACTCCTCAATGTCTTCTTCATTGCTTTCATGTAATCTACAGTAATTATGTAACACTACTGTAGCTTTAATGACAGCCTTGACGGTGGTTGGTTGGCGTTGGATGGTGGTTTGATAAATGCGCAATCTTGAGGCCAAAATGCCAAAGTTCAACATAGCAACGTGCTCTGGCCAATTTGCTATTAAATAGGGCTTTTGATCTGTCCAGCCCTCTTCTGGGATATGGATGCATCAAATGCCTAGACAATGCAAACCCCTGATCTGCAACCATGACAAAAGGAACAATAGGGCCATTATTACCAGGCAATGGTCTTGGTGCAGGCAAACTTAAACTATCAGACAATAATCGTCTTGCTAAACGTGAGCTTCTGAAAATGCGTGCATCTGAGGCACTGCCATAGGCCCCAATATCAGCAAATAAAAAACAGTAGTTTGTCTCTACCATGGCCAAAATAACCACAGAAAAAAACTTATGATAATTAAAATATCTTGATGCATAGTTAGGTGGTTTCTTCACTCTAATGTGCTTTCCGTCAATGGCGCCAATACAATTAGGGAAAGCTGTTTTCTCCAAAACTTCATCTGAAATGTGCATCCATTCCTGTGTTGAAGGCAGCTGCATGACATGATGCCTAAGGGTCTCCCATAGCACAGTGCAGGTATGCAGGATAATCTTGCCAATTGTAGACCTTCCCAATAAGAATTTGAAATGTAGACTGCTGATGGATTGCCCAGTTGCAAGGTAACTAAAATAGAAAAAAAACATGACATTACTTTGACTATTCATGAAAGTTGTTTTTCAAAACTAATATTTGTGTCATCCAATGACTGGCGAGATACTGTGTATGACTTTAATTTTATTGCTTTTGTTTGAAATAAATGTGTTGATATTTACTTTCCATATTAAAAAAATAATTACTTTTCTGTTTAATAAACAAGATTGTTTGATTTATGACTCTTGCTTCTTTAATTTTGGTAGAGTTAGAATGGTAGATGTGAGCACTCAGATCACGTTTTAAGATTACAATGAGGTTATTTGATCTATATAAGTTTTCAACAAATACCTAAATTTAAAATTACATAATTTCTACAAAATGATGCCTTTGAGATTTAACATGTATTTCAAAATACCAGATAAAGCATGAGTATACATGACAACACCTATCGTAAAGTCACCAACAGTCTTTCCTCAGGGGAGATGCTGAGGCGCATACAGGTGTCCTGATGCTTCAAACGATGGTACACAAGGCCAAGGATGTTGTCAAATGAATTCATGGTGAGATGGCAGTAGGCTTGTAATTTTGGTGGAAATTTCCGCATTTCGCCAGAGAATATTAAAATGCCCATGTGTTTTCCTGAGCTTCACAAGGGGGTGAATCCACATCCTTTTCTCCAGTGGTGGCTCTTCTTCAATCATATGTCTCCTAACCCCAAATCTCCTTGATATCAACCAGAGCAAATACATGGTTGCTTCATTGGAGAGAGACATTTTGGAGTGTGTATAATGTGAGAATGAGCTCAGAAGCCATGTTTTTAAGTGTTTTTTAAGCAAACTAACCAAATTGGGTAGTTAATTGACCAATTAAACACACCAGGAAAACATTATGATGGGCTAACAAGGTTATTTGTGTGAAAATACGGATCTTGACAAACGGACTGCACACGGACTGCACACGTACGTATTTTATGTCAATACGGACATTCCACACGCACACACGGCTCGCATACGCCATCACACGGATGCCATACGTACCGGAGAAATGCCCCTAAAAAACGGAACACGGACCCGAAAAACGGACCGTAAGACACGTACTTTTTTTTTGCGGAAGTGTATTTTAGGCCTCTGGCAGCACTTAAGTTCTGCTACAGTATACACTGGAGAAAAAAATTAAAGAACAATGTATGATCACTTGCTTTTTCAGAAATAATGTATTTACATTGATGAACATTTGAAGGTTTTTTGTAATGGGTACACCATGCCACTAGAACAGTATTTTACAAAAGATCCAAAGTTTATTAACATAAAACCTTTATTTTGCCCAAAAAGTGATGATTATAATAAGATAACAACAATGAACCATAGAGAAATATTAAAAGTACATTTTCTGAAGGTAACAGTCACCAATCAGTAGGAAGTGTACTTTTACTTTGAATGGCTTCAGCATATCTGTGGCCACAGGCCATCACTAGTCTCTCACTCTGCTCCGGTGTGATTTTGGTCCACTCTTCTTCTCGTTTTTTCTACAGTTCTTTGACTGCTGTGGGTTTTTTGGCCATAATTTTGTCACCAAGGATTTTCCAGAAGTTTTCTATTGGGTTTAGATCAAGACTCCTGTGCTGGCCATTTCTTTGTTTCAATGTTTTTTGATTCAAGGAACTGCTTTACCCATTTCTCTGTGTGACAGGGGCCATTGTCCTGCATAAAAATTGTTGGCTGATTGAGTGATGAACACAAGTAAGAAACCACATGTTGTTGAAGAGGGTTCTGATATACACTTGCTTTCATTCTGCCATGTATCTGTGTGAGAGGTCAAACTCCTGCTGCAGAGAACATTCCCCAAACCATTAAACTTCATCCACCACCTTTCACTGACTTCTTAACACACTTTTAATTGTCTTTCCCCAGTGTGTTGATCAACATAATGTTTCTCGTCAGACTCAAATAGATTAAACGTGCTTTCATCACTAACTTACAGCAAAGAAGGGCAGCAATTGTACATCGCCCAGACCAAAAACTAATACTTTAGCAAGATGCAGCCAAACGCCCCACTAAATGGAGGCATCACAGGTGCAGGAAGAGCAAATAACACACACACTTCCAAAACATGAAGGGGGCGATTGTTGAATGATAATACTGCACACTGATGGCTTGCATAGAGCGCTGATCACAAATGTAGATGCACAGTCACTAGGCCGCAGCCTATTAGGTGACACCCATACTATTAGATCAGGCGGGCTGCCAAACCGTACGCCATCTGTGCAACATACAGGGACAGGAACTCTAATATGCAAGGCCTAACAGAAAGGGGCCTGGCTGCATCCTGTACAAAAAAAATAATTTGAGGTTTTAGTTGATATTATGGCCAGAATTCAGAAGCCTGCAACTCTCGTGACGAGACCTCATGTTTGTAGGTCCCTACACTATATATAGAAATAGCAACATGGAGAGGAATAAATATCTTCCAAAAATTAAGTATTTACTTACAGCAAAGAAGGCCAGAAGTTGTACATCGCCCAGGCCAAAAACCAATAATCTAGCAGGATGCAGTGACCTGTTATGATTCAGTGATCAAGGAGGATCAAAAAGAGGGCAAAAACTAGGAAATCCAGAGAGTCACCAGAGTGGTTGAAAACTCAGCTGACTACAGACCTCACACTGACGACACAACTAGAAGTAACTGTGGGACGAGTTTATGATGAACTAGCCGCCTCGACACAGCCTTAGAACTAATTCTTCCTAAAGGGAACAAAACACGGAAAGCTAATCTGCCTCAGAGCAGTTCCCCAAAGATATAGATAGCCCCCAAATATATAAAGCCGGTGAGACAAGATGAAACACAGTACACAGGCAGAAAACAGATTCAGCAAAGATGAGGCCCAAATTATCTATAAAGGAAAGGACAGAAAAGAGCACTGTCTGCAGCCGCGCAAAACCCTAAAAAAACCGACACACCTGATAGGAAAAAAGCTGAGACCAAATGGCCTCTCCCCTACTATATCAGTACATTGGTGTTCCTTGGATCCAAGCAAAACACTAATATAGAGGAAGGACTAAAATTAATACCAAGCATGACAAAACACAGATACATTGCAGAATATGGAGCAAGGTACACAGACATTCCCAGCGGGGAATGAGCCAACTCCACCCAGAAATCCACAAGCAAAATCAGTAGACAAGCCTTAGCCTGTTAGGAGTTCAGGTTGAAACTGAAGATAGGGCAGGCTTCAGAATGTCCACAACACCACAGGAAGCAACATTGATCACCGGCCCAGACCAAGAGAAAACTCCTCAGTTATATAGCCCCAGTCTGAACAACCTGATTTCCAATCATCATCAGCTGTCTGGCTTCTGTTAAGCAGACCAACTCCACTACCAGCACTGGCCACAACAGCGAGTCCCAAACCAGAATGTTCACAACTGTGATCCGATAGAATGATTCCCCATTTACAACAAAATATAGGTAATGGGCGACAGCCCCCAGCTCTTGAGTTACCAATTTTAAAATGATTACATTATCAAGCTTCCCTCAAAGAGTAAGATCCTTGAGTTGGGCACTTCCAAAGATCCCTCCGGACACTCTCAGCTCAGGAATGTTGGTGTCAGGACAGTTTGCCTCATCATCACCAATCAGAGCAGAAAGGGGAAACTCATCAGACCTAGGCTGCAATGGGATTTCTTTAGAAGTGCCCCAATTGTTGTCTGAGTTACCTTTTCCCACACAAGTCTCAAAACAAGTCCTACCCTATTATAATGCAGTGAAATAAGTCCTTGACCACATCATCTTCATGGGAGTTAATGACAGTTTATGTTTATGTGCACCTGGATGATAAAGCAGTCCATAGCATTCTGGTGAATACAGCAGACACCAACCATCTTTGCTGGAATCAGCAGGTGAGAAAGTGTTCCCCTTATAAAAGTCATCAGACTCACCAAACTCACCAAAGTCCAACAGACCAGTCAATGACACTCCATGCATTGACAGGAGACACACTTTCATGATGAGTCAGCAATGCGGACCATATATGAATACAAGCAGCGCAGATGCATGTTGTAGTCCATCGGCTCAGTGTTCATGGGGCAATTGGCGGTTATGTGACCTGGGATGTGACACCTCCAACAAATCACGTTATTAGCTGGGGCATTCAACAATAACTCAGACAACACTTGGGACCTTTTACACCCCCATCTGTAGCTCTACTTCCCTTCTGGGAGTAAATCTCTCTTTGGCAACCCTAGTATAGAGATGTGATGACCCCTTGTTTCATCAAGAAACTCTGGACCACCTGGTAGCTTTCCACCAGTCTCATTAGTCCCAGCGGCATTCTAGGAATTTTCCTGGCAATACAGGACTGCACCGGTTTCAGAAAGTAGTGTATAACCTGTCTATGACAACCTGCTCCACCATCTGCACTAAGAGGGGGAAACAGATTTAATAAGTTACTGTAAATATTTGGGAGGTTTTGCACTGCAACAGCACAAACGGTGCACCAGTTTCACCCTGACAGTCAGATTTACTTCTAGGCTCACCAAGATCTCTGTTTTCAACTTGACATACCCTTTTGCATCCTAAGGAGCCAGGTTATAATATGATGTCTGTGGTTCCCCCCTTTTTCCTCTATCTGAAACCTTGTGGAGAGCCCCTGCTTGTGGCCAGTTTATAGTGAAATTATGTTATTTCCACTTTCCTATTGTGGCCCCAACAATGCTCATTGGAACCTTCCGTAACTTAGAAATTCTTTTGTAATCAATGCCATCAGTATGTTCTTCTATAATAAGCTTGCAAATATCTTGAGACAGCTAACTGTTTTTACATGAGATGCTTCTTGTGTGGCACCTTGATAATGAAACACCTTTTTATAGGTCATTAGACATGAGCAAACCTGAGGATTGGTGTTCAGTGTTCATACCAAACACAAACTTTAAAAAATGTTGATGCTCAGCCTAGTGTGAGCCGCTCGCAGTGTTTGCATGGTTTGCACTGGGGGTAATACCAACATGATCGGATGTAGTGTGCAACAAACAAAAAAAAAATAAAAAACCCACCAACCCTCCCCCGAAACTCTTCTGTTTATCGCTGACAGCATACGGGCGGAGACCCAAACTGACCAATTTGTTACTTCCATTGGGATTCAGGTCAAGTCCAGGTCCAGACAAATTGAACTTTGTCTGAAGTCCGGATGAAACTGCCGAACCAAGCTTCCATAGATCCACTCATCTCTATAGGCCATCAGTTGAACCTGCTAATATTCTTTTCCACTAAGTGGCAGGATTGCTTTCTAATTACTAATTGAGTTAAGCTGCTGTCATGACTTTTCATGGCTTTTTGTACCGCACCTCTCTTTCTTCATATGTTCAATCAATACTTTTTTTTTCCTGTGTCATTTGTCATTATTGCACACAACGTAACTTATGGACTACAATTGTTAGATTTTTTTTTCTTTCTGAATCGGATGTGTTGTATGATATATTCAACACTTACTTTGCATGCTGTACATATAGGTGAGAAATATTTTAAATTCTTTGTTATGCTATGCAATATATATATATATATATATATATATATATATATATATACCGTATTTTTTGCTTTATAAAACGCACCTGATTATAAGACGCACCCCCAAATTTGGTGAAGGAAAAGAGAATTTTTTTTCTTACAATGCCAGTGTCCATCTAACAAATCATATAGGGTATATGTCCCTCATTGCCCCCATCCTAAATATAGCCCCCTTAATCTGGATATGGCCCCCTTATATTGAATATAGCCCCATTGTGCTTGTACACGTCCTCCAGTAATGCCACATGTCCCCCATTGATGCCACATGTCCCCTATTGCTGGCAAATGTCCACTATTTATAGCACATGTCCCCCTGTGCTGGCACGTGTCCCCTAATACTGGCAGCCTGGCACAAGTCTCCTATTGCTGGCACACCTCCCCTATAGCTGGCACATGTCCCCTACAGCTGGCACAGGTCTCCTATAGATGGCACAGGTCTCCTATGGATGGCACACATCCGCCTGTGCTGGCCATGGCCCCCTATGGATGGCACACATACCCCTGTGCTTCCCATGGCCCCCTATGGATTTGACATGTCCCCCTGTGCTGCCCCTGTCCCCCTATGGATGGAACACGTCCCCCTGTGCTGCCCATGGCCCCTATAGATGGCACAAATCCCCCTTGTTTGATATCGCCCCCATGCTGTTGCCCATAGTAAAATAAATCACTCTTTCCATACCTTCTCAGCACTGTCCCCTCTTGTGTCTCTCTCTGTGCTTGTAAACTCCTGCACTTCCTGGTTCTCGGTGCGGTTATGTGATCGGCACAGCAGAGTAATATCATCTCTGCGTGCCTGATGAAAGCGGCAGCAGGAGACCGAGGAGAAACGCTGGAGGGGGTAAGTAAAGCTTTTTTATTTTAGGATGAGCAGCAGCATGGGGGCTAAATCTAACACAGAGCGGGCATGTGCCATCAAAAGGGAGTAAAGGCACATATAATGTGCGCCGCTGCCCCAGCCCATCACCATCGCCGGTTTCAGCACCACAGTGATGGACAGCGGCAGTGCATATTATATGAGCGGGAGCAGGAGATCTAATGCTGGTATCCCTCACCAGCCCCCAGCAGCGCTCCAGAGCTGCCCCCACCTCCCCTTGACTCTAGTATATATATATATATATATATATATATATACCCCCGTAAATTCGCATCAGAAGATGCACCCCCTTCTTTCCCCCAAAATTTGGGGGAACAAAAGTGCGTCTTATAAAGCGAAAAAAAATATATCTATCTATCTATCTATATATATATATATATATATATATATATATATATATGTATATATATACACAGTACAGACCAAACGTTTGGACACACCTTCTCATTCAAAGAGTTTTCTTTATTTTCCTTGAAAAATTGTAGATTCACATTGAAGGTATCAAAACTATGAATTGACACATGTGGAATGAAATACTTAACAAAAAAATGTGAAACTACTGAAAATATGGCTTATATTCTAGGTTCTTCAAAGTAGCTACCTTTTGCTTTGATTACTGCTTTGCACACTCTTGGCATTTTCTTGATGAGCTTCAAGAGATAGTCACTGGAAATGTTTTTTACTTCACAGGTATGCCATGTCAGGTTTAATAAGTGGGATTTCTTGCCTTATAAATGGGGTTGAGACCATCAGTTGTGTTGTGCAGAGGTCTGGTGGATACACAGCTGTGTACTGTGTACTGTGTTCTACTGAATGGACTGTTAGAATTTCTATTATGCAAGAAAAAAGCAGCTAAGTAAAGAAAATGGGTAGCCATCATTACTTTAAGAAATGAAGGTCAGTCAGTCTGAAAAATTGAGAAAACTTTGAAAGTGTCTCTCCAAGTACAATGGCAAAAACCATCAAATGCTACAAAGAAACTGGCTCACATGAGGACCGCCCCAAGAAAGGAAGACCAAGAGTCACCTCTGCTGCGGAGGATACGTTTATCTGAGTCACCAGCCTCAGAAATCGAAGGTTAACAGCAACTCAGATTAGAGACCAGGTAAATGCTACACAGAGTTCTAGCAGCAGACACATCTCTAGAACAATAGTTAAGAGGAGACTTTGTGCAGCAGGCCTTCATGGTAAAATAACTGCTAGGAAACCACTGCTAAGGACAGGCAACAAGCAGAAAAAACTTGTTTCGGCTAAAGAACAAAAGGAATGGACATTAGACCAGTGGAAATCTGTGCTTTGGTCTGATGAATCCAAATTTGAGATCTTTCGATCCAACCACCGTGCCTTTGTGCAATACAGAAAAGGTGAACGAATGGACCCTACATGCCTGGTTCCCAACGTGAAGCATGGAGGAGGAGGTGTGATGATGTGGGGGTGCTTTGCTGGTGACACAGTTGGGGATTTATTCAAAATTGAAGGCACACTGAACCTGTATGGCTATCACAGCATCTTGCAGCGGCATGCTATTCCATCCGGTTTGCGTTTAGTTGGACCATCATTTATTTTTCAACAGGACATTGACCCCAAACACATCTCCAGGCTGTGTAAGGGCTATTTGACTAAGAAGGAGAGTGAAGGAGTGCTACGCCAGATGACCTGGCCTCCACAGTCACCAGACCTGAACCAAATCGAGATGGTTTGGGGTGAGCTGGACCGCAGAGTGAATTTAAAAGGGCCAACAAGTGCTAAGCATCTCTGGGAACTCCTTCAAGACTGCTGGAAGATCTTTTCCGGTGACTACCTCTTGAATCTCATCAAGAGAATGCCATGAGTGGGCAAAGCATTAATTAAAGCAAAAGGTGGCTACTTTGAAGAACCTAGAATATAAGACATATTTTCAGTTATTTCACCCTTTTTTGTTAAGTATTTCATTCCACATGTGTTATTTCATAGTTTTGATGCCTTCAATGGGAATCTACAATTTTCAGAGTCATGAAAATAAAGAAAACTACTTGAATGAGAAGGTGTGTCCTTTACTGTATGTATGTATGTATATATATATATATATATATTTAAACGCCATGTGTATGTGTGTGTGTGTGTGTGTGTGAGTGTGTGTTTGTGTGTGTGTGAGTGTGTATGTATGTGTATGTCCACTAAAGGAATCCGCACAGTCGCATTTACAATCACAAAATTTTGCACAGACACCTCATGTGACCCATGGAACATCGTAGACTATGTTTTGATGGGGAAATTTAACCCCGCGCTTTACAGTTACTTTCCAAAAAGCCTGCCTTTATTAACATGAATGGAGTCTGGAACCACAGATTATTAATAGCAGCTGTGATTGGTTGCTATAGGAACAAAGGACATTTTTAATATAAGAACCTTATGTGGGAGATAATAAGATGTCGGTGGGGAGACGGATAGAGACAGAGACAAAGACAGACAGACAGAGAGACAGACAGAGAGACAGACAGAGACAGACAGGGAAAGAGACAGAGAGATAGAGACAGACAGAGACAGATGGGGAAAGAGACATACAGAGACAGACAGAGACAGACGGGGAAAGAGATAGACAGGGAAATAGACAGACGGGGAAAGAGACAGATGGGGAAAGAGACAGAAAAAGAAAGGGGGAGACAGATGGGGAAAGAGACATACCTGGAAAGACACAGATGGGGAAAAAAAACAGAGAGATGGAGACAAACAAAAAAAGAGACAGAGACAGGGAGACAGGGAAAGCAATGGATCTGGAAAGAGACAGACCTAAAAAGAGACATATGGGGAAAGAGACAGACTGTGAAAGAGACAGATAGGGAAAGAGACAGATGGGGAAAGAGACAGACAGGGAAATAGACAGACGGAGAAAGAGACAGACAGCGAGAAAGACAAAGACAGACAGGAAAAGAGACAGGAAAAGAGACGGGGAGACAGACGGGGAAAGAGACAGACCTGGGAAAGAGACAGACCTAGAAAGAGACAGATGGGGAAAGAAACTGATGGGGAAAGAAACAGAGAGATAAAGACAGACAAAGAGACAGACAGAGAAAGGCAGACAGGGAAAGAGACAGAGCTTGAAAGAGACAGAGCTTGATAGAGACAGACCTGGAAAGAGACAGATGGGGAAAGAGACAGATAGGGAGAGAGACAGATGAGGAAAGAGACAGACAAACACAGACATAGAGATAGAGACAGATAGACAGACACAGACACAAAGATAGAGAGACAGACAGACAGAGAGATAGAAACAGACAGACATAGAGATAGAAACAGACAGACAAGGAAAAAGAGAGCGACAGACAGACAGCGACACACAGACAGAGACTGGGAAAGAGACAGTGACAGTTACCATCCCGGGCAACGCCGGGTACTACAGCTAGTTTATATATAATATTATACACATACCTAGATATGTGTGTGTATAGTATATATATATATATATATATATATATATATATATATCCTTGAAATAGTGTTCATACCGCATATTTTTCTCCATTTTTTTATTTTACACCCACGAAGATAAATATGTTTTATTGGGATTTCATGTTATGTACTAACTAGTGATGGGTATGCACTTAAATGTTTGAGTGCTCGGTATTAGAATCAAGGTCGGAGGCTCGGACAGGCTTGACTCGAATAATGAGTATATTGGATGTCAATGAGAAACTCTGGCAGTTTTCTATCAGACTCTCCCAGGAGGTTTGGGGGGCAGTAAAATTGCTGAAATGAAAGGAAACAGCACTCAAATGGAATTGTATCATTATGGGGAGGATGCCTGGACTCATCTCTGACTTTGAGGTTGCTTCTGGTCACTTGTTTTCAATGTTGAAAAAACTATGCAAAAACGCTGATATAATTGACATGCTTTTTTTTTTTACTAAAGGCAGCAGTTTTCCATTCTAGTCAGTAAAAATACAATCATGTGCATCAGATTTATGACATCTCATAGCTTTTGCTATTACTGTAAAAATCAGCTTTTAATTAACATAAAATTGATGAAAAAATGCTGCTAGTAAATGCAAGAAAACACTGTATTTGGACATATTTATTTAAAGGAGTAACAACAACACACCCTGGAAGAAATGTAAAAGAGGGCCTCAGAATATCTGGTTTTACAATTTTAAAAAGATTGGGACTCTTACTCCGTTAAAGCCTAAGCACTAAGTGCAGTTAAAGCCTAAGCACTAAGTGCAAGGCCTAGCAAAAATTTATAAGAAGAAGTGCAATACACCCTGGAAGATACATAGAGGAGAGCCTCAGAATATTTTAATTTAAATTTTTCAAAATAGAGGGACTCCTACACTTGTACAGCCAATACACTAATTACAAGATCTAGTAGAATTAAATGATGGATTGCAATATACCCTTGAAAACATGGAGAAGAGGGCAGCATAATATTTTTATTTTTTTTTTACAATTTTAAAAACAGTGTGACACCTACAGTGGTAAAGCCCATGCAGAAAGGTGTTTAGTGTTTGGGTTTGTAGGTGGCATGTTGCATATCTCCGCTTGCATTCCAAGGCCTTGTGTAAGGACATCTGAATGCTGTGCTGGGACAAAGAAGTAGACATGGTTGCTGATGGTGGTTGCAAATATGCAAAACAGGTGGAGGGCAGGAGATATTGGCACCTGCATCCTGGATATGGGATTGGTATGCATGTAGCACAGGGGAAGTGTCAATGCTTTCACTTGCAGACACTGATTGGTGACCCAGGTGTTCGGCTCATCTATTCGGGTGCTTTGATAACATGTGCTTGAGCATGCGGGTGGTGGTCAGGCTCGTAGTGATCAGACCCCT
This sequence comes from Anomaloglossus baeobatrachus, assembly GCF_048569485.1. Classification (NCBI taxonomy): domain Eukaryota; kingdom Metazoa; phylum Chordata; class Amphibia; order Anura; family Aromobatidae; genus Anomaloglossus; species Anomaloglossus baeobatrachus. The sequence continues at coordinate 603,544,133 of NC_134354.1, forward strand.
GGTGATCTTGGTACTACAAAGGATTCAAATAGCTTTTCTTTTACCATCTGCATTTTCTTACAGCCTTTGGAACATCTAACCCTTGGCCTGGGAACTTGCTGCATGTGTGTAACATGGCCAAAACTGGTTGCAATAGTCAGTGGACAAAAAATATCAATGGTTTTCCATGATTGATATTCATGTTAACCATATGATGATCTGAGAGTTTTTACACTTTTGATTTTTCTTTACCTTCTTCTAGGAGTCTTAACTTTTTTTTTCCTTCAGCATATATATGAAGATTTTTTTTTGAAGGACAAGCTCTAGTTTCAATTATACAAAAAATACTGTCATATAAGATACTGGAAAAAAAGTACCAAATACTCCAAGTGGGATAAAATTATGAAAAACGGCAATTTTGGGGTATTTTTTTCAGTATTCATTAATTATGCAGTAAAAATAATCAGGAAAGATAGTTTTCCAGGTCAGTACAATTAAAGTAATATCAAACTTACTTATGTTTTTCTATTTTCAATAAAATGATCACTAAAAAAAAATCTTAATTTTTGAAAAAAAAAAAAGTTTTTGCCTTGTTTCACCATTTTCCAAATATTTTAAATTTTTCAGTTGATGGAGCTGAATGAGGGCTTTTTTGCATGGTGATGGCATTGGTGAGCTGACATTTTTATTGGTGCTAACTTGGGGTACATAAGATAATTTGATGGTATTTTTATATTAGTTTTAGGGCGGTTAAGTAACCATAAATTCACAATTCTGAAATTATTATATATTTATTTTTTACAGTGTTTGCTACAGAGGTTAATAAATATAATGATGTTATAGATCACATTTTCATGGATGAGGCAATAGAAAATAGTTTTTTTTCTTGTTTTTAATTTTTTTTAACAATGGGAAAAGGATTGCATTAATTTTCATAATTTAATTTTTTATATAATTTAATAAACCAGAATAGCAAGGCATGTCGATGTCAGCTGCCAGCCACAGTTTAGCTAGTGGCATGTATAGCTATTTTGATGCAGGGAGCAAGTGACTCTCTGCGCCACAATATATTTCAGCTGATTGACTGTTGCCTGTTGCCTGTCACCTTCTGCTGTATGACTTCAGTCAAAGAATCGATCAGTCAAGCAGTGGGATGAGGCGATGGGTGAGGAATAATGCTGAAGTCACAGAGACTTCTCAGGAATGTCTCAGTAAAAGTTATGCTGGACTTGTCTTTGAAAGAGATACAGAGATACATATGCCTATAAATATGTGGAGGCTTGAAACCCTGCTGACAGATTAATTTTAATGTGAAACAACAAAAAATGCTTCAGCGTCAAAACTTTCAGTTTAAAAAGTTAATTTTATTACAAGGTCATTAAAAGCCAAAAAGCCACCAAACAATTTTTTTTTGCACTGCAGTACATGCTGTTTGGTGGTTTTTTGAATCTTAATGAGCTTATAATGAATTTAACTTTTTAAACTTGAAGTTTTGACTATGAAGCATTTTTCCTTGTTTCGCTTTGGACTCAAACCCATGCATGGGTGACTTTGGGCGTTTCTCTTCGGGGCTGAACAAGAAACACTAGTAATCAGCAAAATTGGTTCAGACATGAAAACAGTTGAAGTGAACTAATTTTGGGGTGCTGAAACAAAATTGATGCTTAAATTTTGATATTGGCTCTAGTTTTTATGATACAGGGGTGCGTCAATATTTCTCACAGCCTTTGATACAACGCTAGGCAAGGAATACATCATCAGCCTTGCATCATCAGTTTTGCACCATCCAACTGTCTAATGGATTGCTTCATCAATATTGCATCATCACCAAATGAATAATGAATTTTCAGTATTTCATCAGCTCTAAATGAAGAATGGTAGAAGCCAAAGAAAGAAAGATGTTGCAATCCTAATTAAACTTGCATCACACAATTCTATAAAAGGCACATGCTCTCCCTCTATCAGTAACACAGCATTTTCGACTGATATCATCATTCAGCTATTAAGTGATGCCTCAGACTTGCATTAATAAAGCAGCTACTTTCTGCTATATCTGTGGTGAGGTGACTTTTGAGTCACAAAAGCAAAACTTGACTCGTATGGTTAAAAAAGCCTACAACCTGTATTTTGGTTGCAAAATAGGAGATTAGGACAAGGATCAGGATGAGTGCCTCTGTGGTGACTTAAAGGTGGTTGCCCTCATGCTTGGTGTTACGGTTACTGCGAGCACTGGAGACTATGTCCAGATTTCTTGCTACTGCACATGTGCGAGCGCTGGAGACTAAGTCCAGATTCCTTGCTACTGCACATGTGCGAGCGCTGGAGACTAAGTCCAGATTTCTTGCTACTGCACATGTGCGAGCGCCGGAGACTAAGTCCAATCTTGGAGCCATTGCACATGTGCGGGTGACATCATCGCTGACACGAGGTCACATGTCTCTGACACATTCTATGCCGATTGGTCGCTGGTCATGTGCTTGTGACGTCTTGCTCGGTGATAGGCCAGCATGACGTCACTCCTGTCGTTCTGGCAGCGGATTGGCTCTGGTGTCCTCCATCTTGGATGAGGCACAGAGTCTATATAAGACCCTGACACACGCCGCATGGTGCTCAGTCCTCTTGGTTCATGCATATGAGTAGACGCTCTGTGCGCGTTCCTCTAGGCATTCCTCTGTCTATGCTAGGTGAGCGCTACCGGCAGGGTAGCGTTCTTATACCTTACAGCTTCGGCTGCTGTCCGTATCCTTACCTCTTAGGGGAGCGGACATAGGCAGGTGCCTGAGGCACATGGTCTGGCTGGGCCTTGTGATTCTACTCGTAGGTGGACGTTGCCGCTAGGGTAACGTTCCTTATACTGCGTCTGGCAGTTGTTCGTATCCTCGCACACTAGGGGAGCGAACAGAGGTAGGAGCTTTGTGCGGCTTACGCTGCTGTTCGTCTCTTTTGCACCACTAGAAGAGCGGACCTAGGCAGGTGCCATATCTAGTGGTTCGTGTCCTCGCACACTAGTGGAGCGAACGCAGGTAGGAGCTTTGTGCGGCTTACGCTGCTGTTCGTCTCTTTTGCACCACTAGAAGAGCGGACCTAGGTAGGTGCCATTTCGCACACATTGCCTTTGTCTCTGTGATTATTAACAGAGATCATTCCACACACCCTCCAAGTAAGGGAGGAATTGCTTTACTTATTATATCCTTCTGTGAGTTAACAGAGGTATTGCACTCTGCCATAGTCTGCAGCAAAGTCTTTGCACGGTGGACCCTGACTGTCTGATACTCCTTTCGGTTATTATCAGACAGCCCCCCGTAACATTAGGACTGAGCCTAGGGTCTGGCAGTTATGGCAGAATATCAGCAGTTACACCGTTACATACAAGTACTTGAGTCACGGCTCAAGAGTATAGAGGATAAACCTCAGACCATGGTGACATCTGCACATGATCCTCGACTTGCTCTGCCAAACAGATATTCTGGCGATGCCAGATCATGTCGTGGTTTCATTAGTCAGTGTCAGATACACCTAGAGGTCAACTCTTCTCGCTTCTCTACGGAGAGGTCCAGAGTAGGCTTTATCATCTCCTTACTTCAGGACAAAGCCTTAGAATGGGCGACTCCCCTATGGGAGCGCTCTGATGTGGTTACTCTGAGACATCAAGACTTTCTTGATGCTCTTAAGGCGGTATTCATGGGTCCGCAGGTTACCCATGATGCGGCCCTGAGACTGTTAGATCTATCTCAGGGTTCGTTATCCACTAGTTCTTATGCCATTGCTTTTAGAACTCTGGTGGCAGAACTAGATTGGCCAGAGAAGGTGTTGATTCCTATCTTCTGGAGAGGGTTGGCAGGCTATGTCAAGGATGCCCTTGCTACTCGTGAGGTCCCTGCTTCTCTGGAGGACTTGATCACAGTAGCAACGAGGATCGATGTACGCCATAAGGAACGTAGACTCGAGGTCTCTTCCTCACGCCCTAAGCATCGGGCTATTCCAGTTGTTGAGGGTCCACTACCATCTTCCTCAGCATCTGAAACATCTCCCACTCCTATGGAGTTAGGTCATACGTTCTCCAGACTACGCAAGTCTGGTCCTCCTATATGTTACGTATGTCGTCAGGCTGGGCACTATGCCAACAAGTGTCCTAGTCGTCAGGGAAACTCCCTGGCCTAGTAACCATTAGAGGGGGGTTACTAGAGACGTCTTCTGCACCCTCTAAGTGTTGTATCCCAGGTCAGCTCTCGTTATCTGAGAATACATGGCCTATTATGGCTTTTGTGGATTCCGGAGCTGACGGGATTTTTGTGTCCTCAGGATTTGTAAAGGGACACAATATTCCCTCTATCATGTTAGAGGCGCCTATTCCTGTCCGTGTTGTTAATGGAACTATGTTGTCTGACTCCATTACATTGAGGACAGTTCCCTTGCGCCTTTCCCTGTCTCAGGGTCACATAGAGGAGATATCTTTTCTTGTTTTGCCTGAGGGTATAGACGACGTCCTTCTGGGTCTTCCATGGCTTCGGACTCATGCTCCTCACATTGACTGGGAGTCTGACAGCATTATTAGTTGGGGTTCGAAATGTCAGTCCCGATGTCTTCCCTTACCACCTAAGGTCGTTGCGGTTGCATCAACTGATCTCTCTCCCATACCTACACCCTATTTGGATTTCGCTGACGTGTTCTCCAAACAGGGTGCTGAGGTTCTTCCACCCCATAGGCCGTATGACTGTGCCATAGACCTTATCCCAGGTTCGGTTCCACCTAAAGGCAGGGTTTACCCCCTGTCGATACCTGAGTCGGAGGCCATGTCGACCTATATAAGAGAGAGTTTAGAGAAGGGGTTCATTCGTAAGTCTGTCTCTCCCGCGGGAGCTGGGTTTTTCTTTGTTCGGAAGAAAGAGGGTGATTTGCGTCCCTGCATAGATTACAGGGGTCTCAACGCAATCACAATAAAGAACAAATACCCATTACCTTTAATTTCGGAGCTGTTTGACAGACTGAGAGGAGCTCAAGTTTTTACGAAGTTGGATCTGCGGGGTGCGTATAACTTGGTACGAATTCGAAAGGGTGACGAATGGAAGACCGCTTTTAACACCCGAGACGGTCACTATGAATACCTCGTCATGCCTTTTGGGTTATGTAATGCACCCGCAGTATTTCAGGACTTCGTAAACGATGTGTTCAGGGATTTACTGTTATCCTCAGTAGTGGTGTATCTGGACGACATCCTGATTTTTTCTCCTGATCTGGAGACTCATCGTCAGGATGTCGTTCGTGTCCTTTCCCGTTTAAGGGAGCACTCACACTCATTGTTTGCTAAACTCGAGAAATGTGTATTCGAGCAGTCCTCATTGCCTTTTTTGGGTTACATTATCTCACAAGAGGGTCTGGCTATGGATCCTGCGAAGCTCTCTGCTGTCCTGCAATGGTCCGAACCTCATTCCTTGAAGGCGGTGCAACGCTTCTTAGGATTCATAAATTATTACAGGCAGTTCATACCCCATTTTTCTACTTTGGTGGCCCCTTTGGTGGCCTTGACTAAGAAAGGTGCTAATCCCAAAGCCTGGTCTACTGAGACATCTCAGGCTTTTGAGGCAGTAAAAAGACACTTTTCAACTGCTCCCGTTCTTCAAAGACCCGATGAGAATAAGCCCTTCCTCTTAGAGGTTGATGCCTCTTCAGTGGGTGCTGGTGCGGTCTTGTATCAAAAGAACGGTGCAGGTAGAAAAAGGCCGTGTTTCTTCTTTGCTAAAACCTTTTCACCGGCAGAGAGAAACTATACCATTGGGGATAGGGAACTGCTCGCCTTGAGATTAGCCTTGGAGGAGTGGCGTCACTTGCTGGAAGGAGCGAAACATCCTTTCCAGGTCTATACAGACCATAAGAATCTGACGTACTTACAAACCGCTCAGCGTCTGAATCCTCGCCAAGCCCGCTGGTCCTTGTTTTTCTCCCGCTTTCACTTCTCCATCAACTATCTGTCTGGGAGTAAGAATAACAAGGCAGACGCCCTGTCTCGCTCTATGCTTTCTACCCAGGAAGAGATTGACGAACCTCGTCTTATCCTTCCCTCCAGGGTTTTTCATACGCTCTCCCCTGTGACGTTAGACCAAATCCCACCGGGCAAGACCTTTGTTCCGCCTGATCGACAGAATGATATACTGTCATGGGCCCACACCTCAAAGGTGGGTGGGCATTTTGGTATTAGGCGGACACGAGAGTTACTGGAGAGGTGGTATTGGTGGCCACACTTAGCCAGCCACGTCAAGAGATATGTCGGTTCCTGCTACTCGTGTGCTCGCAACCGTCCATTACGGCAGAGACCGGCTGGGCTCTTGCATCCTTTACCAGTGCCAGATAGACCATGGGAGGTGGTAGGCATGGACTTTGTGGGTGATCTTCCATGTTCACAGGGACATAGATTTGTGTGGGTCATTACGGACCATTTCTCCCGGATGGTTCATCTCGTACCGTTATCGAGAATCCCATCTTCCAGGGTACTAGCCAAACTATTCCTCAAGCATGTCTTTAGGCTTCACGGGATGCCAGATCGTATCATTTGTGATAGAGGCCCGCAATTTACTTCCCGTTTCTGGCGAGATCTTTGTAGCCTTCTGCAAATTGAGTTGAATCTCTCTTCGGCATACCATCCGGAGACTAATGGTTTGGTTGAACGTACCAATCAATCTATGATTATATACCTTCGACACTTTGTTGCTGAGAACCACGATAACTGGTCCTCCCTCCTACCCTGGGCAGAATTTGCCCTTAACAATTCGCTGGCTGAGGCCACTGGGCAGACACCGTTCGTACTCAATAATGGGCAACACCCTAGGGTACCGGTACCGTTTCCCGCTGCTGCACCTCCTCCTCTTGTGGCCGACTGGGCAACTAATGCCAGAGAGGTTTGGGATCGGACTCAAGAGTCGATCCAAGCAGCTAAGGACCGTATGAAGACGGTGTCCGATCGGTTTCGTCGCCCGGCTCCTGTCTTTTCTCCAGGGGACTTTGTGTGGCTCTCTGCAAAACACGTGAGACTTAGAGTGAGCTCTGTCAAATTTGCTCCTCGCTTCCTGGGTCCTTATGAGGTTCTTCGACAGGTAAATCCTGTAGTCTATCAATTGAAGTTACCTGTCCATCTTAGGATCCATGACAAATTCCATGTCTCACTGCTAAAGCCGGCTATTTTACCTCACGCTCGTGAAGTGCACTCTCCTGCCTCTGATTCCTCTCGCTCTAGCTATGAGGTACGAGCCATAGTTGGTTCTAAGATGGTTAGAGGGCGCAGGTTCTTCTTGATAGATTGGGAGGGCTATGGCCCGGAACATCGCTCTTGGGAGCCTGAGGAGGCTGTCCATGCTCCCGACTTAGTTGCCGATTACCTGCGTCGCCGGGAGGGGGGCCCTTGAGGGGGAGGTACTGTTACGGTTACTGCGAGCACTGGAGACTATGTCCAGATTTCTTGCTACTGCACATGTGCGAGCGCTGGAGACTAAGTCCAGATTCCTTGCTACTGCACATGTGCGAGCGCTGGAGACTAAGTCCAGATTTCTTGCTACTGCACATGTGCGAGCGCCGGAGACTAAGTCCAATCTTGGAGCCATTGCACATGTGCGGGTGACATCATCGCTGACACGAGGTCACATGTCTCTGACACATTCTATGCCGATTGGTCGCTGGTCATGTGCTTGTGACGTCTTGCTCGGTGATAGGCCAGCATGACGTCACTCCTGTCGTTCTGGCAGCGGATTGGCTCTGGTGTCCTCCATCTTGGATGAGGCACAGAGTTTATATAAGACCCTGACACACGCCGCATGGTGCTCAGTCCTCTTGGTTCATGCATATGAGTAGACGCTCTGTGCGCGTTCCTCTAGGCATTCCTCTGTCTATGCTAGGTGAGCGCTACCGGCAGGGTAGCGTTCTTATACCTTACAGCTTCGGCTGCTGTCCGTATCCTTACCTCTTAGGGGAGCGGACATAGGCAGGTGCCTGAGGCACATGGTCTGGCTGGGCCTTGTGATTCTACTCGTAGGTGGACGTTGCCGCTAGGGTAACGTTCCTTATACTGCGTCTGGCAGTTGTTCGTATCCTCGCACACTAGGGGAGCGAACAGAGGTAGGAGCTTTGTGTGGCTTACGCTGCTGTTCGTCTCTTTTGCACCACTAGAAGAGCGGACCTAGGCAGGTGCCATATCTAGTGGTTCGTGTCCTCGCACACTAGTGGAGCGAACGCAGGTAGGAGCTTTGTGCGGCTTACGCTGCTGTTCGTCTCTTTTGCACCACTAGAAGAGCGGACCTAGGTAGGTGCCATTTCGCACACATTGCCTTTGTCTCTGTGATTATTAACAGAGATCATTCCACACACCCTCCAAGTAAGGGAGGAATTGCTTTACTTATTATATCCTTCTGTGAGTTAACAGAGGTATTGCACTCTGCCATAGTCTGCAGCAAAGTCTTTGCACGGTGGACCCTGACTGTCTGATACTCCTTTCGGTTATTATCAGACAGCCCCCCGTAACACTTGGTCTCCAGGTTGGTTACACAAAGTACTGCTGTTTCATATGTGAATCGGACAGTCGAGCAAGACAAGAACACTACAAGAAAAAAGACTGGCCTCTCAGAAATGCAATGCAGAAGGGGAATAAAATTTTTCTTCATCCACAAAAAAATCTGTTACCTCCATTGCATATCAAGTTGGGCTCCTGAAGACGTTCATAAAGGCAATGGAGAAAAATACAGAAACATTCAAGTATCTTATTTGTAAATTTCCAAGGTTGAGTGAAGCAAAGAGAAAGGACGGAGTCTTCATTGGTCCTCAGATTTGTATGCTTCTGCAAGATGAGGAGTTTCACCGTTTGCTGCCTGGCATCAAAATGGCTGCATGGGTAGCATTCAAGTTAGTGGTAACAATTTTCCTTGAAAACACCAAGTCAGACAACTATAAAGAGCTGGTGGAAAATCTTCTTCAGGCATGTCATAATCTTGGCTGCAACATGTCGTTAAAGATTCATCTCTTACATTCACATCTAGACTTCTTTGCACCAAACTGTGGAGCAGTGAGTGACGAGCACGGTGAGCGTTTCACCAGGAAATTGCGGCTATGGAAAAAAAGTATCAGGGTAAATGGGACCTTTCGATGCTTGCAGACTACTGTTGGACAACCACCAGAGATATAATCCAATGCTTGAATACAAGAGACAATTAAAAAGGAACCAAGTATCCAGTGACTAAGGACATATTTTGTACTGTGCAATAATAATGTATATTAATAATAAAAATTAATAACTGTTCAAAGTGCTTAAACATGTGAATTAATTAATTATATAGTAGATTTAAATACACTTGAGTTTTTTCTGAATACATTTAATAAAATTTGTTTGTCAATACAGGTGCAGTTTTATATTTGTAAAAGTAATAACTACATGTTATAATTATTTATTAATTTACGTAACAGTAAAATGCAAACTCTTCAATTTCATGGAAACTAGAGCCAAATATCAGTTTTCCTTGCCATATTTGAATTCAACACATCAAAATCATTAAGAAATGGCTAATTTAATTTCTGAACCAGACAACTTTTGAAATGTTATTGCTTTGTGAGACCCAAGGATCGGTGAGCTATATTCACACATCCCTCTCTCAATTTAGTTGTAGTAGTTTTAGTGATCTATACGTAAGTATAGAGATATATGATTTTGTTTTTTATGCATATACTATTTATAATGCTAAAAATTAAGCTATTTTTTCTTTTTAAAGGAATGTCGATTAGTTGGTGCTATATTGAAAAGCTTTGTGAAGGCACCACTTAAATTCGATGATGATATATAGTTTTTATTATGCATGAAAATCGGGGATAAACTGAATTTTTACTCTTGTATTTGTTACACATGAATTACATTTTAAGTAGAAATGAACGAGTCCAAATTTTAAAGTTCAGTGTTGGTACCGAACATATACTTCTGAAAAAAAATCAGCGTTTAAGTTCATAGTTCTCGGGTTTTATGTGTGCAAACCACTTGAGTGAGCATCGCTGTGCTCAGGGACTCTCAGGTCTCGACATAGTGCAAGGCGCTTGCAGTGTTTGAATGGCTCCCATGGAGGGTAAAATTAGCATTATCGGAACTGTTGTGTACAAAAAAAAAAGAAAAAGCTCCCCTCTCCCTCCCCTGCAAGTGGCTGGCTGGCTGTATTTGGGTGGAGAAATGAACTACCGAATCAGTGAGTTCCAATGAGATTTTGGTCATGTTCGCATCCAGAACGATACTTTACAAAAAGTCCGGCTAAATCCCCAGAACTTCCATGGGTCCACTCATCTGTAATTACAAGTATATAATATAAACTGAAGAGAAATGTACTTCCATACTAGTATTGGTTATCTGCTAAGCGGTTGGAGGCCACTATGCTAGCATATTACACCGTCTTGGCACTGGTACAATCTGTATGAGATAATGAAATAATATAAAGTTTCTTGAGACTAATCTACTCAGACTATCTGATTGTTATGATTTGATGAGCTCAGTGAGATAAAAGTGAGATACAGTAGGGTCCATAACTTTCATAGAGTGCATCCTTACTGCCTTAGTGAAGAGACAGGAGAACCTTTCTCTTTCTTGGCACAATATTTAGAATCAGTGAAAATAAGATTTTTACTATAGGTATGATTAACATTGCACTGGCATCAAAATGAATATGTTGTCTGAGCAAAAACTGTAATTGAAGTCTTATAACTCCTAATATGTCACATTCTGAAGGTAATTAACCTTTATGTTTATTTATTTATTTATTTTCTGAAATTTCTTTTTGCAGTGTGAAAGAGCAAACATCAATTTATTTGTAACCCAGTTTAATTATCCAAAACAGATGCAGAAAATGATAAATGATTCCCTGCTGAAAATGCATTTGGTTACTCCATATGTTGCATGATAACACAGATTTTTATACTTCTAAATACATGTATAATTATATGTATATATAGAGATATATTCTGTAAAATGAAGAGTAGGCTTCTATTTTGACACTAAAAAAGTTGTTACCATTCAACACATGCACTCTACCAGGTATCTGTTGTACTTTGCTAGTTTATATAGGTATTAGGAAATATCATCCCAGTTACAGGGTGTACTTGGTCACTACAATGCTTATGTAGATATTAAGTGTTAAAGTACCATCCACATGATTGCCAGGTCCTACGGTTACCCAGTAAAACATTGCCTATAGCTGCAATATTGCCTTAACTGTCTTGACTAAGGATGAGCAGACCCATGGATGTTCATGTCACAGGGCTTAGCCAAACTTTATTTGAAACTTCAGTTTGGTACCTGACTTCACCTGAACTTGACCCCGAAACCATGTCAATGTGGACCAAAATTTGTGTGCTGTAAAATTGTAAAAGCTAAAGGGTTGCAACAGGTAGCAAAATGGGGGTAAGAACACTACAACTGGCCTGCAAAAGGTTGTAAATAGGAAATAAATAAATAATTTAAAAAATGGCATCAGGTTCCCTTTTTTTGATAACCAGCCAAGATAAAGCAGACAGCTGCAGACTGGTATTATCAGGCTAAAAAAAGCTCATGGTTATTTGGCCCTTCCCAGCCTAAGAATAGCAGCCGACAGCCACTCCAGAAGTGGCACATTCATTAGATGTGCCAATTCTGGGACTTTGCCCGACTTTTCCCCACTATCCTGGTGCTGTGGCAATCAGGGTACATTTTTTGAGGTTGATTCCAGGTGTGAATTGACAGCTGGCATCAAGAAAGGGGGTTAGTAATAGAGAGGCATTGATCAGACACCCCCATGACTAGGCTAGTAAGTATAAATTAAAAAACACACACAGGAAAAAATAGTTTATTTGAATGAAGACTCCCCATTTATTAATTTAATATTAAAAAAAAAATCCTGGAAGTTCTGACATAATCCAATAGTGTAATATCCCATGACTTCTATCAAATCATGTGAGGGAGTGTGAAGGGTCTTTATTCAAATAAAATATTTTTTCCATTTTTTTGTTACTTTACCTTACCGGGTTAGTAATGGGGTGTCTGATAGGAGCCTCTCCATTTGTAATCCTTGGGCTTGATGTCAGCTGACATTACACATCTGTAGTTATTAGGAAAGATGGGTGTCATGCCACGCTTATCACCAAATCCAGGAGGCAGATAATGTTAATCCATGTCTTTTATTCACAAAGAAGATACAGGTCTGGGTGTTTCAAGGGTCACAGCCCCCTTCCTCAGAACAAATGTCAATGACAGGATTTGTCCTGAGGAAGGGGGCATGACACCCATTTTTCCTGATAACTACTAATGCTAATTTCTTTGGGGCTGCAATTGTTTCACTCTGTGACTACGCTGTTATAGGAGTTGTGACTGACACAACCCCTATAGGTGAGTATTTCCATAACCTTCTTTATTGGTGTTTACTAGTTAAGAACATATTGCGCTTTTTTGTCCACAGTCCCTTTTTCTGTTTCTGACATTATTATCCCAATTGCTACAGCACCAGTGTAGTTTGGAAGAGCTTGCCAAAATTCCAAAATTTACTCATCTTATGTGATGTGCCACATCTGGGGTGGCTACGTGCTGCTATTTTAGGCTGAGAAGGGCCAAAAAATGTGCCTTCCCACCCTGATAATAGCAGCTCCAAGCTTTCTTCTTTACCTTGGCTGGTTAAAAAAATAAGGGGGACCCTACGTAATTTTTAAAAATGTATCTTTTATTTTGATCCCAGCAGCATCCAGGCATCTTCCCCATGCTAAAAAGCACGTTGATTGCCAGGGCTGCAGCCTTTTTGCAAAATTTATTGAGTATCTGAGCATCATCCAAACTCGACCACGGATTTCTGTGAGAAGTCAATGTTCGGGTTCGAGCACCAGTGTCCAATATGTAGACATTTTTAATGAGATACAAGAAGAATATACTCCTGTACTCCTGATCATTCACATCATGATAAAAAAATATATCAATCATGTGGTCAGTTGACTTATTTCCATGGGCAGTTTTGATTGAGTGTCCATTATAGGCACTTTCAGCAGTAGAATGTATTCATCATAGGAATTCTGACAGATATATGCCTATGCAGCATACTAAACAGAAAATTGGAGTGCACTATAGGTTTTTACACCTTTACATCTATTTAGAAGTAACTTTTCAGCGATTTGTGGAGCAGTATCTTTTCTGTTGAATCAAACCACACGAGATTGCATTAAGTACCCATGCTTATTAATGAACCTTGAGTTCTATAACCCCGACACCGTTCAAGTACCTGGTGATTTAACATGTGGGTATTGTTGCTTTCATTATTTTATAATGTTTTATATGTATGGAGATTTTGAAGTCTGATTCAGAGGTATGGAAGATTAAAGTTAGGTGCTTCTGGTTAAACAATCTGTTTGAAACAATTCAATATAAACATCATGAATGCAGAAAAACTAAATAAAAAAGTGTAAGAAAAAATACTATCATTATTCTGATCATCTTTAGGTTTTTAAGAATCTAAATTGATTCTACTATTTGTAAATTTATTTGAAGGTCCTGAGTATCATTAAGTATACACACATATTTTATTAGCCCACTTGCATACAGAGTGCCACTTGACATTGTATTTTTTTATAAACAAAATCTCTATACAGGTTCAACATACGTTTAGTTTCTTTTTACTGCATTTTATTATATTTCAATTTTTACATTAATTATTGTGTTACTTTTGCTCTATACAGAGCTAGTGGTAAAGAGGGAGCAAACTGGATAATTGCTCAGAGTCTCCACCCCCAAACATTTCTTATGCAAGACTATATACAGTTGCAGGTTTAGCAGAATAGTCTTTAAAAACGAGATACTGCACTGACTAGGCAAACCCAGCATTATTGGTGCAATTTTCAAGGAGTTCAAATGACATTATGATTATGAGTCAAGGTCCTCACCCTGCAGGAGTATAGAAGAAATGAAAAGAAGAGGGCCTGGTATAGATAATGTGCATATATTATAGACTGTGTAGATATAATGTGGCGCCCTGGACTAGCCAGGTAGCCACAGACAAAACACACACACACACCCGCACCCCCGGACAGTTACATTAGTCAGACACAAAACCCTTGTTGCCTCCCTCCAGAGTCTGATGTCCACACCAGGCGGGGCGTAGCCAGGCGGTTGGCCCCACCCACCGAAGAGTTCACAGGCCTGGAGGCGGGAAAGCAGACAGTTTAGTCTTGAGGTGAAGTGAGAGGAGTAAACACTTGGTGTCTGGGTCGGAGCCCAGACACTGACAGCAAGATTGGCAGACGGTGGTGGCCGTCTGCAGGAGTTGCTGGAACTCCGCAGAGTCGTAAGGACTGGGGCTTCGCGGTGGCCCACCGGTACCGGACCGGGGAATGGAGTGAAGCTAAGCTCACAGGCAGGGCTATTGGACCCCGACCAGGCATGGAGACGCCGTCAATAGTCAAATCCGAATGTCACAGGAACCCCCGGGGTTCCCTAACAACTAAGTCTCAATTAAAGGCAACCGCTCACATCGTGAGGATATATAGCCACCACCACCGGCTAGAAATCCAAGGGCCAGCGCCTGCGGCAAAACGGGCTCCTCCGGTATCTATACACCGGGGAGCAGACTACCGTTGGAGTCAACTCAGTACACAAAGGTGCAGCGAGAGACAGCCACCATCACCTGTCCGGGGAGAGACACTGCAGCCGGCTGCGGGACCCGTCCATCCAGCCGTTTGGTTTACCGGAGACTTTGTGCATCTATTGATGAATGAGTACACCCGTGCCATCCGGCACCGCGCCGCACTGTCCCTGCAACCCTGCACCTCACCAACCCTGCCTCCCCTTCACACCACCGGGCCCCGGGACCACCAACCCCTACCCACGGAGGGGGAAAACAACATACCAGCTGCCCCCTACCATCGCTCCCGGGATTCCCGTCACCAGCAGCAGTGGTGCCCATCTTCACCACAAGCCGTGAGTGGTATCACGAACTAAATCGCCAAACAAACTACCCCCTTTTCACTCACGGGTGAGGAGCGCCGCTTGAGTCCCTGGATCTGGCCCTCCGCTCAAGCCACCAAGCAGCAGCTGCAGCGCCGGACCCGAGCGTTAGCGAGCGCAGCGCTCCACCGCCCGCGACAACTGCACGGATTTTGTAAATATAGCATAGGTTTAATTTCAGAAAATCATCATTATTGAATGTACATCATCTTCTGCAAACCAAAGGTATGCTGATGATAACATGTACTGTATTTAGGGGCAAAATGATTTTAATGGCAATTGTTTTGTCCTTATCATTGTTTATTGGCATGACAAAACAGGCCAATAGACAAATAAAAATCTACTTTTTAATGGCCTAAATTAGCAGTTTTAATGTACACTAAATGTTAATTTGGGGACCCACTTTTAATTTTGGCAAAGACTGCACTTTGTCTAAACCCAGCTATTGCTCTATGAAATGAAGGATAATTAAAACTATAAATGGATTTTTCCAGTTTCTCAAAGTCCAATTCATTCTAGTAGTGGGAAATAAAGACTAGACGTTGACAAAAATCAAAATAACATATGACGTTTGCAATGTTTCTTTTATGTTAGATGTCTGCTTGTTATTGCAAATCAAACATCACAGCACTTGGATATTAGATGTATAACTTTGTTTATTGAATGACATCTAAATGACTTCATGTTGCACATCCAATATTGCCATGTAGCTCTTACTTAGAAGTTTTGTCCATTGAGCAGCTAAACAAACATTTTGTCAAAATTATTGCTGATTAAAAAATGTTGTATTCTCAAATTGAATTTAACTTTACCTGTAATTTATTGCCTGTTCTATGTAATGTATGAACTCTGCCATGCGTGGCCATCCAACTCAGTTCTTCTAGTACAGCGGTCCCCAAACTTTCTTACCTTGAGAGCCACATTAAACTCTGAGAGATGGTGATGAAGCTTCTCTGCAGAAAACACATTGACACTTTCTTCCTTCCTCCAATAAGTTGATATACTTACTGTACATGCTCACCACATTATTACCTCCAAGAACCCATATGACTGACAATAGCATCATAACTCCACCTTACAATATAAATTTATCTCCTCTGTCTGCCCTCCAGTATATGCACATGCAGATTTGCTCTTCTATTTCAAGCTACTTACAAGTTACAATCTGGAGACTTTTTCTTGAAGGTTGCCTACTGGACTTTTTATATATTCTGGACAGGTTGTCAAAAATCACAGAGAGATTTTTTTTTTTTTTTTACGGACACTTTAAAAAAATGTATAAGCTTATAAGTGTTACATGTATTCAGCCCATAATTCTGATATGAAGATGTGACATCCCTGAGGGTCCAGTCGTGACAGAAGTACTGCACCTCATTCAGAGGAGTGGGACCCCATTCCCTGGTAAGGAAGAGGTCACAGACTATTGCACGCACACACACACTCCTGATTTAGCTACACTCCATCAGGCCATGGTGAGGACGAGTTTCTCCTTTTGGAAAGCACAGTCCCACAACTAGTCTGGAGGTGGAGTTAGTTAGGGGGTGGAGACTAAGGACAGTGAGAGCAGAATGAAGGAGAGGTGGAGGAGAGCGGTCCTGAGGGCTGGAGCTATGGGAGCTCGTCCAAGGGACTGTAAAGGAGTAGCAGGAAAGGAAGAAGGAGTCTTAGAGCCACGGGAAGTGAGAAATCCACTCGTTGGATCACATCCACAGCTGTTGTACTGTTGTGGAGGGACTAGGATGCAAAGGGGACCGGTCCCTTGACTAGTGATCGGTTGTAACAACCTAGAGCTGACAACTGTGAGTAAAGAACTGGTGACTGCATCCCACTGTGTTGCCAGTTATTGTCTGCGTCTTCGGTTCTGCACCCCAATGTTAACTCCTTCATCATACACGATCATCTGCCCTGGGGTAAGCTCTAACCGTGGAGAGCTGAACCACCTCTGCTGCATCACCAGCGACCCCAAGGGAACTGAATGGCTGCGACGGCCCATATCTTGCCGCATACTAGGGGTGGCGTCATGACTCATCCCATGTAATTATCCCCCACGTCATTTTAAAACGACATCGCCAGGGTCACTTAATCGGGCCCTGTCGCCGTGACCTCCCTCCAACAGAACCGGCCAGGTTCCGAGTGCCCCACGGCCCTGGGGGGTGTGTCAAAGACAGCAGCTGCATTCACTGTTATCTATAAAATGATGATAATTACAGTCAAAAATATCTGAAAAAGTTCCTTCAGCCTCAAAAAAATCATGGACTCCTACATATTTTTTATGGACAGGGCAATAACTTGCCTTATTTTTACTGACTGTCCAGGAATTTCTGTATAATAGGCAAGTCTGCTTTTCATAGCTGGTTCTAGACATGGATCTAATGAACCACACTGGCAGACTATGGCGAGCCACATATCACGCGCCTGCGAGACACATGTGGCTCCCAAGCCAAAGGTTGGGGATTCATGTTGTAGTATACCACAGCTATCCCAATAATTTGGCTAATAGCGCTGCTGGCTTATGGACACCATGTAAATTTGTCCTTTAGTTATCTCCACAGAGCAGCAGATCGTGACATTGTGCATAATGTTATTCTTTGAGGCAGTAACAGATTTTTTTTTGCTTTGTGCTCAGATAAGAGAAAGGTGGTCTTTGCCCACATGAAGCCAGCCATAAAATATCACTTCTGGGTGCAGGTGGGAGGGGTTTTTCCAACTTGGGTGGGGTGCACACTACATCTGATCATGCTGTTGCTACCTCCAGTGTGAGCCTTTTAAACACTGCAAGCGGCTTGTACTGGGATGATCACTGAGCGTACCCAAGCACAGTGATACTTGTGCGATGGTGTTCATATGTAAAGAACCCGAACTCTGAATTCTTTTTTTTTGTAATGTCTGTTTTTAGTACGAACACCAAACCTCGGGTTCGCGCATCTCTAATACTGATAACTTTTGGCTTTTTATTCATTGTTTAATGCAACTCTAATAAATAGGTTGTAGAGAGTGGAATAAAGTTTAAAAGATTTCTATTACTTGATCATTAAAGCATAACCCTTGCTTTAATTTTTATTTCTTAAATCAATACTACACATGAAAACAGACTTTGTAATTTATCTTATTAGACACATTTGCTTCTTTCTATGCCAGAATTGATCAGTCATTATCAAAACTCTCAATTCTGAGATAAAAATCTGTATTCATTGTGAATTTCCCATTTCCGAGATAGGAGATGGGGCACAGCTCTGCCACCAGCCCCTACCTCTGTCTATAGCTCCTCCCTCCTCCCATTATCATAGAATCTCAACAGTAATCACTGTCATCTCATATCTCAGTAATGGGAAAGTCATCACTGAATACAGATTGTACCTCAGAAATCAGAGTTTTTATAATGACTGATAAATTTTGGCAGAGAAAGAAGCAAATTGGTCTGATAGGATATAATACAAAGATGCTTATTTTCATGTGTACTATTGATTTATGAAATACAAATTTAAATGATGATTACGCTTTAAAGATTTTATTTTCCGTGCTGCGAGAGTTAAAGGGTATATCCGGAACTAAAGCAAAGAAAAGTACTTAAGCACTAACAGGCAGGGACTTGCTACCTACATTCCTCTTGTGCCTGGCATCATTCTTCACTGGCCAGTGATAGAATTGCTAAGTCAGCAGAATGAAGACTTCTTTTCCTCTCTGCTATTTACATGGAGTGAGACAAGTGACATCATGCTGATTGATGTCTCGCTGCACACTGCTTAACTGGGAGAGCCGGCTGTCAATCAGTTTGATGATGGCTGTCCTCCCTGTCTGTAGAGCAGAACTTTTAAGAAGCTGCCGCTCAGTTGATGCAACATCAACAGAAACAGCTGGCTTTCTGGCCCCTCTGTACTGGCAAAGAACTGCACCAAGCAGAACAAGCAGTTGCCTATTGGTGCTTAGGCACATTTCTTGTTTTTTTAAGTCTCGGATATACCCTTTAATTGAATCTTAAAGGAATAGCTTCTAATTTAATGACAAAAATTGTGTAATTTATTTATTTTCTAGGACTAATTACATCAAGCTTGACAATAAATCAATTTTCTACAATGGTATAAGATAATTAGTTGTTTTTTGTATAACGTCTGCAAACAATATCTTGGTCAAATAGGTAGAAGACATAGGAGTACTTTGCACGCTGTGACATTCCTAGCCGATGCTAGCGATGCCGAGCGTGATAGTCCCCGCCCCCCGTCGTAGATGCGATATCTAGTGATAGCTGCCGTAGTGAACATTATCGCTACGGCAGCTTCAGACGCACTTACCTGCCCTGCGATGTCGCTCTGGCCGGCGACCCTCCTCCTTCCTAAGGGGGCGGGTCGTGCGGTGTCACAGCGACGTCACACGGCAAACGGCCAATAGAAGCGGAGGGGGCGGAGAAGAGCGGGACGTAAACATCCCGCCCACCTCCTTCCTTCCTCATTGCAGGTGGGACGCAGGTAAGGAGATGTTCCTCGCTCCTGCGGCTTCATACACAGAGATGTGTGCTGCCGCAGGAACGAGGAACAACATCGTACCTGTCACTGCAGCAAAATTATGGAAATGACCGGCACTACACAGAGCACCGATTTTCGACGCTTTTGCGATCGTTAATTGGTGCTTCTAGGCTTTACATGTTGCGACGTCGTTACCGGCGGCGGATGTGCGTCACTTTTGATTTGACCCCGACGAGATCGCAGTAGCGATGTCGCATCATGCAAAGTACCCCTTAGACCCGAAACACACATCCATTTTTTTGTACGTTTGCGGTACGTATTTGCACATACCGGAGACACGGAGACCCATGTTATTCAATGGTAGATGGCACACACACGTAAAATCACACGGAACGTGTGTCCGTGTGGTAAGTATGTGTGTGCGCTTTTCTACACGGACGACATGTCCATTTTTGGCCGGCAGCACGCAGGCACGGACCCGCTTTAGTCTATGGGTCCATGCCTGCACGGACCGCACACGGAGTATGTCCGTGTTCAGCACGTATCGTCCGTGTCCGTTTTTCATCACAAAATCTGAAACACTTGTTACCAATCTATCAGGTCAATTGATGGCAAACAACAACACCAGGAACTCATGATGAATGATTAACAACGTTATTTGGGTAAGAATGCGGGCCTTAAAAAACGGACAGCACACGGACAGCACATGTACATATTTTATGTCAATACGGACATTCCACACGCACACACGGCTCGCATACGCCATCACACGGATGCCATACGTACCAGAGAAACGCCCCTAAAAAACGGAACACGGACCCGAAAAACGGACCGTGAGACATATACGTTTTTTTTGCGGAAGTGTTTTTTAGGCCTTAAAAAGCAAGTTTTGCTCAGAATTTGTCAGAATTACCCCCCTTATAAGTGTAAGCTGAACATATTGTCTAGGTCAGTGGTCTCAAACTTGTCTGGGTAAATGGGCCGCACAAAAAAAAAAATTATTTTGGGCGCATTCTTTGCAGATCAAAGTAACATTTAGTTATACCATGCTTTTTTCTATACACCTTTTGGTCTTTTTTTAGAACACTTGTTGCTTATTTATTATAATTAATTTAAATGGCCGAGTCATTAAGGATGTGGTGATAACAAATGTATACATTTTTTGTTTATTTTGGTTTATGTATAAAAGAAGCTTTTAAGTGGTAAAGAAATTTCATTTTTTTTTATTTTTTCACTTTTTTTTTTACAAGTAATATTGTTTTACAATTAGGACCACAGTAATTTTGGAAAACATATTGTATTAATTTTGCTCTTACTGGTCCTTATCATTTAGTGGTGTCCTCCATCCTGGTCCTCTTCTGATAGTAATGTACCCCATCTTGGTACCCTTCTTGAAGTAATGTGCCTCATATTGTAATAAAGCCCCATCCTAGTCCTCTAGTAGTAATGAGGCCATCCGAGTCCTCTTGTAGTAATTTGCCCATCATGATCCCTCTCTTGTATTATGTGCCCCATCCTTGTCCCCTTCTTGTACGAATGTGCCCTATCCTGGTCCTCATCTTGTAGTAATGGCCCATCCTGGTCCACATCCAGTTGTATTGCTCCATCCTAATCCTCTTGTAGTGATGTGCTCCATCGTGGTCCTCTTTTTGTAATAATGTGCTTATCTTATAATAATGTCCCCCTTCATGGTCCCCATTTTATAATTATGTCCAATCCTGTTCCTGATCCTCATATTATAGTAATGTTACATTCCTGGTTCCCATCTTGCGGTATTGTTACCATCGTAACCCCTTTTTGCAGTAAAGTTCCCATCTTTGTCCACATCTTGTATTCATTCTCCCTTTCCTGGTCCCCATCTTATAGTAATGTCTCATTCTGGTCTCATCTTTTAGTAATGCTCCATTTTGGTTCTCTTGTAGTAATGTGCCCCATCCTGGTTGCCTTCTTGCAGTAATGTGGCCATCCAGGTCCCCTTCTTGTAGCAATGTGCCCATCCTTGTCCCTATCTTGACATAATGTGCCTATCCTGGTCCCCATCTTGTATTAATGCCCCACTTCCTAGCACCATCCTGGTCTTTTTCTTTTATTAACCCCTTCACGACTGGCCGATTTTTCGCTTTCCGTTTTTTTTTTCGCCATTCTTTTTCTGAGAGACGTAACTTTTTTTTTCAGTCAATATGGTCATGTGAGGGCTCATTTTTGCGGAACGAGCTGTACTTTTAAATAAAACCATAATTTTTACCATATAGTGTACTGGAAAACGGCAAAAAAATTCCAAATGCAGAAAAATTGCAAAAAAGTGTGATAGCACTATTGTTTTTGAGATATTTTATTCACTGTGTTCACTATATGGTAAAACTGATTTGTGGGTGTGATGCCTCAGGTCAGTGCGAGTTCGTAGACACCAAACATGTATAGGTTTACTTTTATATAAGGGGTTAATAAAAAAATTTTGGCCGAAAAAAGTGGCACATGTTTTACGCCATATTCCGTGACCTGTAGCGTTCTGATTTTTTGGGATCTATGGCTCAGTGATGGCTTATTTTTTGTGTCTCGAGCTGACGTTTTTAACGGTACCATTTTTGCGCAGATGCTACGTTTTTTATTTTTTTAACCCTTTAATTTTCAATGGGGCGAATGTGGGGTGATTTGAACTTTTAGGTTTTTGTTTTTTTTTTAATTTTTTAAAACTTTTTTAACTTTTTTTTTATTTTACTAGTTCCCCTAGGGGGCTATTGCGATCAGCAGGTCGATCGCGCTGCACTATCTGCTGATCACAGCTACATAGCTGTAAACAGCAGATACGCTCACTTTCTTTTTCACTGTGCCGCGGGCACAGCGAAACTGAAAGCAATTAATGTGTAGTACAGGAGTCATCACATGACCCAGTGCTACCTTGACAACTACCGGAAGTCACGTGATTGCGTAACGTAACTTCCGGTATCGGGCAGTAGGTAAAAGTTTACCGCGATCGCACTTATAATGGTGCTGTCACATATTGACAGCGCCATTTAAGGGGTTAAACGGCACGAGCAGATAACGATTCTGCTTGTGCCTAGCAGGCGCACATCTCAGCTGTGAAAATCAGCTGAGATGTGCGCCGATCGCAGCATGCTGCCACCGGCAGACCGCGGGCAGTAGCGTTGTGACCGCTAGGACGTAATTTTACGGCCCGCGGTCGTTAAGGGGTTTACTGCTTTCTTGGCCCCATCTTGTAGCAATGTCCAACAGTGGTTCCTATCTTGTACTAATATCCTCCTTCATGGTCTCTATCTTTTAGTAATGTGTCCATCCTTCTTGTAGAAATGTGCACATCCATGTCCCAATCTTCTATTAATGTCTTCCTACATGGTTACCATCTTGTAGTAATGACCTGCACAGCTATACCAAACCCATCCACCAGACAATTAGACACCAGCAGCTGACATCATATGCCAAGTCCAAGTTCTGGCCTCTGATTGGCTGGCGACTGCATTAGAATAGCTGTGCAAACAGCTTTAGGCCTCTTTCACACGTCAGTATTTTGCATCAGTGTTTCATCAGTGTGTCATCAGTATTTGGATGCCAAAACCAGGAATGTCTCCAAAACACAGAACACGTGTCAGTCTTTCAATTATAGTTGTTCTAGTAAGTTCCACTCCTGGTTTTGGCATCCAAATACTGATGACACACTGACGAAACACTGATGCAAAATACTGACGTGTGAAAGAGGCCTTACTCTGCATAGTGCTGTCAATACATTTCAATTGAAGTTAAATAAAGCACTGATGGCTGCAGCCCTCCTGATTGGAGAGTGATCGTCAAGGGGACTACGATACCTGCAAGCTACATGAAGAAGTCTCAGGGGCCACATGTTTGAGACCCCTGGTCTAAGTAACCAGAAAAGCAACTCATACATTATTTTTGTTCTATCTAAAAAATCATCAGTGGTTTTCATTGTGGTTGATCTAATTTTGGTCTGTGTGTCAGATTTTAAAATCCTTGTTGCATCTTCATTGATCATATGAAAGAAAAAATCTTAGGTACTCCTATCTATTTATTAAAGAAAATCTGTCAAAAGGATCAAAACTCTTAGGCCAACTATATGGATATGTAGGTCATAGAATATTGAATAAAATGATACATTGATATATGCAATTCGATGTCTTATTCCAAAGTAATAAACATTTTTCTTAATAAGTAAATTTGCATTAAGATTAGTGTTGAGGCTTGAGTGCACGTCAGACGCTGGGATTAGAGTTGAGCGCGGTTCGTGGTTCAAGGTTCTCCAGTTCTAAGCTCGAGTGATTTTTGGGGCTGTTCGAGATCGAACTAGAACTCCAGCTTTTTGCAAAAGCTCGATAGTTCTAGATACGTTCGAGAACGGTTCTAGCAGCAAAAAGCAGGGCTTTTTACAGCTACAGTGTGCAGGAGCCATCGCTGGCAGCCTGCCACAAGCTGGTAACCAAGATAAACATCAGGTATCCAAGCAAAGCGCTGTGGTTAGTAACCCGATGTTTATCTTAGTTACGTGCAGGAAGCCCACACTTCCCGCTCAGCTCACTCCGCCCCCTCCTGCCCGCGGCATGTACACATATACACACACACACGTACACATACATACACACACACACACACCCCCCCCCGCTCGGCTTACCTGCGGTGATGAAGTCCCGCCATCCCGACCTCAGCGCTGTCACTGTCCTCCATGGCCGCCGCTTGTCACATCACCTCTCGCTTCCGACCCGAGACTGACTAGCGGTGACGTCACGGACCTCTCGCGATATTTGGCTGTGAAGGCGCCGGTCACTGAACTCAGTGACAGGGGCTGTCGGCAGTGCTGGAGATCAGCGCAGGTAATGTACCTCGCTGACAGCAGCACTTGTCATCCCCTGCAGTGACCTGGGCTGACCCATTGATGTTAGCTCAGGTCACTGCACTGCTCTCCCAGCCAATGGGGAACATCCTGCTCTTCATTGACTAGGACAGTGTGGATCGTCATGGCAACCCCTTGGATTACACCAGACCTGGATTTGTTTTTCATTCTAATAAATTGGTTAAAGAGGGAATGTTTTGGGGAGTGTTTTTTCAAATAAAAATGTGTTTGTCGTCTATTTTTTTTTATTGCTGACTGGGTTGGTGATGTCGGGTATCTGATAGACGCCTGACCTCACCAACCCCAGGGCTTGATGCCAGGTGACATTACACATCTGGTATTAACCCCATATATTACCCCGTTTGCCACCGCACCAGGGCGCGGGATGAGCTGGGGCGAAGCACCAGGATTGGTGCATCTAATGGATGCGCCACTTCTGGGGCGGCTGCGGCCTGCTATTTTTAGGCTTGGGAGAGTCCAATAACCATGGACCTCCCTAGTCTGAGAATATCAGGCCCCAGCTGTCTGCTTTACCTTGGCTGGTGATCCAATTTTGGGGGACGCCTACGTGTTTTTTTTTTAAAATTATTTATTTAATTTAAAATAACAGCGTGGGGTGCCCTCAGTTTTGGATTACCAGCCAAGGTGAGGTTGTCAGCTGTGGTCTGCAGGCTGCAGCCGTCTGCTTTATCCTAGCTGGCTACAAAACTAGGGGGAACCCTACGTCATTTTTTTTTTCATTTTTTTGGCAAAATACAAAGCTAAGCACCCCTTAGTGCCACATGAAAGGCACCAAAGGGTGCTCCACTTTTTCTCCACATTTTCTCCACTTTTTCTCCATTTTTTCTCCACTTTTTCTCCACTTTTTCTCCACTTTTTCTCCACTTTTTCTCCATTTTTTTCTCCACTTTTTCTCCACTTTTTCTCCATTTATTCTCCACTTTTTCTCCACTTTTTCTCCATTTTTTTCTCCACTTTTTCTCCACTTTTTCTCCACTTTTTCTCCACTTTTTCTCCATTTTTTTCTCCACTTTTTCTCCACTTTTTCTCCATTTTTTCTCCACTTTTTCTCCACTTTTTCTCCACTTTTTCTCCACTTTTTCTCCACTTATTCTCCACTTTTTCTCCACTTTTTCTCCATTTATTCTCCACTTTTTCTCCACTTTTTCTCCATTTTTTCTCCACTTTTTCTCCACTTTTCCTCCATTTATTCTCCACTTTTTCTCCACTTTTTCTCCATTTTTTTCTCCACTTTTTCTCCACTTTTTCTCCACTTTTTCTCCACTTTTTCTCCACTTTTTCTCCATTTTTTTCTCCATTTATTCTCCACTTTTTCTCCACTTTTTCTCCACTTTTTCTCCATTTTTTTCTCCACTTTTTCTCCATTTATTCTCCACTTTTTCTCCACTTTTTCTCCATTTTTTTCTCCACTTTTTCTCCACTTTGTCTCCATTTTTTTCTCCACTTTTTCTCCACTTTTTCTCCACTTATTCTCCACTTTTTCTCCACTTTTTCTCCACTTTTTCTCCACTTTTTCTCCATTTTTTTCTCCACTTTTTCTCCACTTTTTCTCCATTTATTCTCCACTTTTTCTCCACTTTTTCTCCACTTTTTCTCCATTTTTTTCTCCACTTTTTCTCCATTTATTCTCCACTTTTTCTCCACTTTTTCTCCATTTTTTTTTCCACTTTTTCTCCACTTATTCTCCACTTTTTCTCCGCTTTTTCTCCATTTTTTTCTCCACTTTTTCTCCACTTTTTCTCCATTTATTCTCCACTTTTTCTCCACTTTTTCTCCACTTATTCTCCATTTTTTTCTCCACTTTTTCTCCACTTTTTCTCCACTTTTTCTCCACTTTTTCTCCATTTTTTTCTCCACTTTTTCTCCACTTTTTCTCCACTTTTTCTCCACTTTTTCTCCATTTTTTCTCCACTTTTTCTCCACTTTTTCTCCGTTCTTTTTCTATGGTCGGTCTACCCATTAGCTCTGCCATGCATACTGTAGCTCTACACCTACTGCACATGTTACTTTATGATTGACATCTCTTTCGTACCAGAGCTGTCTAAGCCTACTCTGACCCCATATTTGTCATTACTATATTGTCCTTGTACTGTATTATGACATTTGTATCATGTGTTTCATTTCTTGCTGTGTTGCAATTTTTTTGCTGCATCCCAATTGTACCTCTACATTGTTCGAGTTTATGTTATTGTTCTCTCACTCTTATGTGATACTGATTATTGTCATTTTTCATGATTACATGCAGATAAGTCCAATCTGACGAAGGCTCAGGCCGAAACGTCATTTGTAACTTGTTTTGGACAAAAACATATATGCTTATGAAAAAAAAATGTTCTTAATACGGACCAATAAAGAGTGATTTTGCATTACTATCCATTGTGACTTACTGACTTAGTCTGGGAGATATAGAGTGCCGAGGTTACTCACTAATTTTATCTATTATTACCTCTGAGCACCTATATACCAGTGAGCAGAGCTTCCTCTACAGTAGTTCTCCTGATTAGGCATGCCCTTACCTCATGAGCAGGGCATTGCAGCTTTGGTAGCAACCATTACGACATGGACTCTGCTGCTGTGGACCCGGGGAGAGTGAGTGCAGATTCATTGCACCCACACTCCTCACATGAAGGGTCCGCACTCCTAGAAAATGGGGGATATGTTCCCTGAGTGTCTCCCCCCCATATTCTAGACGGTGCAGAGTCGTCGTGGGACCCCTTTATTTTTTTTCTTACAATAAATTGGTGAAAGAGGAAATGTTTTGGGGACTGTTTTTTCAAATAAATTTCTTTTGTTGATTTTTTGTTTTTGTTAGTACTGACAGTTTATGATGTTGGGTATCTAATAGACGCCATGACATCACAAACTGCTGGGCTTGATCTCAGGTGACTTTACAGCTAGTATCAACCCGATTTATTACCCCGTTTGCCACTGCACCAGGGCACGGGATGAGCTGGGGTGAAGCGCCAGGATTGGCGCATCTAGTGGATGCGCCACGTCTGGGGTGCCTGCGGCCTGCTATTTTTAGGATGTGAAGGCCCAATAACTATGGACCTTCCCACCCTGAGAATACCAGACCACAGCTGTCCGCTTTACCTTGGCTGGTGATCCAATTTGGGGGGGACCTTACTTTTATTGTGTAATTATTAATATTTATAAAATAATTATAAAAAAGAGCCTGAGGGGACCTCCACATTGGATCCCCAACCACGGTAAAGCTGCCAGCTGTGGTTTTCAGGCTACAGCCGTCTGCTTTACCCTAGCTGGCTATCAAAAATGGGGGGACCCAACGTCATTTTTTTTAACTATTTTTTAAATAGAAAAAATTAATGGGCTTCCCTGTATTTTGATTGCCAACCAAGGTAACGGCAGGCAGATGGGGGTGGCAACCCATAGCTGTCTGCTTTATCTGCGCTGAGAATCAAAAATACCGCGGAGCGCTACGTCATTTTTTTAAAGCTTTATTTTTACAGCACTGTGATGTCCAGCAACCAAAATACAGGGAAGCCCAGTTTATTTTTAGTTATTTAAATAAATAATTAAAAAAAATATATATGGGCTCCCGCTGCATTTTTTGTATTGCTAGCTAAGGGTAATCCAAGCAGCTACTGGCTGCTAACCCCCACTGCTTGGTGTTACCTTCACTGGCAATGGAAAATCCAGGGAAGCATTTTTTATTTTTTTTGCCAAAAAACTACAAAAAAAGGACGTGAGCTTCGCCATATTTTTGTATGCTAGCCAGGTATAGCAGGCAGGTGCTGGAAGAGTTGGATACAGCACCAGAAGATGGCGCTTCTATGAAAATGCCATTTTCTGAGGCGGCTGCAGACTGCAATTCGCAGCAGTGGGGCCCAGAAAGCTCAGGCCAACCTTTGGTGCAGATTCCAATCCCCAGCTGCCTAGTTGTACCTGGCTGGACACAAAAATGGGGCAAAGCCTACGTCATTTGTTTTCTAATTATTTCATGAAATTCATGAAATAATAAAAAAAGGGCTTCCCTTTATTTTTGGTTCCCAGCCGGGTACAAATAGGCAACCGGGGGTTGGGGGCAGCCGTACCTGCCTGCTGTACCTGGCTAGCATACAAAAATATGGCGAAGCCCACATAATTTTTTCAGGGGGCAAAAAACTTCTGCATACAGTCCTGGATGGAGTATGCTGAGCCTTGTAGTTCTGCAGCTGCTGTCTGTCTGTATGGAGAAGAGCAGACAGCAGCTGCAGAACTACAAGGCTCAGCATACTCCATCCAGGACTGTATGCAGAAGTTTTTTGCCCACCAAAAAAATGACGTGGGCTTCGCCATATTTTTGTATGCTAGCCAGGTACAGCTGGCAGCCATGGGCTGCCTCCAACCCCCAGTTGCCTATTTGTACCCGGCTGGGAACCAAAAATATAGGGAAGCCCGTTTTTTTTAATTATTTCACTTATTTCATGAAATAATTAAAAAACAAATGACGTGGGCTTCGCCCTATTTTTGTGTCCAGCCGGGTACAACTAGGCAGCTGGGGATTGGAATCCGCAGCACAGGTTAGCCCGAGGTTTGTGGGCACCTCTGCTGCGGATTTCAGTCCGCAGCCGTCCCAGAAAATGGCGCTCTCATAGAAGCGCCATCATCTGGCGCTGTATCCAACTCTTCCAACAGCCCTGGAGCCGGGTGGCTTGTTGGGTAATCATGAGTTAATACTGGCTTTGTTTTACCAGCCAGTATTAAGCCAGAGATTCTTAATGTCAGGCACGTTTGACCCGGCCATTAAGAATCTCCAATAAAGAGTTAAAAAAAAGACACCACACAGAGAAAAAATACTTTAATAGAAATAAATACACAGACACATTAGAGACTCCATCTTTATTACCCCCTGTCAGCCCTCCACGATCCTGCTCTTCTGTCTTCTTTCTTTCTAGTGTAGTAGTAGTGACGATTGTAGTGAGGATGAGATTCACCAGCTCATCACTTGGGGCTGGGGAACCTCCATCCTCACTACAATCATCACTACAATCGGGAAGCAGCGTGCAGCCTTCACTCCGTGAGAGATCAGTGCTGGCTGCTAGCGGTAACGCTGACAGACGCGTTACCATAGCAACGGTACTCTCGGAGCCACGGTTAGCGGTGACGTCACCGCTAACTGCGTTGCTATGGCAACGGTGATCTCCGTTAATGACCGGCTGTGTCAGCCGGTCCCTAACGGAACGGGGAGTCGACCGTGTGCTAGAGCATATCACCGGTACACGGCGATACACAAATGTGCACCGTGTACCGGAGAGATGCACTCGCAGGTCCTACATGACGTGTCATAGTCATGTGACCAGTCTGTAGCCAATGAGATAATAGCCACGTGACTGGTCACATGGCTATTTTGACGTCACGATAGGTCCTGCATCTCTGCTGGCATACAGCAAAAAATACAAAACCAAACATAAAATGGATTCTACAGGAAAAACTGTTAAGAAACATTATTTGCTATATAATAACTTGCATATAAGAGAGTATTAATAATTGAAAAAAAATGCCTCATCCACCCTTTAATAACCAGGCCATCTCTCATCATATTTCCTCATTGCTTATGACTACAATAGGTGACATAGTAGAGGTGAAAATAAAACTACACCCACTAGTAGTCACAGGTAAATGTAATTTTAACATTTTATTACCTTATCTAGGCATGGGGTGTGTGTGTGTGTGTGTGTGTGTGTGTGTGTGTGTGTGTGTGTGTGTGTGTGTGTGACATGGTCATACATATCCTGCTTAATTTATGAAGGAGGAACTCTGAAACTCACAAAGTCTATGCTGAGAATTCAAGAACAGCCAAAAATTTGAAGGAAGAGGGACTCCGGTACACCCTGTATTAGACATAAAGGAGCGCACATACACATTCTGTTAAAATTGTTAGGTAGTGAAACTCCTAGACTTATAAATCATATGCATTAAGTGCAAGGGCTGCCAAAAATTGGAAGAAAGAACTGCTATACACCCTGGAAGATAAATAAAGGAGAGCCTCAGAAAACCTTTTTCCTATTTTGAAGAAGTGGTGCTTCTAAGCTGGTAAAGCTTATGTACTTATTGCAATGGTTGGAAAACATTTTACCCTTGGGGTATACTTCTATATATTAAAGAGAAATGTAGAGGTAGGCCTCATACTTATCCTTAAAACATGAGGAAAGAGGACGTCATACACACCCTAGAAAAATTAAGAGTGAGGATTGCATGATAATGCTCTAAAGATTTCGAATGAGAGACAACGGATTACCCTGTAAAGATTTGAAGTGAGGGCCACGTGATCACTCTCTAAACAATTGGAGCAAGGGCAGCCTTAACACCATCAAAACATTTTAAGTAAGGGCCGTCTGGTGACCCTCTAAAGGTTTTGAGTGTTGGTTGGGTTTAGAAATCTGGGCCAATCCAGGCCTTGCTCACTTTGATAAGAGTTAGCCTTTGAGCATTGTCAGTTATTATGCCCCCGGCAACAGGCTTTGACACAACACTAGCAGCAAGGCAGGCCAGCACCTGAAAGACATAGAAGAACAGTTCATGCCATGTATCCAGTTTGAATACCCAATAGTTGAATGGCACAAAGGAATCATGGAGGATGCTGGTACTGTTGGCTAGGTACTCCTTCACCATCTTCCATAGCGTTTCCTTCCTTGTAGGACTATCCCACACATCAGGGCCTGGGTGCTGAGATGATCTAAGTAATCTGCCCAAGACCTTTGATAGTGTTCTCCTTCCTCTATTGGACATGGTGTGTGCCTTCCTTGTATTTCATTCTGGGTTTTTCAAGGAACTATGATCTCTGTCGCCAATGTTGTCAGTTGGAAATGTTTGTACTAATTGTTCAACTAGGGTCTTCTAGTATTGCACCCTTCCACTAGCCCTTTCTACCACAGGAAGGAGAGATGGAATGTTATCCTTGTTGCATTGGTGGAGACTGGGGTGAACAACCAGTAATCAGTGTTGGTCAAAATGCACATAACACAAGGGTCATGGGAAAAGCAGCTTCACATAAAGTCAGCCATATGTGCTACACTCCCACCAGGCAAAACTTCCCTCTCCTCACTAGGAGGATGAATCTCCATCTCCTCCTCTTTCGGCGATGGATGCTGAACAGATGGAATGAAGCTAGTATGGATTGTAACTCCTTTAGCTCAGGAAACCATCTCCTGTTCCTCCTCCACCTCCTTCTCCTCAAACTTATCATTATCACCAAATCTGCTCTGAGAAGATGAGATGAGGTTGGGTTGGGTGGTAACACACTGTGTACTTTCTGCCTCTAACTCCACCTGGTCAACATGCAAAGCTTTCTCTATAATTGTGAGCAGCGAGCATTTGAGTGGACACAGAAGCAGAATGGTTAGATTGATTAAGGCATCATCGCCGCTCACCATCTTGGTTGAATCCTCAAAGTTTTGTAGAACCTCACAGATGTCAGACATCAATGCCCACTCATCGGTTCTTATGTATGGAGGCTGACAGGAAAAATTACGGGCATGTTGTAACTGGTATTTAACTATTGCCCTTTGCTGCTCACAAAGATTTGCCAACATGTTTAATGTAAAATGCCTTGGTATGTCGCACACCTGTTGGTGAGCTGGCAATTGCAAGCACTGCTGCACACGTCAAGACCAGTGGCAGCTGTAGCTGACTTACAGAAATGGGCACACAAGCAGCATACTTTCGCTAGCAGCTTACTCAAATCTAAGTATGTTTGCAGAAACCCCTGAACCATTAGTTTGTCCAGATTGGCCAGGCATGGTACATATAAAAGTTTGCCAAGCTTTAGAGCCGCTTGGTCTGTTAGAGCTTATAACAACTTTGTGACAGTGTGGTGTCTGTCTCATAAACAAATTAGTTTCACCAGAGTCTGTTACCGCCTCACAGAGAAAAAAGTATATAGGAAAAAACGGGTTTAATGCCGCGCTAAAGGATCACTGATATCAGTAAGATGAAAATCTGTTTTTTATTTTAGTCAATCCAACGTGTTTCAGAGACAAGGACCATCTCCTTCTTCAGGGAAAAAAGAATAGAGTGCTGCAATGCTTCCAGCTTGCAACTGATGTGGACAACATGATTTAACATGAAAAATTGAAGATAGAGCATGAGTAGGAGAAAGAGATGGAGGAACTGGTGTACTAGGTGGAGGAAACCGTGATGAAACAATGGCCCGCAAACATTGGAGTCGGTAGAACATATCCTATCCAAGGTCTGACTTGGTCCCGGCCTCCACAAAGTTCAACCAGTATGTCGTCTGGGATATATAGCATCCCTGCCACAAGCACTTGCCCATTTGTCAACTGTTAAGTGGACATTCCCAGTAACTGTGTTGGTCAAGGCACAGGTAATGTTATGAGACACGTGCTGATGTAAGGCAGGGATGTCACACCGGGACAAATAGTGGCGGATGGGGACCAAGTATTGACGGACGGCTGCTGGTATGAAGTTTCAGAAAACTTCAGTGTCCACAAGCCTAAATGGAAACATGTGCCCTTTTAGTGTTTGTGCCTGTGGGTGGATTACTGGGTGTTTATGTATGTGTTCCAAGACCTGGGGTAGGAATAGCCGAATGCTATACTAGGAAAATGAACCAGATGGGGTTGCTGATGGGGCTTGTGAATGTGCAAAGCCAGGTGCAGTGCAGGTGGCAACAGCCTGATTCCGGGTCAGGGGATTGGCAAGCAAGTAACAAACATAAAAAGGCAGTGACATTGATTGTGGACCAGGATGTTTTGCCCACCTAGTTGGAAGCTTTTAAGATATGTGCCTGAACATACTGTTGGTGGTCAGGCTGGTAGTGGGTACATCCATGCTAATCTCTGCATGGCACAGGATGCAAATGACCATTCTTTTATTGCCTGCACTGTTGGGACAAACGGCAGACTGGGGATCACCTGACCCTTGTCCTGGGAATGTGCTGTGTGTGGGTGCTATGGGGAACAGTTGCCCGCCTTCTCCCACTGGCCACCCTACTGGCTCTTTCTTCATGTTGCGGTGCTGCGAATCTTTCCCCTTCTGCCCTATTGTCCTCACTCTGCATGCCACTTTACCAGGTTGAGTCAGTGACTTCATAGTTCATTACCTTGTCTTCCACTTGCGCTCTCTGGCCCTCCTGACTTGCTGACTTAACAAGATCTCTTGTTGGCAACTGTGTCTTATAATCGTCAACCTATTGAGACACTAAATGCCATTTGTGGAGACAGGGGGCTCAGTGGGTGCTCTCGTCCACTAAACCCCGCCGCCTTTAGAAAGACAGCGTTGATCAGGGCTCATCCCAACTGAACGCCGGCCTCCTTAACCGTAGGTGTAACACTACTCAGACAACACAGGGTGAGGCAACCACAATAATTAGACTTTATTGAATCCCCAAACAATTAACGGCACATAACACATAACCAGGAAAACACAAATGTAAAAGGCAACAGAGTCTCACCCTTCTGCTGGCTCACCAGGGATTTAGAATGTCCATGCCTCTGAAGTTCCAGGGCTATTTACTCCAATCCAGCAGCACCCCGCTTTTGGCGGGCACCAACCGAGAAAGGAATAATGCCAGATTTAGGAAGCTGTCTGAGGTCTGCAAAGTCTGTACCAGGTGACGGAACTGTCCCAACCTGAGTGTCCTCCTTAGGTAGTCCTGGTATGATGTTACAATCCTGGCAGCCGGAGTCGAAATCCCTAGGCTGTGGATATAGTCTCCAACCGGAACCGGAGTCCCTAGATTGAAGCCATAAGATATCCTGATCCTCTAGTCAGCTCCTAAGAGCTTAGACTGGATCCATCAGCATCCATCAACAAAAACCTGGTGGCTTAAAGAAATCCCTTTTATAGCCACAGCCTTCCACTTGGATATACTGCATCCTCATCGATTGTTTGGACAAGATCACCTCTCCCATTGCAAGAATCTCAAGCTGCATGGACAATGGTCATCCAAATGATGTGCATAGAAAGACTGAAGATATCTACATGGAGTCTGCAAGTCACAGACTCGACAATGGCTACTAAGGTAATTTACATTAGATTAGCAATACACAACTACATTACAATGAATGCTCCGAAGGGTCTGGTCCCAAACAATAGTTAAGCAAACATGAGTTACCACACAATAGAACAATACGTCTGGCTGAATGTTAAGAAACTTTAACCCATGAGAGGCATTGGGTGTCTGTTACAGTTGTTGTGGCACTGGAGTCTATGTCCAGATTTCTTGCTACTGCACATGTGCGAGCACTGGAGACTATGTCCAGATTTCTTGCTACTGCACATGTGCAAGCGCTGGAGACTAAGTCCTATCTTCGAGCCATTGCACATGTGCGGGTGACATCATCGCTGACACGAGGTCACATGTCTCTGACACCTTCTATGCCGATTGGCCGCTGGTCATGTGCTTGTGACACGTGGTCACATGTCTCTGACACCTTCTATGCCGATTGGTCGCTGGTCATGTGCTTGTGACGCTTTGCTCGGTGATAGGCCAGCGTGACGTCATTCCTGTCATTCTGGCAGCGGATTGGCTCTGGTGTCCTCCATCTTGGATGAGGCACAGAGTCTATATAAGACCCTGATGCACGCCACATGGCGCTCAGTCCTCTTGGTTCATGCATGAGAGTGGACGCTCTGTGCACGTTCCTCTATGCATCTCTCTGTCTATGCTAGGCAAGAAGGCCTGCGGAGACACCATCACATGTTTCTCAACGCTGGCAGGAAACTAGCCAGGTCTTTCACCGGGAAGGAACAACCACGGGAAGGGCAGTCTCTAGTCAAGGAGACCAACTATGCCAAACATGGTATCCATCCACAGACAGCCGTTTCGGGGTATTTGCCCCTCATCAGTGTTGAGTAGGAATCTGGCTAGTGGGACATTGCCTAGTAAAAGACTATGTGAGCAAGGATGGTTGACCTTAGGGAGGCTTTGAATATTTCCCAGGGGGCATTGCTCTAGAATCACTGCGTTGAGAAACACATGATGGTGTCTCCGCAGTGGTGGATGTTGATCTCCCTAAGGTCAACCATCCTTGCTCACATCTGTCTATGCTAGGTGAGCGCTACTGGCAGGGTAGCGTTCTTATACCTTACAGCTTTGGCTGCAGTCCGTATCCTTACCTCTTAGGGGAGCGTTGTATCACACAGGTAGAAGAAAAGACCGGGAAAAGAGATGATTTCTTTTCCTGAGGAAGGAGTCGGATGTCTCTGAAACGCGTAGGAACTATCCAATAAAAAGGAAATCTTTTAATTTACACGCATCAGTGGTTTTCAGCGCGGCATAAACCCGGTCTTTTCTTCTACCTGTGTGATACAAAATTCCTCTCCCGGGGCTGCAGCTAAACCACCAGGCACTCACAGGCTATCATAAGGGGTTGTGACTGGCACAACCTCACCAGGTGAGTGTTTCTTTGTATTGTTTGTCCACCCTCATACCGGGTAAGACCCTATTGCGCTTTTTTCCCCTTTACAGTTTTACAAGGTCTCTTAGGGGAGCGGACATAGGCAGGTGCCTGAGGCACATGGTCCGGCTGGGCCTTGTGATTCTACTCGTAGGTGGACGTTGCCACTAGGGTAACGTTCCTTATACTGCATCTGGCAGTTGTTTGTATCCTCGCACACTAGGGGAGCGAACAGAGGTAGGAGCTTTGTGCGGCTTATGCTGCTGTCCGTCTCTTTTGCACCACTAGAAGAGCGGACCTAGGCAGGTGCCATATCTAGTGGTTCGTGTCCTCGCACACTAGTGGAGCGAACGCAGGTAGGAGCTTTGTGCGGCTTACGCTGCTGTTCGTCTCTTTTGCACCACTAGAAGAGCGGACCTAGGCAGGTGCCATATCTAGTGGTTCGTGTCCTCGCACACTAGTGGAGCGAACGCAGGTAGGAGCTTTGTGCGGCTTACGCTGCTGTCCGTCTCCTGGCACCACTAGAGGAATGGACCTAGGTAGGTGCCATTTCACACTCACTGCCTTTGTCTCTGTGATTATTAACAGAGACCATTCCACACACCCTACAAGTAAGGGAGGAATTGCCTTATTTACTAATTATATTCCTCTGTGAGTTTAACAGAGGTATTGCACTCTGCCATAGTCTGCAGCAGAGTCTTTGCACGGTGGACCCTGACTGTCTGATACTCCTTTAGGTTTTATTGTCAGACACCCCCCGTAACAGTGTCCATGTCGTCACACCATTCTCTACTCTCGTCTTCTTTTCACCGTAGCTGCTCAAATATTTGAGTATCACTACATACAATCTCCTCATGTCCCTCTTAAAATGTGTTGGGAGAGAGGTCAGAATCAATAAATGGAAATGTAAATACCTCCTCAGAGTGCCCAAGCTGTGGTAGTTATGTGGTTTATTTTAATCACTGTTTTCTTTTTCTTTATTTCCATTGGTAAATAAGGACGTTTTAATTAGTATGAAATGTTTTTTTTTTGTTGTTCTACATTGTGTTGCACCAGGTGCATTTCATAGTCATTTATATAGTATCAACCCCCCCTCCACCACCCGAAAAAGTCTATACTAAAACAGATCTGTTAGGACAGTACAAGCAGGATATACTGTATACTAGATAAGTATTTTTATCACCAACTATTATATCAAAACCAGCATATTTTTTAAAAAATACTGAATAAAAACAATTACATTTTTATTTAATGTATATTTTTTTTTCGCTCATGCAAACTGATATTTTTTAATTCTATAATTGCAGATTCTTAAAGCATCTTTATTTAATAAGTCAATTAAGAATTATTCACAATCATCCCCAAGTAACTAAGAATAATGCTTTACTTCTTTTTCCTTAGACTGTTATCGATGTGACTATCTGATCCCTCCACATGGAGGCTATTATTGCATCTGTCACTAAATTAAATGAAATATAACCTGCAACATCTGGCTCCCAATAGAAAATGTGAATA
The DNA here is from genome assembly GCF_048569485.1 of Anomaloglossus baeobatrachus. NCBI lineage: Eukaryota > Metazoa > Chordata > Amphibia > Anura > Aromobatidae > Anomaloglossus > Anomaloglossus baeobatrachus. The sequence continues at coordinate 603,581,294 of NC_134354.1, forward strand.
ATTGTCTTAGTTTTTGTTGCTTTTCACTACCTGCTCTAATTATGATGTAATGGTGGACAGCAGTGTGTGGTGGATTTGGTGATTAACCCCAAGCTTATGACTGATAGGTATAGTAAAAATGAGCAAGACAGATGGAGAAGATGAATACATTTATTTTATTGCAGCATTTTAAAAATCAGTGATGACCTTGTGCAATGTGCATATTTATTCGAATCTAGTATTATTCTCTTTGTTGCTGTTTTGACACAACTTTAATTACGAGCTTTATTTTTTTAATGTAATACAATTGAAACAATAATTTTAACCCATCCTGATACCATACAATTCATGTATGACCTAATGATGGGTTATTTAAAGGAAATCTGTCACCACGTTTTTACTACCTAATTTGAGAGCAGCACAATTTGGTGACAGTGACACTGATGTGACTCTACTGGATTACTAGCTGTATTTTGAATAAAATCACTGTTTATCAGCAGATTACAACTAGAAGACTAGTAAATATGTTATCTTGTATTCCTTCATATTTATGAGATCTGTCCAATTCCACCCAACCACTGACTGGCAGTCTTCTGCACAAACAAATTTAACAAAGATAGCTGCCAATCAGTGGTGTGAGCAGGAATATAATGAACTCAACATTCAGAGAGTAGATATGCAGAAGATTAAACTGAAATTTTTATCAAAATTAAGTAATGACTGGAATCAGGGTCTTCCTTAAATTATGCTGCTCTTTGATGGAACAAAAACCTGGTGACAGATTCCCTTTATTGCACCATGGCATATACGTATGGCCTGGGGATATAATGGGAACCAGAGCTGTCATCTGCATTGGAAGCCGGCTGTGAGATACAGTGGGGCACCCCGTGAAACAGCCAAGATTACAGCTATGGCTGATCCTAATTTTTTAACTTTTTACGTACTTTTCATGCATATAAAAATTTTGACTGAGTGAGATCATTACATTTGTTAGCCCATGGGCAACTCTGCCGGATGATCCCAGGGTGCTCATGGTTTGTCATTGCAGCTGGTGCATTAACAATAGCCTCTGTTTTTATAATATAAAGCAGGGCTTATTAATGAACTGTACATCGTAACAACGTAAGCTGTGTTAAGAGCCCATATCGGACGAGTACTGTAATTATTATTTATTATTTATGACACCGTACACGATCAGTACTGAAAGATATATATATATATATATATATATATATATAGTACAGACCAAAAGTTTGGACACACCTTCTCATCTCTAGAACTGTTAAGAGGAGACTTTGTGCAGCAGGCCTTCATGGTAAAATAGCTGCTAGGAAACCACTGCTAAGGACAGGCAACAAACAGAAGAGACTTGTTTGGGCTAAAGAACAAAAGGAATGGAAATTAGACCAGTGGAAATCTGTGCTTTGGTCTGATGAGTCCAAATTTGAGATCTTTGGATCCAACCACCGTGTCTTTGTAGAAATGGTGATTGGATGGACTCTACATGGCTGGTTCCCACTGTGAAGCATGGAGGAGGAGGTGTGATGGTGTTGGGGTGCTTTGCTGGTGACACTGTTAGGGATTTATTCAAAATTGAAGGCATACAGAACCAGCATGCCTACCACAGCATCTTGCAGCGGTGTGCTATTCCATCCGGTTTGCGTTTAGTTGGACCATCATTTATTTTTCAACAGGACAATGACCCCAAACACACCTTCAGGCTGTGTAAGGGCTATTTGATCAAGAAGGAGAGTGATGGGGTGCTACGCCAGATGACCTGATCTCCACAGTCACCAGACCTGAACCAAATCGAGATGGTTTGGGGTGAGCTGGACCGCAGAGTGAAGGCAAAAGGATCAACAAGTGCTAAGCATCTCTGGAAACTCCTTCAAAACTGTTGGAAAACCATTTCCAGTGACTACCTCTTGAAGCTCATCAAGAGAATGTCAAGAGTGTGCAAAGTAGTAATGAAAGCAAAAGGTGTCTACTTTGAAGAACCTAGAATATAAGACATATTTTCAGTTGTTTCACACTTTTTTAAGTATTTCATTCCACTTGTTATAATTTATAGTTTTGATGCCTTAAATGTGAATCTACAATTTTCAGAGTCCTGAAAATAAAGAAAACTCTTTGAATGAGAAGGTCTGTCCAAACGTTTGGTCTGTACTGTATATATATATATATATATACATATATATATATATATATATATATATATATATATACTGTGTGCAGAATTATTAAGCAAACGAGTATTTTGATCACATGATAATTTTAATACACGTTGTTCTACTCCAAGCTGTATAGACCTGAGGGCCAACTAAAACTTGGCCCTCAGGTCAGATCTGCTGCTTGATCCTGCCGGTAGCATATGCTTGTCTCAAAGATTAAGCCATGCACATGTAAGTAAACAATGACGGTACAGTGAAACTGCGAATGGCTCATTAAATCAGTTAGGGTTCCTTTGATCGCTCGAGGCATTTGAGGCATGAGGCGGAAATAAGCCAAGTGTATTAATTTTCCCTGCATTGGTATAGGTTCTCAATGAGAACACTATTGACCTCCTGAATTTTGAAGAGGTTTTTGTGAACCCAATTTTGCACATTATCACTTTATATATGCGCACTGCACTTTATCTTTGATTGTAGGGGTTCACAGGGTTATACAGTAGCAGGGAGAGCCGTCGGTGAGTGGGGGCGTTACATCGTATTCTTGGGGTGAAAACCTCCACGGCTAGGTAGGGCACAGGGGGGAGTGGACATTGTAGGGACTGAGTTTCCCTCTCTTTTCTGTGCTCCGGCTTGTTTTATGTATTTGAATTGTGGTTTTGTACCTTTTAAGAGCATTATTAAATTTTAAGTTTTAGTTAGGGATTTATGCTAATTTTCTATACACCTAATAACTAGTGAGTCTATTGAGAGCCAACTACCAATTAAGTAAATCAGGTGATGTGCATCTCTGTAATGAGGAGGGGTGTGGTGTAATGACATCAACACCCTATATAAGGTGTACTTAATTATTAGGCAACTTCCTTTCCTTTGGCAAAATGGGTCAGAAGAGAGATTTGACAGACTCTAAAAAGTCCAAAATTGTGAAATGTCTTGCAGAGGAATGCAGCAGTCTTGAAATTGCCAAACTTTTGAAGCGTGATCACCAAACAATCAAGCGTTTCATGGCCATTTGCCAACAGGGTCACAAGAAGCGTGTTGAGCAAAAAAGGCGCAAAATAACTGCCCATGAATTGGGGAAAATCAAGCGTGAAGCTGCCAAGATACAATTTGCCACCAGTTTGGCCATATTTCAGAGCTGCAACGTTACTAGTGTATCAAAAAGCACAAGGTATGCCATACTAGGGGCCATGGCCAAGGTAAGGAAGGCTGAAAAATGACCAGCTTTGCAGAAGGAACATAAGATAAAACGTCAAGACTGGGTCAAGAAATATCTTAAGACTAATTTTTGAAAGGTTTTATGGACTAATGACATTAGAGTAACTCTTGATGAGCCAGAAGGATGGGCCGAAGACTGGATCAGTAAAGGGCAGAGAGCTCCACTCTGACTCAGACACCAGGAAGGTGGAGGTGGGGTACTGGTATGGGCTGGTATCATCAAAGATGAACTTGTGAGACTTTTCGGCTTGAGGATAGAGTGAAGCTCAACTCGCAGACCTACTGCCAGTTTCTGGAAGACAACTTCTTCAAGCAGTCTTACAGGGAGAAGTCGGTATCGTTCAAGAAAAACATGATTTTTATGCAGGATAATGCTCCATCACATGCATCCAACTACTCCACAATGTGGCTGGCCAGTAAAGGTCTAAAAGATGAAAAAATAATGACATGGCTCCCTTGTTCACCTGATTTGAACCCCATAGAGAACCTGTGGTCCCTCATAAAATGTAAGATCTACCGGGGGGGAAAACAGTACACCTCTCGGAACAGTGTTTGGGAGGCTGTGGTAGCTGCTGCACGCAATGTTGATCGTAAACAGATCAAGCAACTGACAGAATCTATGGATGGTAGGCTGTTGAGTGTCATCATAAAGAAAGGTGGCTTTATTGGTCACTAATTTTTGAGTTTTGTTTTTGCATATCAGAAATGTTTATTTCTAAATTGTGTGCAGTTATATGGGTTTATCTGGTGAAAATAAACAAGTGAGATGGAAATATATTTGGTTTTTATTAAGTTACCTAATAATTCTGCACAGTAATAGTTACCTGCACAAACAGATATCCTCTTAAGATAGCCAAATCTAAAAAAAGACCCACTCCAACTTCCAAAAATATTAAGCTTTGATATTTATGAGTCTTTTGGGTTGATTGAGAACATTGATTCTGCACACAGTGTATATAGAATGAGCATGTCGCTTCTTTTCTGCAGGTACCTGCGGGTTTTGCCATAGATAATGGTAAAAAACACAGGGACCAACCTGCGGCAAAACTGCGGCAAAATGCTGCAAAAATGCGGCATAAACGTGGCAAATCGCGGCAAAAACGCGGGTGCGTTTTTACCGCGGTTTTTGCCGCTGGTGCGGTATTCTGCCAGAGGGTGTGGATTTTTCTTAAGAAAAGTCCATTTTCTAGTGCGCACATAGCCTCAATCCCCCTGTTCACCCCATAAAAATACCAAATCCCCTATTCACCTTGCGGTTTCAGGGTTGTTGGAATTCACGTTCCAGGAGCCCATGGGACATTGTTATGATATGCGTGCCCCGTGACCAATCAGAGGCTGTAACTGACTGCCTGTTAATTACTCAACTGTACTAAGGTAAGGAGAAAGAAGCCGACACAGATTGGTCACACGGCTTGTGTGTCATCATAACATTATTAAGTGACCTTCAGGGGTACGAGTTCCGACATCAGAAGTGAGTATAATCATTGTTATTTTTAAAAGAACAAACATGTGGAATAAGAAGGGGTTGTCCTAGTTATGGACAACCCCTTTAAATTAAAAAAAATAAAATAATTGGATATAAAAGACCCCAGATCCCTGATTTAATTTAAAAAACAACACATGTTTAGTAGTGCCATATTCATTATGGTCAATATATAAAAGTATTACATTATTTATTGTAGCCAGTACACCTGCAAAATTAACGTTAAAAATTCAGAAATTACTTTTTTTAAAAAAACAAACAAACAAGGAAATGAAAAAAATAATCAAAAAGTTGTATCCACCGCAACGTGAAATCAATTAAAAGTATAACCCATTACAAAAAACTGTGCGTTAAACAAAAAAAATAATGTAATCAATCTTAGAATATGATGACGATGTGTAAATATTTTCAGCTGTAAAAATAATACACTGAGCAAAAATTTTTAATGCAACACTTTTGATTTTTCTCCCATTTTTCATGAGCTGAATGCCAAGATATAGGACATTTTTTATGAACACAAAAGTCCATTTTTTCAAATGTTCACAAATTTTTCTAAGGGCAGAGTCACACTTGCGTATGACTCGCATGAATGCAATATTAGAAAATCTCGCATTGCACTCGGCTCAATGTAAGACAATGCTGCAGCTCAGATCTGCGAGTTTTTCCTCAACCCTAATTGTACTGAAGAAAAAATTACAACTTGCTATGATTGTCTGTGAGAGCCATGTCATTCGCACCCAATCAAGTGTATGGGTGTGAGAGAAACATCAGACTGCACTTGGATGTTATCCAAGTGCAGTGCGATATACGCAAAGGCTGAAAATGGAGGAAATTGGGAGATTAACCCCTCCCTCTCCTCTGCAGCACTTGCCCTCTCCTTCGCAGCTGTGACCCGATTGCAAGATCGGGTCACAGTCGCATGGCACTTAGCTAACGCTCGCAGCAGAGCCTGAGCCGGGGGTCATTAGCATATCACATCTGTTGTTCTCGCATTGGATGCTGTACGCTAATGTGACTCCAGCCTAATTCTGTGTTAGTGAGCACTTCTTCTTTGCCAAGATAATCCATCTACCTTATTGGTGTGGCATGTCAAGATGTTCATTAGACAACATGATTTTGGCACAGTTGTGTCTTTAGCTGACCACAATAAAAGGCCACTCTAAAATGTGCAGTTTTATTACACAGAAATGGTAGGGGGAACTCATGTAATAGATGGCTTTTACAGAATGAATGCAAATGGATTTTCAATCTGCATAGGGTGGCTCCTAATGGATTGAACAAGGAATTGCTAATTACGAGCTTTTTTGGGTTGATTTTATGAGTTCTTGAGCCCTAAATATCTCAAACAGATTATGTATAGTAATTTCAGATATATTCTTGTCTCAGGATGTACGATTAAATTCTACTGACCTTCATGAACCTTGGAATATGGGAGATGGACGGATGTTTTTGGGATATCAAGAATATGACATCAGATCACTTTTCTGCAAGTCAATAATAATAATAATAATAATAAGATAATAAAATAATAATAAGACTTAATTTATATGTGAGATCTAATGGACTATTTTCGGTACAAACAATTCTTGGACATTTTTGTTCCTCCGTCTTTGATATACAGTACAGACCAAAAGTTGTGACACACCTTCTCATTCAAAGAGTTTTCTTTATTTTCATGACTCTGAAAATTGTAGATTCACATTGAAGGCATCAAAACTATGAATTAACACATGTGGAATGAATTAATTAACAAAAAAGTATGAAACAACTGAAAATATGTCTTATATTCTAGGTTCTTCAAAGTAGCCACCTTTTGCTTTGATTACAGCTTTGCACAGTTTTGGCATTCTCTTGATGAGCTTCAATAGGTAGTCACCAAAAATCGTTTTCACTTCACAGATGTGTCCTGTCAGGTTTAATAAGTGGGATTTCTTGCCTTATAAATAGGGTTGGGACCATCAGTTGTGTTGTGCAGAAGTCTGGTAGATATACAGCTGATAGTCCTACTGAATAGAATGTTAGAATTTGTATTATGGCATGAAAAAAGCAGCTAAGTAAAGAAAAACGAGTGGCCATCATTACTTTAAGAAATAAAGGTCAGTCAGTCCAAAAAATTGGGAAAACATTGAAAGTATCCCCAAGTGCAGTGTCAAAAACCATCAAACGCTACAAAGAAACTGGCTCACATGAGGACCGCCCCAGTAAAGGAAAACCAAGAGTCACCTCTGCTGTGGAGGATAAGTTTATCCGAGTCACCAGCCTCAGAAATCGCAGGTTAACAACAGCTCAGATTAGAGACCAGGTTAATGCCAATCAGAGTTCTAGCAGCAGACACATCTCTAGAACAACTGTTAAGAGGAGACTTTCTGCAGCAGGCCTTCATGGTAAATTATCTGCTAGGAAACCACTGCTAAGGACAGGTAACATGTGGTTGTAGAGGAGACCGGGTTTAATGCCACACTTTTCACCAATTCCAGAAGGCAGATAGGGTTAATCTATGTCTTTTTATTTAAACAAGAACAGGTCTACGCGTTTCAAGGGACTCGGCCCTCTTCCTCAGAACATGTGTTAATGACAGGATTTGTCCCTTCTGAAGTACAGACAACAAGCAGAAGAAACTTGTTTGGGCAAAAGAACACAAGGAATAGACAATAGACCAGTGGAAATCTGTGCTTTGGTGTGATGAGTTCAAATTTGAGATCTTTGGATCCAACCACCATGTCTTTGTGCGACGCTTTGTGGACTCTATATGCCTGGTTCCCACCGTGAAGCATGGAGGAGGAGGTGGGATGGTGTGGGGGTGCTTTGCTGGTGACACTGTTGGGGATTTATTCAAAACTGAAGGCATACTGAACCAGCATGACTACCACAGCATCTTGCAGCGGCATGCTATTCCATCCGGTAGTTGAACCATCATTTATTTTTCAACAGGACAATGACCCCAAACACACCTCCAGGCTGTGTAAGGGCTATTTGACTAAGAAAGAGAGTGATGGGGTGCTACGCCAGATGACCTGGCCTCCACAATCACCAGACCTGAGCCCAATTGAGATGGTTTGGGGTGAGCTGGACCGCAGAGTGAAGGCAAAAGGGCCAACAAGTGCTAAGCATGTCTGGAAACTCCTTCAAGACTGTTGGAAGACCAATTCCGGTGACTACCTGTCTTGAAGCTCATCAAGAGAATGCCAAGAGTGTGCAAAGCAGTAATCAAAGCAAAAGGTGGCTACTTTGAAGAACTAGTATACAAGCCATATTTTCAGTTGTTTCACATTTTTTTGGTAAGTATTTCATTCCACGTGTGTTAATTCATAGTTTTGATTCCTTCAATGTGAATCTACAATTTTCAGAGTCATGAAAATAAAGAAAACTCTTTGAATGAGAAGGTGTGTCCAAACTTTTGGTCTTTACTGTATATAAATAATATTTTTTTCTCTCACCCCTTCATCTCCTTTTCTTATGGATAACATGATATTATATTTCGACATCTATCATGTGTCCAGTGTTCCCCCAGGGCCATAATATGGGCAAGATGTCAGCTTTTGACATTTAAAATGCATACCATGGGTTCTGTGATATACAATCATATACATAATTCACCTACCTACTGGGAGGAATCTGCATAGTCAGGTTATAAAATCCATTAACACATTTTTTTCATTATTAGTTACTCTGTTGTCAAAGAGAACTAAATAATGGTACATGCATGTTTATGAGGTTTTATATTCCATTTTCACAAGGTATGTTGCGCATGTATGCATATGAATACATCTATTCACACTCCTCATCTTCTAGTGGTGTTCCTTTCCATTTTCCTATTTGGACCTTTTTAATGGACATGGCGTCATGGTCCACTATACATTTTCTATTATCGTATATATACACTATTCCATCTTCCCTTCACCCTTTCCCTTGCTCCATTTGTTTCCCTTTTATTTTCATATCCTTGGTGAACTTATTATAGTACATTAGAATATGTGGCTATTAGAGCTCAACAGTGTATATCTTAGAAGATACACTATATACTTTTCCCCACATGTATGACGGCAATTCCCAACTTTTTTTTTTCTATACTCTACCAACATATGTGGGCTCTTAACACTTAACAGTACACATCTTTGCATATACAGTACAGACCAAAAGTTTGGACACACCTTCTCATTCAAAGAGTTTTCTTTATTTTCAGGACTCTGAAAATTGTAGATTCACATTGAAGGCATCAAAACTATGAATTAAAACATGTGGAATGAAATACTTAAAAAAGTGTAAACCAACTGAAAATATGTCTTATATTCTAGGTTCTTCAAAGTAGCCACCTTTTGCTTTCATTACTGCTTTGCACACTCTTTGCATTCTCTTGATGAGCTTCAAGAGGTAGTCACCGGAAATGGTTTTCCAACAGTTTTGAAGGAGTTCCCAGAGATGCTTAGCACTTGTTGGCCCTCTTGCCTTCACTCTGCGGTCCAGCTCACCCCAAACCATCTCGTTTGGGTTCAGGTCTGGTGACTGTGGAGACCAGGTCATCTAGCGTAGCACCCCATCACTCTCCTTCTTAGGCAAATAGCCCTTACACTGCCTGGAGATGTGTTTGGGGTCATTGTCCTGTTGAAAAATAAATGATGGTCCAACTAAACGTAATTCGGATGGAATAGCATGCTGCTGCAAGATGCTGTGGTAGGCATGCTGGTTCTGTATGCCTTCAGTTTTGAATAAATCCCCAACAGTGTAACCAGCAAAGCACCCCCATGCCATCACACCTCCTCCTCCATGCTTCACGGTGGAAACCAGCCATGTAGAGTCCACAAACCTTTTCTACAAAGACACGGTGGTTGGATCCAAAGATCTCAAATTTGGACTCATAAGACCAAAGCACAGATTTCCACTGGTCTAATGTCCATTCCTTGTGTTTTTTAGCCCAAACAAGTGTCTTCTGCTTGTTGCCTGTCCATAGCAGTGGTTTCCTAGCAGCTACAGTTAGGTCCAGAAATATTTGGACAGTGACACAAGTTTTGTTATTTTAGCTGTTTACAAAAACATGTTCAGAAATACAATTATATATATTATATGGGCTGAAAGTGCACACTCCCAGCTGCAATATGAGAGTTTTCACATCCAAATCGGAGAAAGGGTTTAGGAATCATAGCTCTGTAATGCATAGCCTCCTCTTTTTCAAGGGACCAAAAGTAATTGGACAAGGGACTCTAAGGGCTGCAATTAACTCTGAAGGCGTCTCCCTCGTTAACCTGTAATCAGTGAAGTAGTTAAAAGGTCTGGGGTTGATTACAGGTGTGTGGTATTGCATTTGGAAGCTGGTGCTGTGACCAGACAACATGCGGTCTAAGGAACTCTCAATTGAGGTGAAGCAGAACATCCTGAGGCTGAAAAAAAAGAAAAAATCCATCAGAGAGATAGCAGACATGCTTGGAGTAGCAAAATCAACAGTCGGGTACATTCTGAGAAAAAAGGAATTGACTGGTGAGCTTGGGAACTCAAAAAGGCCTGGGCGTCCACGGATGACAACAGTGGTGGATGATCGCCGCATACTTTCTTTGGTGAAGGAGAACCCGATCACAACATCAAATGAAGTCCAGAACACTCTCAGTGAAGTAGGTGTATCTGTCTCTAAGTCAACAGTAAAGAGAAGACTCCATGAAAGTAAATATAAATGGTTCACATCTAGATGCAAACCATTCATCAATTCCAAAAATAGACAGGCCAGAGTTAAATTTGCTGAAAAACACCTCATGAAGCCAGCTCAGTTCTGGAAATGTATTCTATGGACAGATGAGACAAAGATCAACCTGTACCAGAATGATGGGAAGAAAAAAGTTTGGAGAAGAAAGGGAATGGCACATGATCCAAGGCACACCACATCCTCTGTAAAACATGGTGGAGGCAACGTGATGGCATGGGCATGCATGGCTTTCAATGGCATTGGGTCACTTGTGTTTATTGATGACATAACAGCAGACAAGAGTAGCCGGATGAATTCTGAAGTGTACCGGGATATACTTTCAGCCCAGATTCAGCCAAATGCCGCAAAGTTGATCGGACGGCGCTTCATAGTACAAATGGACAATGATCCCAAGCATACAGCCAAAGCTACCCAGGAGTTCATGAGTGCAAAAAAGTGGAACATTCTGCAATGGCCAAGTCAATCACCAGATCTTAACCCAATTGAGCATGCATTTCACTTGCTCAAATCTAGACTTAAGACGGAAAGACCCACAAACAAGCAAGACCTGAAGGCTGCGGCTGTAAAGGCCTGGCAAAGCATTAAGAAGGAGGAAACCCAGCATTTGGTGATGTCCATGGGTTCCAGACTTAAGGCAGTGATTGCCTCCAAAGGATTCGCAGCAAAATATTGAAAATAAAAATATTTTGTTTGGGTTTGGTTTATTTGTCCAATTACTTTTGACCTCCTAAAATGTGGAGTGTTTGTAAAGAAATGTGTACAATTCCAATAATTTCTATCAGATATTTTTGTTCAAACTTTCAAATTAAACATTACAATCTGCACTTGAATTCTGTTGTAGAGGTTTCATTTCAAATCCAATGTGGTGGCATGCAGAGCCCAACTCGCGAAAATTGTGTCACTGTCCAAATATTTCTGGACCTAACTGTATTTTACCATGAAGGCCTCCTGCACAAAGTCTCCTCTTAACAGTTGTTCTAGAGATGAGAAGGTGTGTCCAAACTTTTGGTCTGCACTGTATGCTGCAAATTATATATGTGTGCATGGGGTTTTTTCGACATGTATGTGTATATATGTGTATATATATTTATATATACACATATATATATATATATATATATATATATATATATATATGTGTGTGTGTAGCCCCGCATTACCTTCAGTTACAGGTCACCGCAGGGTCTCCACGTGCTTGCAAATCTTCTGGTCACAGGTAGGTTGACTTCAATGGGATTCGTGACGCCATTTTCGGTATTGCGGTCAGGGCGACCGGCACTGCAGTTTAGGGAACGCCTTGGGCTGATGGTCGGTGAAGTTAGATGTCGTGGCCTCCTGAGAGTGAGGCTGGCCCCAGGGCCCAGTGTAAGTGTGTAGTACCAGAGGTCACAGAAGAACTCACACACAAAACAGCAATGTCTTTCAGGGTTTTTACTCACTTTCAGATGGCAGGGGTGAGTTAACCCGGGCGATGCTTTGGTGAACCAGGAGGAACCAGGTATCCCCTCAGCTGATGTAGGGGTGACTGCTGACGCGCCTTCCTAGCCCTTCTCATTTTGAGGAGACCCCGACTTGACGTCTTGCCAGGATCACCCAGGGAAGTTGCATAAACCGTTCTTCCCTTTCTGGCCCGTTTGCGGGCAGCGTGGACCAAGTAATTCTGGCTGCGTGCCTTCTGTCACTTATGGGCCTCCTCATTGCTGCTGTAGCTGCAGACTCTGTGTGGTTGGTGAGGCGCATAAAGTGCCCTCACCAGCAGGTTTGGCAGGCCAACTGAATGGGCCCCTGCTTTGGGGATCTGTACCCCGTGCGGGCTGGGTCTACTGACAGTCCTATTACTAAGCCACCTCTCTGCGCTCCAGCCTTAGGTGGTTTTGAGGCAGCACTAAACAGTAGCCCTTCTCCCCCGCCAGCAGCCACGAACGGTGCAGTGTCTGGAAGGGCCCTGCTCCACTGCTCTGCCCTCACCAGACGTGACTTCTCCACTTCCTTCCCCTTCGGCTGCCTCTGCAAAACTCCCATTCCCAGTGATACCACCCACCACTAGCTGGAAGGCGAGGGCCACACCCCCTCCCTGATTCTGCTCAGGGGTCCCCTCTAGCTGTGTGTGTGTTCCTGGTTACTAGTGTTCCGTGTATGTTTACACCCTAGTCAGCCTCTGGGATTACCAGTGTTGTACTGACCCAGCATGGGTGCAGTGCTCAGTGGTGCCTGACCAGGTCAGGGGCACCACATATATATTGTATATATAGGTATATGCGTGGGGGTGTGTATGTGTGTACGTATATATGTGTAGATAGTGTTGACTCCATACTTTTGGGCTTTCCTTTGAGTATTTCATAGTTGATATCCTGCCGCTATGTATGCATACTGTGGATCTCCGTGGTGTGCTCATTATAGTTCCACACATCTGAACTCTGCATACGTTACGCTGGCTATGCGCATGCGCATTCTTATGTCTGGATCTAGCACAATGCTTTTTTCCTTTTTTATGCCTTGTGCAAATTGTACTGCACTGGGCATGATCTGGCGGTAGCGCCACATGCGGTCCGGTCTGCAACTGTCCATTACGCACAAGTGATTATCTCTTAACTGGTAGGATGATTATACATATATATTTGGCCTCACATGACCTATGTACACTTCCCCTGATGACGCGTGGGGCACTGCAGAGAGCCCTTACATCCCCATAGGTTTTAATAATATTGTATGGGCCGTCTCACCTTGTGTGAGGATTTCTTATGTATCCAAGTATATCACCTTCTTTGTGGGATGATACTATATATTGGGTCTTGTGTGTGATTGTTTTTAATGTTTGTGTACAATAAAGGTCGTATTTATTATATGCAACTATATCCGGAGTGCTTTTTGTTATACTTTATACAGTATATAGTGTCTTTTTCTTCCCTTAAGGTCCCGTCACACACAGAGATAAATCTTTGGCAGATCTGAGATTGCAGTGAAATCATGGACATATTGTTCCATTTGTACACAGCCACAAACCTGGCACTGATTGTCCACAATTTCACTGCAACTACAGATCTACCACAAATCTACCACAGATTTATCTCTGTGTGTGACAGGGCCTTTACATAGACATTTTCCACTGCATGAAGGACACACCTATTTAAATGTAATTATTGTTTATACCCCCCTAAATGGTGCACCTGTCCTCTCCTTTGAACAGTTTTATTACAAAGCACAATGCCACAGATGTCACAGGTTTGAGGGAGTGTTTAATTGGCATGCTAAGTGCAGGTATGTCCAAAAATGCTGTTGTTCTTGAGCTGCATTTTCATTTCTTCACTATAAGCCATCTCTAATAGTGTTTCAGAGCATTTGGCAGTTTATCCAACCGACCATACTTCCACAAGCCACATGTAACCACACCAGTCCAGCACCCCAACATCCAGCATCTTCACCTGCAAGATTGTCTGAGACCAGCCACCTGAAAACCTGATTAAACAATCAGCTTGCATAACCAAAGAAATGCTGTACAAATATTAAGAAACCATTTCAGGGAACTCATATGCATGCTTGTCATCCTCATAAAGGTCTTCAGTTGACTGCAGTTTGTCATCGTTACCAATGTAATTGGCCAAATGTTCACATTTGATGATGTCTGGCACATTGGAGAGGTGTTGTCTTCACAGATGAATTTTGATTCCCACTGTACAGGACAGATGGCAGGCTCTGTGAAGGGGGTCATCTGGATGAGCGGTTTGCTTCTTTCATTGTTATTAATTATGTGGCTCATGGTGATGAAGAGGTTATGGTATTGGTGATTGTGGCCTGATAACATGCACAGATGTTGACATAAATGGGTTGAATGGCTAATAAAGGTAACATCCTCACCTGGGACCTGTTTTCTTGTAATCAGTGTGTGCACATAAAAGCTGAGTGAGTTTCTGGGATCCAGGCAGACTCTCGCATCTTTCATCCAGCCACTGATCTTTCTAGATTGTGATTCATGGGTAAAGCAAAAGAATTGTCACCGGATCTATGGGAAAAGATAGTTGAACTGTATAAAACAGGAAAAGGATACAAAAAAATATCCAAGGAATTGATAATGCCAGTCAGCAGTGTTCAAACTGTGATTAACAAATATAAATCAGGGGCTCTGTGAAAGAAAACCAAGATCAGGTAGACCAACAAAAATTTCAGCCACAACTGCCAGGAAAATTGTTCAGGATGCAAAGAAAACCCACAAACAACATCAGCTGAAATACAGGATTCACTGAAAACTAGCGGTGTGGCTGTTTCAAGATACACAATAAGGAGGCACTTGAAGAAAAATGGGGCTGCATGGTCAAGTCACCAAAAGAAAACCATTACTGCACAAATGTCACAAAGTATCTCACCTACAATACGCCAAACAGCACCGAGACAAGCCTCCAAACATCTGGAATAAAGAAATTTTGAGTGATGATACCAAAATTGAACTTTTTGGCCACAACCATGAACATTACTTTTGGAGAGGTTTCGACAAGACCAATGATGAAAGGACCACCTTTCCTAAAGCAAACCACAGAGGTGGATCACTTATGTAGGGGATGTGTGAGCTACAAAGGCACAGGAAACTTGGTCAAAGTTGAAGGAAAGATAAATGCAGCACATTATCAGCAATTACTAGAGGCACATTTGCACTCATCAGCCCAGAAACTGTGCATGGGACATACTTGGACGTTCCGACATGACAACAATCCAAAACAGAAGGAGAAGTTGACCTGTCATTGGCTACAGCAGAACAAAGTGAAGGTTCTGGAGTGGCTATCTCAGTCTCCTGACCTCCATATCATTGAGACACTCAGGGGAGAACTTAAGCACGCAGTTCATGCAATAAACCCCAGGAATTTACAGGAACTGGACTTTTTGCCATAAAAAATGGGCACCTTCACTATCTGAGAAAATAAAGATCCTTATCCACACCTACCACAAAAGACTTCAAGCTGTCATTGATGTTAAAGGGGGCAATACACTGTATTAAGAACTGGGGCATGTGAACTTTTGATCAGGGTCATTTGGATGTTTTTGGTTGTCATGATGATTTAAAAAGAGAAAACACAGTAGTTTGAAAATAAATGGCTTCACCAAACAACTAACCATGAATGAAAACAAAGATTTTGTGATATCATTATATTCTCCTATTCTCTGAAAAAATGACAAGAAAGCAAAAAAATTTACCAGGGTATATAAACTTTTGAGCACAACTGTATATTATAGGTAAAGGTAAGGGAAGTTAATGTGCTGCTGATAGTGCAAGAAGAGACCAAGGCTGTGGGCCAGGTGAAACTGTGCCTGCAGCTGAAGCGCAATAAACACACTCATCCGTGAGACCTCGCTTCCTGTCCCTTTTTGAAGGGGGTTGCGGGACAACAACATTGAAGCATGATCAGTGCAAGCAGGTGGTCAGTTGGATGGCAGATAATGCTTCCAGTATGTTTCCCAGGACCATCCTGTCTTCCATATGGCTCAGTCTCACTAGCCAAAAGTTTCGACCACATACTCCTCACCCTGATCCTCCTTCTTCTCATCATGGAGAGTCCCAGGAGACAAGTGATCCCTCACTCGGATGCTCTGAGGAGCCTTTTACACTTCCATTTATTGAATCTGGTCTCTTGCCTGCATGTTTCAAGAGGAACATGAGGAGATCATGTGTAGTGATGTCCAAATATTTGAGAAGCCAGTGTCAAAATGATGAGTGAGTAAAAACAATTAGTATCTCAAATGGTTAATGAGGATGAGACACAGTTCCAACAAGTTATGTTGTTAAGTCAGGAGGAAGACCAAATTGTTGAAGTGGAAGATGAGGTGGGCACTTACACAACCTTGGAAAGCACCAGGCAGAGCAAGACAAAAAGTACAAGGGGGGGAAGAAGGTGGGTAACTATTCCCCATAGCACCAAAGCACAGAAAGTTAAAGATTAAATATTTGAAAACCTGTTCAATAAAGGTTCGTACTTTGAAATTTTGTACAATTCTCAGCCTCTTCAGTTTGGGCTCCGTACCCCAAGCACTCTTCCCAAAAGTCATATGGTTTTGTTCGATCACTGATCGCATTTTAAATAAATGCTTTTCTAATAGTTATTTATGCTTTTGGTCAGGATTGTGGTGCTGTATGATGTATGGGGATGTGCTTAATGCATGAAGGGGGTGAGGACTCAGGAAAAGCAAGATGTGCGCATCGCCATTTTTTTTTATTAACTACAATTGTGGGTGTTCCTGAAGCCAATGAAGGTTCAGACACAAGAGATTGTGTCATTGGCTTCCTAATTCACATGTCCATCTCCATATAAAATATGGACATCTGGGGACCCACACATGGGAATGTCTGTAGAGCTGTTCACTAGAGATGAGCCACCCCCCTAGTGTTCGAGTTCGGTTTGGTTCGTCGAACGGTGAGTGTGTTCGTTGAACGTTCGACGAACACCTTCGAACCCCATTGAAAACAATAGCAGGCAAACACAAGCACATACAAACACATAGAAAACACAAAAAAAGGTATAGCTTACCAGCGTAGAAGCCATAGGACAAATCAGGAGGTGCACGGATCGATCCAGATGAGCCAGTTCTGGTATGAAGTACGTATACACAGAGTAAACTCCTTCTACAGTGTCCAAAAGTGAAACTACTCAGAAGTCCTTATAGGGCAAGGACATGTGACCTACACAGCCAATAACACATGCCCTTGCTTGTGTGCAAAAATGCACTTGCTGGGTGTGTGTGTGTGTGTGTGTGTGCGTGTGTGCGTGTGTGTGCGTGTGTGTGTGTGATTGGCTAAAAGCCAACACCGCCCCACTGTACGCATGGTTAGGAAAAAAAATGGAGATCATCATTATTTCAGGAACCCCCGCCCCCCCTGCACACTATACACTGAATTTGGATATTATTATTACATTGCGCATATTGCGTAGTGTCCATGCGTATAATTCAGCAGCGATTTGGCGGCACATGTGAATGTATTGTGACTGCAAAATTGATGCAGAATGTTTGCGCGCTGGATGCTTGATCTGCCATTCAGCTCGGCTCCATGCCTGCTAACAGCAGACACAGACAGTCGCGCGATGAGAATGAACTCGGATGAACTTCACCCGACTTCATTGTCATCCTGTGGCTCTGTCTGTGTCGCAGCCTGATTTGAGGTCACCGGTGAAGGACGCACCGGTGACCGCAAATCCCCTGAGTGACTGAAGTGAGCCGCGATCAGCATGCCGTCACTGCAGTTACCGGCCTCCATCATTCCCGCACACAATGCCCCCGTCATCCTTGCACACACTGGCCCACGTCATCCCCGCACACACCGGCCCCCATCATCTCCGCACACAACCCCCCCATCATCCCTGGACACACCGGCCAGCATCATCTCTGCACACAACGCCCCCATCATCCCCACACACACCGGCCACGTCATCCCCGCACACACTGGCCTCCATCATCCCCGCACACACCGGTCTCCATCATCCCTGCACACACCGGTCTCCATCATCCCCGTACACTCTGGCCCCCATCATCCCTGCACACACCGGCCCCCGTCATCCCCGCACACACTGGCCCCCATCATCTCCGCACACACCGGACCCCGTCATCTCTGCACACACCTGCCTCCATCATCCCTTTCAGAATGCCCCCGTCATCTCCGCACACACCGGCCCCCATCATCCACGCACACACCAGCCTCCATCATCCCCGCACACACCGGTCTCCATCATCCCCGCACAGAATTTCCCCGTCATCCCCGCACACACCGGCCCCATCATCCCCGCACACACTGGCCCTCATCATGCCGCACACACTGGCCCCCATCATCTCCACACACACTGACCCCCCGTCATCCCCAAACACACCTGCCTCCATCATCCCTGCACACAACGCCCCCGTCATCCCTGCACAGACCGGCCCTCATCATCCCCACACACTGGCACCCATCATCCCCGCACACAACACCCCCGTCATCCTCGCACACACCGGCCCCCGTCATCCCCACACACACCGGCCCCCGTGATCCCCGCACACACCAGCCTCCATCATCCCCACACAGAATGCCCCCGTCATCCCTGCACACACCGGCCCCCATGATCCGCACACACACCAGCCTCCATCATCCCCGCACACACCGACCTCCATCATCCCCGCACAGAATGCCCCCGTCATCCCCGCACACACCGGCCCCCATCATCCCCGCACACACTGGCCCCCATCATGTCGCACACACCAGCCTCCATCATCTCCGCACACACCGACCCCCCGTAATCCCCGAACACACCTGCCTCCATCATCCCTGCACACAATGCCCCCATCATCCCCGCACACACTGGCCCTCATCATCCCCGCACACACCGACCTCTGTCATCCCCGCACAAAACGCCCCCATCATCCCCGCACACACCGGCCTCTATCATTCCCGCACATACTGGCCTCCATCATCCCTGCATACACCGGCCCCCGTCATCCCCGCACACACCGACCCCCATCATCCCCGCACACATTGGCCCCCATTGTCCACGCACTCAACACCCCCATCATCCCTGCACACACCGGCCTCCATCATCCCTGCACACACCAGCCTTCATCATCCCCGCACACACTGGTACCCATCATCCCCGCACACACCGGCCCCCATCATCCTCGCACACACTGGCCCCCATCATCCCCACACACAGAGAACTACCTGAGTAATGTCTCCGGTGACAACGTGGCTCACTTCCTTTGCTGTGTGGAGCTGACACAGAGCGGTCGTGTTCTATGGCGCTCCCAGTTAGCTTCATGTAGCAGAGCTGAAAGCGGCATGTAGATTACTTTAGACCTGGATGGGTGTTTGAGGATTAATAAAGTGGTACATGAGGGGGGGTTGTCTTTTATTCCAAATAAAGGATTTTTAGTTGTGTGTTTATTTACTTTCTCTACAGATTAATCGTGGAAGGTATCTCGGGGAGATGCCTGCCATGATTAACCTAGGACTTAGTGGCAGATATAAGCTGCCATTTAACTCCTTATTACCCTGATTGCCACCGCACCAGGGCAATTCAGGATGAGCCGGGTAGAGTCCCGGGACTGTCTCATCTAATGGATGTGGCAATTCCACGCAGCTACTGGCTGATATTGTTAGGGTGGTGGGTTCCTCATAATGTGGCTCTCCTCATCCTTACAATACCAGCCTTCAGCCAAGTGGCTTTATCTTGGCTGGTATCAAAATTTGGGGGACCGCAGGCTTTTTTTTTTTTAAGTATTTATTTATTTATTTTACTGCACGATATAGACCCACCCACCGGCACCTGTGATTGTTATCAGTGAGACAGCTGTCATTCAGCGTGGGGGCGTGTCTGGCTGCAACCAATCATGGGCGCCGTTGGGCGGTGAAAGCAGGGAATATGAGATTGAATAATGAGCGGCAGCCATTTTCAAAAGAGGAAAAGCCGCCGGAGCTTTGTGACAGCCGTCCAGCTGATCGGTGAGTAGGAAAGAGAGAGGGATTGTGCTGGGGACGCAGGATGCATGCAAATACGCAACGTGGGCACATAGCCTTATTGAGAAAAGCCACGCTTTTCGTGATCGAACCGTTATCGAACTTTAACTCGAACTGTCAAACATGAAGCAAATCGTTCGAGTTTGTCGAACGACTCGAACATCGCCCAAAACAACTCGAATTTGAAATTGGCGAACGGTTTGATTCAAACACCGCTCATCTCTACTGTTCATACATTCTATCCCATGGGCATCAGAGTTCTACTCCAGAGATTCCTAGACTCAAAAGGAGGAAAGCACCTACATCGATGCCCAAAATTTTTGGCAGTTGGATCCTGGCCCAGACAAAGTAGGGTCGAAGCAGGATCCTGACGTTAACCCTCGGGGTGGAGGTGATGATGATGAGACTCAGATACCTGAGGCACATGCATACTGTCCTGTAATGTCAGGTCAGGATGAGTGGGACAACATAGAACCTGACAATGAAGTTATACATCCCCCTTGGTGTGAACCCAGAGGCACACAGCTGTGTAACTCAGCAGTATAGGAGGAAGAGGGGGAGAGGAAGTCGAGGAGGTTATTTTGGCAATTACCATGCAAACATGTAGTGATGCAACCATGAGAAGCTGTGCATCCTCAGCCACAACTTTGGCTGTGGTCAGCAGTGATTACTGGTCTGCAGTTCGTAGGAAGAGTTGCCAAGCCTGGGCCTTTTTTGAGGCCGCAGAGAATGACCCAACTTTAATTTTCTTCCAACATTGCAAACAGCAACTCAGTAGAAGCAATAATTCAAAGGATTTGACTACTACATGCATGAAGCAGCACGTGTGCAAGCAACATGCTTTACTCTGGGAACCTTACTGCATTAAAATGCAGACTATAGGGCCTTCCCAACCACTGGCCATCGAATCAAACACGTCTGCTGCTTCTTCCTCATCCTGCAATACTGTCAAAAGTATTCTCCCACAGGTTTACCACCGCATAAAGCCTGCTTTACACGTTACGATTAAGAATACAATATCGTATGGGATCGTAACCGCCCCTAACGTATGAGCAGCACGTTCAATTTGTTGAAACTTTTGCACAAACCCTTCTATACAACCTCGATGTGGGCGCCGAACATCCACTTCCTGGAGTGGGAGGGACGTTCGGCGTCACATCGACGTCACGCGGAAGCCGGCCAATAGAAGCGGAGGGGCGGAGATGAGCGGGACGTAAACATCCCGCGGGACGCAGGTAAGATCTATTCATCGTTCCCGGGGTGTCACACACTGCGATGTGTGCTGCCTCGGGAACATTAAACAACCTCACGTTCAATTTTTAGCAATTGAACGATGTACATGCGATGAACGTTTTAACGTTCGATCGCAGTCGCACGTAGCTGTCACACGCTACAATATAACTTACGATGCCGGATGTGCGTGACACGACATGTGCGTGACAAGTGACTTACGACTTGACCCCGCCGACACATCGTAAGATATATTGTAGCGTGCAAAGCCCGCTTTACCTCCACTTGTTTACCCGCTAGAGTCAAAGTGAGTGAGAACCCGTCAGCTCTTACAGAAGTGAACATATCTGGTAATTTGGACCCATGTGAGACTCCGAGGCCACATCCTGTTTGTTGCATGGACCATACCTCCCTGCTGTTAAAACACATTATGGGTAAATAGGGAGAGGTATTGATGCCACTTTCCTGCTATCTTCCTGAAAGGTTTTTAATCTAAAGACTCCAAGATGGGTCTCCAAATTGTCTTTTGTCTGTATTGCCAGGGTTCTGAGAGCAAGAAGTTTATGCCTGTCACTCATGCATTTCTTGATTTTTAAAATAAAAATGCCAACCACCTTTCTGTGTGTTGCATAGACCATACTTTCCTGTTGTGCAAACACACTGGCAGGAAATGGTAGGGGGAATTTGTGCCACTGTCCTGCTGTCCTACTGTCTGCCTTCAATGTTTTTAATCTCAAAACTACAAGATTGGTCTCCAAATTGTCTTTTGTCTTTATTTCCAAGGTTCTTGGAGCAAGAGGCCTACACTTGTCACTCATGCATCTCTTGATTTTTAAAATGTAAATGCCAGCCCACATCCTGTGTGTTGCATGAATCATACTTCACTGGTGTGCAAACACACTACCGAGAAATGGGTGGGGAAGGCAGTTGATGCCACTGTCCTACTGTCTGTTTTAATGGTTTTTAAATATCAATACTTCAAGATGAATTTTCAAGTTGCGTCTTGTCTGTAGAGTCAGGGTTCTGCAGTACTGTGAGCAAAAGGTCTACACCTGTCACTCATGCATCTTTTGATTTTTAAAATGAAAATGCCAGGCCACATCATGTCTGTTGCATGTACCATACTCCCTTGTTGTGCAAACCCACTATCGTGAAATGGGGGAGGGAGGGAAATTGATGACAATGTCCTCCTGTCTACCTGAATGGTTTTTAAATATCAAGACTCCGTGATGGGTCTCTAAGTTGTGTTTTTTCTGTAGTGCCAGGGTTCTGAGCTTGTCACTTATGCCTCTTTTGATTTTTAAAATTAAAATGCTATTCCCACATACTGTGTTGCATTTACCATACTTCACTGCTGTGTAAAGCCACTATATGGAAATAGGGGGGAGATTGATGCAACTTTCCTGCTGTTCTGCTATCTGCCTTCAATGATTTTAAATATCAAGACTCCAAGATGGGTCTCCAAGTTTTGCCTTGCATGTAGAGCCAGATTTCTGGGAGCAAGAGACCTATGCTTGTCACACATGGACCTCATGATTTTTAAAATGAACATACTACCCACATCCTGTGTGTTACATGGACCATGCTTACCTGGTGTGCAAACATACTCTGCGGAAATGGGGGGCAATTGTTGCCACTGCCCTTCTTTCTACCTTAAAGGTTTTTAAATCTCATGACTCCAAGAGGGGTCTCCAAGTTGTGTCTTGTCCTTAATGCCACAGTTCTGGGAGCAAGAGGCCTGCACCTGTCACTTATGCATCTCTTGATTTTTAAAATGAAAATGCCAGTCCACATTAAGGAATCATCCAACAAATGAGCACCTTTGTGATGCAATATCTGCAACATGATGTTCGCATTGTGTGTATTAGAAATACTGCTGACTACTAGGTTGCCACTCTGTTAGATCCATGGTACAAGAGTAAATTTAGCAAGATGCTTCCCCCTGGAAAGGGACGCACATATGGTGGGGTATTGAAACAAGCTTGTAGATGATTTTAACAGTAGTTTTCCACAAGACAGCAATGAGGCACACAGCATGCATTCTAGAATTCCAGCCATGGAAATGTCAATTTGTCAATGCAGAAACATTAGCAGCAGCAGTGGCAGGAGCAATTTCTGTGTGGCTTTGTACACATCTTGTAGGCCATCGTATGCACCAGCAGAACAGAGTAGAAGTCTGATATGTAGTGCACAACTGGAGACGATGATACAGGAGTATCTAGAGCTCGATATTGGTGCTATCAGGGGGATTGGACCCTTTTGTATTTTGGTCTTCAAAAAATGGAAGAGTGGCCTCAGCTTGCCAGTCATGCCTTGGCAGTTTTGGCCTGTCCGGCAGCCAGTGCTCTCTCAGAATGTGTCTTCAGTGCTCCTTGGGGTGTATTGATGGACAAGTGCATCTGGCTGTCCCCTGAAAGCATAGACCACGTAACTTTTCATAAAGATGATCAAGTCGTGGATGTCCAATGAGTTTGCCACCCCAGTCCCAGACTGTGCAGACTAGGCAATGGTGTAGTGCCAGGGTTCTTGGAGCAAGAGGATTTTGCCTGTCTGCTATCATGTGTCTCATGTATAATTCCAAGCTCCATAGATATAGTGGTCCTCACATGAAGCTGCTGCCCCACAGAAAAATGATATATATTCCAAATGGAAAAAATGTGACCAACTGTATTAATAAAATCCTCGTAGCTTTATTCAAAGATAGTTAAAAACAGATGGTGAGCTGGAAAGCCCTTACTGATGCGTTTCCGGCACTACCTGGGCCCTTAGTCATAGATACTAATTTCCAGCTGAACATACAGATTTAATCTCAGCAACAGTCAATTAAAATTTACAATACAACTGCCAATAAAAATGTACAATACAAATGCATGAATATAACAAACGAATAATTAATAAATACAAAAACATGGTATCTCTAGGGAAATTCATCCCATTAGGCTGCTTGGCAATCAGATCCAATGCATTTCTCTTAGGTCTGAAACACACTTCCGTTAAAAACACGCACGTGCCGCGAGACACGTATTTACCCTGCGTGTTGCATTTGGTAAGTACATGTCTCGGGTACGTGCGGTCCACGTGTGTTCTACGTGTGCTATCCAAGATAGCACACGTAGAACCGGTAATTTACATACTCACGTGGTCCACGCTGCTGTCCGTGGTGCTGATCTTCGGTCTCCAGCCCTGCCGTCTCCCCGCTACTGCTGCTGCCGGCCGCAGTGAAGTGAATATTAAATGAGCATAATGAGCGGCGGTCGGCAGCAAGTGGCAGCAGCGGCAGAGACAGTAGGGCTGGAGAAGGTGAGTAAACATTTTGGTTTTTTTTCACTGACACGTGTGTTTCCTCCGGCGCGTGTCACACGGGACCGCATCCACACTACATCCGTGTGAGACGGGTGCGGGCTGTGTGACACCCGTGATGCCGGAGAAAAACGGACATGTCAGCGTGTAGAAAAATGCACACACGTACAAACGCACACGGACACACGTTCCGTGTGGTTTTACGTGTGTGTGCCTATTACAATAGGGTAGCATTGCTGAACGTGTCTCCGTGCCGCTGGTACGTGCAAAAAATGACAAACACGCCTCAAATACACTTTTTCTCTTCCAATCACTGTCCCGAACGGGACAGGTGACCTTCTCCAAACCATAGCTTGTTAAACCTGCCATATCACCTCCATGTAAGTCAATAAAATATTTTGTTGCCCCTGAATATGTATTGTTTTTCTTTAAAATGTTATAAATGTGTTTTGATTACTTTTTTTTAGTTTTATTTTTGTACACCCAATATATTTGAAGTTACATATGGTGCATTCAATGCAATAAATTAAATAATCCGAATTACAATTGATGAAACTTCGTATACCATGTTTTATCATTGAGCAGCAAAACTTCCTATTTTGACAGATAGGAGACACATGTTACAATTTTTACCACACTGAAAAAACCACAAAGTGATAACCAAGTCTTTTTAGCGGTGTTATTTTGGACAAAAAGGCTAGGTGATAACAAATTTCGAAGACTATTTCTCTTTTTTAGCCACAATCCTGTGACCATTATCTTAGATTTTACTCAATATGTCATCGTTATATAGGATGGCAATATTTTTGTTAATGATCTTTTTGTATGTCATAATATTGACAACTATACTGGGTATTAAAATTAGAGATTTGACTTTTAGAGCGAAAACATACGCCACACCGTTTCATTGCTTCTTTAGTTTGCTTTGGCAAGCATTTTATGTTGCTTTGCTACATCATGTGAGGCATTACAAGTGCATTGCAAAGTCCTTCAAGAATTGGTGGCTTCTGTTCTTCCTCATAGCATGGAAGTTAGGAGTTTCAGTATAAATAATATAGGAATTAAGGGCTGATACATCAAGAATATTTGAAAAAAAGACTACAAAGCATTGTTTTCTTTGTCTCTTGAATGAATATTCACCAAACATTTCATCCATCTTGTCCACACTTTCTTTAGTTTTATTATAGTGCAGGATGATTTCTGGTTTCTGTTTCATGTCATTGCTGTCAATACTGGAATCATGATGTATGGTACTGTGTAATATAATAGATTTTTACTTCTTTGTTTTGTAAGACACCATTGTTGCTTTGTTGCTGAAACCAAAGATGCTATCATAAAGTGCTCACTGCAGAATGTTCTTTATCACCGTAGGAATATCTCATCAATTTTGCTTCATAGTACCAACAACTGTTTGACCTTTTTCAAGGAAAAAATTGCTCGGTTCAACATTAGTGAACTAATTGTCCATTGTAATGTTTCTACCAGAATTGTAAATTGGTATAGCAAGTTTTTTTTTTTTACAATGTCAGAAAATAGGTCTTTCTGCACTAGAGTGTCAACTTCTTTGCCCAGTAGATAAACTCATTCATCCCATAATCATTTGCGGAATTATACATACAGAATATTTTTATTCCATACTTGGCTGGTTTACTAGGCATATATTGAATGAACTGGCAATGTCTTCTGAAGGCTACAAGTTGCTCTTCCACTGTTACATTAGCACTGGGATTGTAGAGCATGGTACAATTCTTGATAAAAAATATTCCAGATGTAACTGATAGGTGCTAAATGATCCATTTCCAACCTCACAACAAGTTTGCTTATCATTAAATCAAAAGTTTCTCCAAATTTCCTGATATCTATCCACTGTCAGTCTCCCTCCCAACATCACATGGCCATTACATCATCACAGGGCTTCCAACACAAAGGCATGATTCCCCTCCTTCTCAAGAAACCCTGACTACAATAACACAAAAACTTGAGACACAAACATTGATGAGTACATGATAAACATAGTACGGTCCTAAAAGGCCCAAGTTTCGTAAATACGGGGTTTCCCAAAAAAGCATTGTTATACCAAAATGCCTATCACATAAAATTATATGAACAACTGGATATTACCAACAACAACATACTTGATTAATAGGAATACCTTGAGTTTCAAAATTCTAACTAGAATAATCTTACAGAAAATAGCAAAAAGGTGAGATACCGGAACTAAAAGACCCGGGTTACGCATTCTAGGGTTAATGAACCATATGGTGCTATTATAGCTACTGAATATTCTGATAATATGTGGCTATTTCCCAGTGTTCATTATCCTCTATATTATAATATTGGTGCCAATATTAGTCTGCGTGCAGTTATGTTTGTTAAAAGGGTTTTACGCCCTTGAGTATATTGTCGGCAAACACTACAGCTTGCAGAATCCTTTTCAGTGTATAATATACACACCATTAGCATTCAGCTCCTCTTGCCAATTCCAGCATTAGTAAGATGATTGCAAGCATGTATACTTGGCAGTCATGTACCCACTAGAATAGGATACACAGTGAAGTGACTGAGACTTTAATTGACGTGATCACAAATATACAAATGGTACTATTTTATATGTAGATCCGGCTGTCTATGGGATCTATTTAAAAAACACTATATACCTCATTTCTTTATATTTGCCTAAGATTAAGGAGTTCTTCTCTGAAACGCGTAAGGCGTAGGAAGGCATATGGAGAGATTACATTGATCCATTAATACAATTTTTATTGTGATTTAATACATTTTATATAAAAAAAAAAAAGACACCGGTGCTGGATATGTTTCCTTCCCTGTTTCCCTTCTAATGATTATACTTGCAATTATGCAACAACTGATGAAACCAGAAAGCAGACACAAATCCTAAGTGTTTACATATTACACATCAATTTGTTGGGATTTGTCAGGCTGCACTACTAGTAGGAAAAACTGTTCTTAGGGCTATACAACTCAATTAGTAGTATGATGGCACAATTATGTCACTATGTGGTGGTATTATGTTGTTAAAGCTTATTACTTACTTTTAATTAACATTATTAATGGAAGGGGCAGCATGAAGGGCAATGTGAAGATAGGGCCAGTGTGGGGAAAAATAATTGAGAGGGGCAGGATGAAATAGTCTATCATGGGCCTCTGGGAAAACCAATGTGCTGGGGCCCCAACGATAGCCTCTCACCGGAATAAAAAGTAAATGATTGACAATATATAGTATATACTGTACATATAAATATATATATATATATATATATATATATATATATATATATATATATAAAATATTGGCATTTAAAAAAAATGGTGTTAAAACATTAAAAACATGCTTTACAGCAATAACTAATCAACATGATAAACATTTGAACAATACGCAAGGCTTGACAAACACAATACTTAGTATGCCACACAAATTAGATGGCACAGTATGAAAGTACCAACTTCTTATTATAACAAGCATTTGCTGTATTTCTTTTCAGAGAATTGCTTTATTATTGGCTTGAATTCAATGGTCTTCAGGATGTCATTTTCAATGCACACGAGTGAAAGCCAGCTCAGAAGATGCTGCCCTATTGTGTTATGAAGCAGATTATTTATAGTTTTCAGTTTTGAGAAAGAACAATCTCCAGTACAGTGGGTCACCATCATGCACATTAACAATCCAAGTAAAATTTCAACATTTGAGAATACAGAATTCAAATTGTCCAAAATTATTTTTCTGTACAGTGAAGGAAAAGTCCCAATTTTTATTAAGAGACACGTTTTACTGATAAGTATCTCTTCTGCTGAATCACCTTAATTGTATCTATTGTATCTGGACACATACAACTGGCTTTGAATTCATATTCACTTAATTAGTCTCTAGTTTCATGAAGAATATTTGTGGCAAAAAGTATATTCACATCCTTTCATTGCAGGGCCTTGCTTGTTTTGTTCATTTTCTAGCATGTTATTTCAAATAATTGTGTCAAAGATTGCTTCCAGGTCTTCCATTTTTACCCAATCCTTTTGCCTCTGGCCTTGTATTCACTTGCTGTTCATTGTCAAGTGACAGAGAATCTAGTGCATGTTTTATTTTCTCGAAACCCCCATACAGAGCATAAACAGCATCAAAATGTGCCTGTTTTTAGATCGCAAGGAAAGAAGCCACAAATAGAGAGGTAACCAAAGAGTTAAATAACCCCCGTGATAAAGAGAGCAATAGACACGTGAAACGCGTGTTGGATGATTTCTCTCCGGTCCCCCTGCAGATATAAAACTTTTTTTGAGCTCTTTAACCATTTTACCTGTGTTAATTACCGTTCAATGTTTTGAATAAACTTTGACACTTTTTTTCCTCTGTGATTTTAACACAGTGATTAACCAGCTCAATCTACTTTTGCTTACTTTACCCCTGCAGGGGGCTATTTAACTCTTTGATTACCTCTCTATTTGTGGCTTCCTGCCTTATGATCTATAAACAGGCACTGTAGCCTTTATGGCCTTGAAATAATCTATGTGGGATTTTGCCATTACTTTTATAACACATCTACAGTTAGGTCCAGAAATATTTGGACAGTGACACAATTTTCGCGAGTTGGGCTCTGCATGCCACCACATTGGATTTGAAATGAAACGTCTACAACAGAATTCAAGTGCAGATTGTAATGTTTAATTTGAAGGTTTAAACAAAAATATCTGATAGAAATTGTAGGAATTGTACACATTTCTTTACAAACACTCCACATTTTAGGAGGTCAAAAGTAATTGGACAAATAAACCAAACCCAAACAAAACATTTTTATTTTCAATATTTTGTTGCGAATCCTTTGGAGGCAATCACTGCCTTAAGTCTGGAACCCATGGACATCACCAAACGCTGGGTTTCCTCCTTCTTAATGCTTTGCCAGGCCTTTACAGCCGCAGCCTTCAGGTCTTGCTTGTTTGTGGGTCTTTCCGTCTTAAGTCTGGATTTGAGCAAGTGAAATGCATGCTCAATTGGGTTAAGATCTGGTGATTGACTTGGCCGTTGCGGAATGTTCCACTTTTTTGCACTCATGAACTCCTGGGTAGCTTTGGCTGTATGCTTGGGGTCATTGTCCATCTGTACTATGAAGCGCCGTCCGATCAACCCTGCAGCATTTCGCTGAATCTGGGCTGAAAGTACACTTCAGAATTCATCCGGCTACTCTTGTCTGCTGTTATGTCATCAATAAACACAAGTGACCCAGTGCCATTGAAAGCCATGCATGCCCATGCCATCACGTTGCCTCCACCATGTTTTACAGAGGATGTGGTGTGCCTTGGATCATGTGCCGTTCCCTTTCTTCTCCAAACTTTTTTCTTCCCATCATTCTGGTACAGGTTGATCTTTGTCTCATCTGTCCATAGAATACTTTTCCAGAACTGAGCTGGCTTCATGAGGTGTTTTTCAGCAAATTTAACTCTGGCCTGTCTATTTTTGGAATTGATGAATGGTTTGCATCTAGATGTGAACCCTTTGTATTTACTTTCATGGAGTCTTCTATTTACTGTTGACTTAGAGACAGATACACCTACTTCACCGAGAGTGTTCTGGACTTCAGTTGATGTTTTGAACGGGTTCTTCTTCACCAAAGAAAGTATGCGGCGATCATCCACCACTGTTGTCATCCGTGGACGCCCAGGCCTTTTTGAGTTCCCAAGCTCACCAGTCAATTCCTTTTTTCTCAGAATGTACCCGACTGTTGATTTTGCTACTCCAAGCATGTCTGCTATCTCTCTGATGGATTTTTTCTTTTTTTTCAGCCTCAGGATGTTCTGCTTCACCTCAATTGAGAGTTCCTTAGACTGCATGTTGTCTGGTCACAGCAACAGCTTCCAAATGCAAAACCACACACCTGTAATCAACCCCAGACCTTTTAACTACTTCATTGATTACAGGTTAACGAGGGAGACGCCTTCAGAGTTAATTGCAGCCCTTAGAGTCCCTTGTCCAATTACTTTTGGTCCCTTGAAAAAGAGGAGGCTATGCATTACAGAGCTATGATTCCTAAACCCTTTCTCCGATTTGGATGTGAAAACTCTCATATTGCAGCTGGGAGTGTGCACTTTCAGCCCATATTATATATATAATTGTATTTCTGAACATGTTTTTGTAAACAGCTAAAATAACAAAACTTGTGTCACTGTCCAAATATTTCTGGACCTAACTGTATATCGTGCAATGTTTGTTTTGTAATGTATGCAAAGCTGCTCCATTTCCTCTATGCCTTTTTACACATCTTACAATTATGTCAATTTTTTGTGTTTACAATAAAAAATATTTTTATATCTCCATATAAGTCCACTTGTTTCTCCTCTTTATGCAAAGTTAGAGGTAGGTATAAAGTCCAGACAAATGATTTTAGAGAATTAGCCTATAAGCTTAAAGCAAGGACCTTTAAAGTAATATTTTCTGAAATACAGTCTGTATCACGGAGATTAGGGAGGTAAATAATTGGCTTAGAAATTGGTGTTGGAAGAAGGGTTTTATATTTCTGGAAAATTTTGTTGACTTCTATCCTGGCTAAAGGTTCTTTGCTAGGGATAGGCTGCACCTCTATGAGGATGGTAGAGCTTTGATGGGGATATAAATGTCCATAAGGTTGAAGGAATGTTTAAACTAAGGACTGGTGGTAGAAAATGTATTGTAAAGTTCACATGTTAAGGAGGGGAAGATAATGCAGAAAATGACCTGGGCATAAGTCATGAAAATAGGGGTGGCATAGAGGGAGAGGGGAGGATAAATACTCTGAAAACAATATGCAATTCAACATGAAAAAAAATAGCAATATATTTTTTCAAGGAAGGAGAATACAAAGTCCAATTCAAATCCGATATAATGTTTATTAAGAAAATAATATTGAAAAAACAAGAACACCAACACCGATAAAATGAGATGTATGCAGAATATCAACATTGAAATAGGACTAGCAGCATCCTAAAAATGGCACATGATAAAATCCATAACCAATCATATAAAGTGACAAGTGCCTCGAGCTCAATCAGGGCTACTATAGATCTGAACAAGCAATTTCATAAATCTAAAGTGTATACAGTGCATTCAATTGCACATATCCCACTAGAAAAGGCAAAAACAGTTCTGGAAACCGTAGCTGCAATAACAAGAGCAACAGGCCCGCCACTCCTGAAGGTATGAAGATATCACGTGCCACCACCCAGTATGGAAGGAGATCACACTGCTATGTGGTAGCCAATGCTGATCAATACTTACCGCAATGCACAGCGTGGGCGCAGTATTAGGCCCCTTTCACACGTCAGTGATTCTGGTACGTTTGTGCTTTTTTTTAAACGTACCCGAATCACTGACATATGCAGACCCATTATCATGAATGGGTCTGCTCACACGTCAGTGATTTTTCACTGCACGTGTCTCCGTGCAGCGTACCCGCGTGTGCCTGATTGCTGCACAGAGACATGTCCATTTTTTTCTGGCATCACTGATGTTCCACGGGCCACGCAGTGGTGTGGTCCGTGAAACACGTGCCAGAAAAAAACGTGCTTTTAAAATAAAAAACATTTTAACTCACCCGGCGTCCAGCGATGTCTTCTGCAGCCCGTTCTCCCTGCTGCTTCTAAGCCGGCTGATTACTGTCGCGCATATTCATGATGCGCGACACAGCCGACCCGGAAGCAGCTGCTGCGGGGGTCACTGCCGGCCGGATGCTGCGTCGCGGGAGCGATCAGCACCATGGACAGCAGGAGCAGGCGCAGGTGAGTGAATCTCTAAGTGCAATCACGGGCCACGGAGAACGGAGCCCGGATTGCACTTAGACAACCCACGTGTGCCGAGATTCACGGCACACGCAGGGACATGTGCGTGTTTTACACGCCAGTGAAAAACGTCTGTGTTTTTCACTGACGTGTGAAACGGGCCTTAAAGATATAAGTATAAGAACATATCCATTACACTATGCACTGCAGTAAGTACAAACAAAGTAATAGGTGGTAAATTACCTGGGTGGAGAAGTACCCACATGCTGCTGTTCTATACGTCCCGACACGCGTTTCGCACCCAGCTTCAACAGGGGGCATGCCGGGCAAGAGGAAACACGGGAATTAAATACATACACCCAACCAATCGGTGGAAACAGTAGCGATTGCGTCAGCCATTCTCCTCCCTCATCAAAAGAGATTTCCTGTCGTGCGTCCTTGGAATGCAACCTGTGTGTCAAGCACCAGAACTTGTGCAGCAGCGCAGGTTGGTCCCGTAATATGTGCCCTTCATTTAGTTCCGGGAGGATTTTGGCCGCGCAAGCGCATACCCCCGATGGCACAAATTGATGTGGCATGTTCCAAATAGAACTTTTATTAAGTTAAATAGGTGCCAAAAATTAATTTTAATTTTAAACCATAATCTCCACCCAAGTGTGTATCAACATAACTTATGATGAAAGCTCACTTATTCCTTGCTCAAGACTATGAGTAAATTACTAAATATCCAGGGGCGAACAGCAGCGCAGTAACAGAGTAGAATGTCAAAAGTATACATGCATAAATGCACATCTATTTTTTCACAATAAAAGGCATTGTGTACATACGTAGTCAATGCCGTACAACACAACACAATTGATAACATACACATCTCCACAGGTATCAAAAGCAAATATATACGAGAATCTGAATGGTCATGGCTTGGTGATAAGTCCCAGTTTTTCCAAACAAATACATGTTGTCAGAGAATTAATCCTCCATCACTAGACATAGGAAACAAGGAATATCTATAAAGCAGAAAAAAGGATGAATAATTAAAATGGCACCAAAAACTTGAAACTTAAATTTGTTACCGCATACTCAGCAGGGCTGGTGGAAACTTGTGAGCTGTTTGGAAGCAAGTGCAATTGGGTTGACGCCAAAGAGGAATGCAGTATTTGGGATATTGAAGTGGAGGTGAAGGAGAGGCCACTTGATGGAGCACTGGAGATCCATTGAAGCACCTGCTTTTTTGTTGCTTCATCTACATTTGGTAGCGATGGTCATGTCCCTGAAAAAAGGGATCATATCAGATTATCCAAGGGAAGAAGTACACCTCTTATTTTGGCTGGTAGTTGGTGTTACGAATCGGTGCCGCCGTAGACGCA
The DNA here is from genome assembly GCF_048569485.1 of Anomaloglossus baeobatrachus. Lineage (NCBI taxonomy): Eukaryota > Metazoa > Chordata > Amphibia > Anura > Aromobatidae > Anomaloglossus > Anomaloglossus baeobatrachus. The sequence goes on from NC_134354.1 coordinate 603,614,952, forward strand.
AGCAGCCAGTTGCAGTTCCAGTTGTGCCCAGGCGTCAGCTCCCATTTTTGTCCGTCCCTCGGGTCGTCCAGCTGGCTGCTTCAACAAACACGTCTAAGTGTGGATAGATGGCTAGTGTGCATGCGTGTGCAGATTAACCACAGACACAGCATAAGTCCAGTGTTTCGCCTAGTGAGCATGCTCAGCATTACTGTGCCATTCCTGAGGCTAAGTCCTCAGTTTGTGCTACTGTGCATTCTCCCACACTTAGTGCGAAAAGCCTCTTTGCACAGGTACTTGGACTCCGTGCCGTGTCTAAGTCCTGTGTTGGGCCTGCAGAGCATGCAGAAGCTGATAGACTGTTTTCTGAGACTGTTTTCAGGCAAATGAGCATGCTCATGCATTTACTGCATCAGAGGCTAGGTCCATAAAGGAACTCAATTGCCATGTCCATGAGGTGTCATTCCATGATAGTCCAGAGGGAATCAGTTGTCTCGATGATGTGGCCACTCCGGACTGGCTCGCAGAGGCCCGCCCCCTATGATTTGGCATCTCATCAATGTTCGTCAGACGATGACTGGTGAGGTGTTTGGGGCGTAGCTGCCATGAGGTCATCATTGAAGTGGCGGTTCTGGATAGGTCGCTGGTTATGTCACTGATGACGTGGCAGTCTGTTTTTGGCTCATGGAGGTGTATTGTGGTCCACCTTGGGTTGGGGCGGACCCAGGTTGGAAAAGGGGCTAGAGACCACAAGGAGGTGCGCAGTCTTCTATTATGCTCAGACAGAGCACACCTCCATGTGTTGAATCCATTGCGGCTTTAGGCCAGAAGTAGGCAGGGATAGGGCATCGGTGCAGGACGCCACCACACTTGGTAAAGCAGAACGGTTGCGACCAGCTCCTGTCTCCTGTCCTACCAGTCCTGCTACTGCAGCACAGTGGCATTAACTTTGCTGCTGCTGCGCCTGCTGCACACGGACAGCATACCCAATGGCCTCTGTGTTGATAACAGGGAGTTTCTGGGCTGGGTGGGTGTGTGGACCCTGTGATGCTAACAGGGTTCCCAGTCTCCAGATCCGATTGTAGTCTAACTTGGTTCAGGCTACTATTTGTTTTAGAGGCACCTAGCTCAGTATCCTCAGTATCCTCAGCCTAACCTTTGGGTTGCCAGCATCTCCTTTTCCATCTAGGAGCATGGTGGACCCCGACTGGCGATTGGGATATATACCACCTTATCCAAATCTGCCAGTCCCCCGTAACATATGATGTTTCTTCAGCAGGTGTTACTGGTCCTTAAGCCTTGTATGGCTCACGTGTTCAACCTGGTTATCCAGCAAATTTTAAACTACTATCCTGGCCTACATGACCTTCTGCAGAGGGTACACTCGCTTTGTGCTCACTTCCACCATTCACAACCAACAGCTGAACAACTTGCATCGCTCGTGAAGTCTTTCGGTCTGCCTGTTTACCGCCTGCAATGCGATTTGCAGACACACAGGAATTTAAATCTGCACATGTTGCAGCGCCTGTGGCAGCAAAGGCAAACTCTGCTGCAATACGTTATGACTATGCAGTACGTTAGCCTGGGCTAACGAGATCCAGAAGTGGGGCAGATCACGCTGCTGATGTGGTCTCAGATCAAGTACCTATGCACCCTTCTTCACAGTTTACAAATGGCGACGAAGATGTTAAGCGCTGACGATACCATTATCATTATTACAATTACGGTCATGTACATGCTGGAGCACACTAAACATTATTCAGAGTCCGGTGGTGGGACAAGAGGAATGGGAGGAAGTACAGGAGGAGTCATATGTGGAAGGGATACCAAGATCTACAAGGTCCACATGTTCAGCAGCACCAAGGCGACAGGCATGGGACGGTGGGGGAGAGGGATTAACAAGGGCACATAGTATCATCCAAACTGTTGAGGACGGTGCAGGAGCCCATGAAGAAATGGAGGATGAACTGGCGATGGGCATGGAAGACTCAGTAGATGAGTGAGAGCTTGCTCACATTTCGGTTGTGCGAGGTTGGGGGGAGAGGGCAGAGGAAGGAGGCACGATTCTCACCTCTCTGCCACCAACACACCAAGGACTTGGTCCTCCTGGATGCACAAGACACATGAGCACCTTCTTGCTGCACTACCTACAACATGACCCTCGGATTGTACGAATTCGAAGTAATGTAACTACTGGGTTGCCACACTGTTAGATCCCCGGTACAAGACAAAATTTGGCGAAATAATTCCAGCCATAGAAAGGGACGCACGTATACAGGAGTATCTGCAGAAGGTGGTACGGATTCTTAGATCTGCTTTTCCAGTAAACACCAGTGCTGCACAGAGTGAATCTCAACGCTTTGTCATGGATAGGAGGAAATGAACTTTTACTTGTCCACATCTGAGGGACCGAGGGCTGGCTGCTGGGCTGAGATGGCATTGAGTACGGTGTCCCTGCAGAGTTGCACTTTTGGTCATATGCCAAATGAGTTTAAAAAGGACAAATGCTGGTGGAAAGGGGAACAGGTGTGTTGGAAAGGGGAAAAAAGTTTTTGTCCGTGGGTTTGGTGGTTAAGCAAAAGTAACATTTGATGAAGAAACACCATCTGTTACGGTGGGACTGGCAGATATGGATAAGGTGGTATATACTATGTTACCGGTATATAACGAAAATTAATAAGAAAAGAAAGAGAAAGGTATATATCCCCGTAAGCAGTCAATGTCCACCGTGCTCCCAGATGGAAAAGGAGAGGTTGGCAAATGGAAGGTTAGGTGGAGGATACAGATCTGTGTGGTTATGAAACTAATAGTTGCCTGAAACGAGTTAGATGCCACTCGGATCTTGAGACTGGGAGCCCTGTTAGCGTCACAGGGTCCACACGCCCACCCAGCCCAGGAACTCCCTGTTAACATCACAGAGGCCATTCAGTACGCTGACCGTGTGCATTGGGGCCACACCGGTGGACAGCAGGCGCATCAGCAGCAGCAGGCCTGTTAATGCTACTGGGCTGCACAAGCAGGACTGGTAGGACAGGAGCTGGTCTTAACCGTTCTGCGTTACCAACTGTGGTGGCGGCCTGCATCGACGCCCTATCCCTGCCTACCTCTGGCGTAAAGCCGCAATGGGTTCAACACATGGAGGTGTGCTCTTTCGGAGCATAATAGAAGACTGCGCACCTCCTTGTTGGCTCCAGCCCGTTTTATAACCTGGGTCCGCCCCAAACCAGGGTGGACCACAATGCACCTCCTGGAGACAAAAGCAGAGTGACACGTCATGAGTGGCATAACTAGTGTCCTATTTGGAACCGCAACTTCAATAATGACCTCATGGATGCCACGACACAAACACCTCACCAGTCATCATCTGACCATCAATAATGAGGTGACAAGTCATAGGGGCGGGCCTCTGCAAGCCATTTGGGAGTGGCCTGGACACATCGTCAGGACACCTGATGCCCTGTGGTCTATATGGGCCCCCCCACATCAGGGGCAGGGCCAAAGAGTTCATTACCGGACCTAGTTTCTGATGCAGTAAGTGCCTGAGCATGGTCAGTTGCATGAAATAGAGTCTCTGAAAAAAGACTATCAGCTTTAGCATGGTGTCTCGGCACAAAACAGGACTTAGACCTGGCACTGAATGCAAGTACCTGTGCAAAGAGGCTTTTCACACTAAGTGTGGGAGCATGCGCTGTATCCCGAAATGAAGACTTAGCGTCAGGAATGGCACAGTCAGGCTGAGCATACTCACTAGGCGAAACACTGTAGTTAGGCTGCAGCTGGGGTAAATCGGCACACGCATGCGCACTAGCTGCCTCTCCACACTTACACGTGAAGGAGAAATTGCTCTTCGGGTGTGGACTTGGAGATGCTGTCTATGAACAGAAGGAAAAGCTAAAGGAAGCCTCACTTTCTATCCCTCCGAATTATCAAATGCAGCAATGAATTCCCTGAGTTTGCTATAACATTAGCGTAGCAAAATGTGCATGAGGGTGTCCTGCACAAGTGCTAGAAATAGCTTGGCACCAGTGGGACAATAATGAAATACAACATCCAGTTCTATGATGCCACTAAATGGCAGTATTTTTTGCTATCATTATAGCTTATTAAAAACAGGGCAGGTGGGTGTCATGCAGAGGTGCTGCACATAGATTTGCACCAGTGGGGCACTAATGGAGTACAACAGCCACTTCTTGTATGCCACTAAGTTTACTCAATTTTTGGTATTATAATGTCTTAGTAAGTAACAATGAGTTTGAGTGTGCAATGCAGGCAGACGTGCTGCAAATATCTTTGCACTAGTGGTACGATACAGAAGTCCAATAGCCACGTTTAGGATGCCACTAAGTTCACTCAGTGTGTGCTAGTATAATGGCTTAGTAACAATGAGTTTGAGTGTGCAGTGCAGGCAGAGGTGCTGCAAATATCTTTGCACTAGTGGGACGATACAGAAGTCCAACAGCCACGTTTAGGATGCCACTTAGTTCACTCAGTGTTTGCTAGTATAATGGCTTAGTAACAATGAGTTTGAGTGTGCAATGCAGGCAGACATGCTGCAAATATCTTTGCACTAGTGGGACTATACAGAAGTCCAATAGCCATTTTTATGATGACACTAAGTTCACTCAGTGTTTGCTAGTATAATGGCTTAGTAACAATGAGTTTGAGTGTGCAATGCAGGCAGTGCTGCAAATATCTTTGCACTTGTGGGACGATACAGAAGTCCAACAGCCACTTTTATGATGCCACTAAGTTCACTCAGTGTTTGCTAGTATAATGGCTTAGTAACAATGAGTTTGAGTGTGCAATGCAGGCAGAGATGCTGCAAATATCTTTGCACTTGTGGGACTATACAGAAGTCCAATAGCCACGTTTAGGATGCCACTAAGTTCACTCAGTGCTTGCTAGTATAATGGCTTAGTAACAATGAGTTTGAGTGTGCAATGCAGGCAGAGGTGCTGCAAATATCTTTGCACTAGTGGTGCGATACAGAAGTCCAATAGCCACGTTTAGGATGCCACTAAGTTCACACAGTGTTTGCTAGTATAATGGCTTAGTAACAATGAGTTTGAGTGTGCAATGCAGGCAGAGGTGCTGCAAATATCTTTGCACTTGTGGGACGATACAGAAGTCCAACAGCCACGTTTAGGATGCCACTAAGTTCACTCAGTGTTTGCTAGTATAATGGCTTAGTAACATTGAGTTTGAGTGTGCAATGCAGGCAGACGTGCTGCAAATATCTTTGCACTCCTGGGGCAATACAGCAGTCCAACAGCCACGTTTAGGATGACAATAAGTTCACTCAGTGTTTGCTAGTATAATGGCTTAGTAACAATGAGTTGGAGTGTGCAAAGGGCCAGAGGGTACAGTGGCAGAGTTGTGGGTCTCTGGGTAGAGGAAAGGAAGCCTGCCTTTCTATCCCTCCTAATGGGGAAATGCAGCGAGGAAATCCCTGACTTTAGCTACACAGACGCTGTCATCTTGTGTAGCTGTTAAACTCTGTTTTCACGGACCTGTCACCTATGGCTCTGACCCTGCCGGTATGAGCCCTTAAAAGGACTGATAGAAAGTGCTATCCCTAAGCTTTCCAGCGCTGTGTATGGAGCGTATACAGCAGTATCGGCGATAGGAGCTGCGCCAGTGATGTCTGACACCAAGGACGCAGAATGCAGATAATGGCGTGCTGGAGAAAATGTCCAGTTTTATAATGCAGGGACATGTGACATGGACATCCTATCACACATGCCGTTGCTTCTCTGGCTAAAAGTCCACTTAGCTGTGTGTGTGTCTGGGATTAGCTGACTTGCTGGCCCGCCCCACAAGACGCGCGCGCTTAGGGAAGGAATACATTATACATACAGCAGTGATCAGAATGCGCTGTTCCCGCACACTATACACTGAAATGTCATAATAGTGTGAGTCACAGAGTGACTTACACTATTACAGCGGAAAGCCAGCTAGGAATTAGCTGGTTTTTTTTGCTGCTAGAACCGTTCTCAAATGTATCTAGAACTATCGAGCTTTAGCAAAAAGTTCGAGTTCTAGTTCGATCTAGAACAGCCCCCAAAATCACTCGAGCCACGAACTGGAGAACCTCGAACCATGAATCGCGCTCAACTCTCGTCTTGTGCACAGATATAACATGGGTGGCCTCACCAGACAGGTTTTGAGTGGAGGTTGGGGACCTAGACGAGGTTGAGGAGGCAGAAGAAGTGTAGGCACTTCTACATACAGAGGAAGGATAGACACACAACTCGTGGGGACGGCAAGACTTGTACAACAGACCCTTCTCCTTCTCTCACTATAGTTACCCAGTGCCGAGTCAGCGACATGTAACGCCACTGTCCATGCTTACTGGTCCAAGTATCTGTGGTAAAATGCACCCTGTCACACACAGAGTTTCTCAATTAAGCGGTGATGTATGCGACATGCTAGTGTAGCGCGGGCACACCTTTCTTGGAGAAGGAGTGGCGACTGGGCATCGGCTCTTGGGGCACTGCGATGGGCATAAGGTCTCGAAAATCCTCTGTGTAAAAAGTGTGGAAAGGCAGCATTTCTGTAGCTAAGAGCTTGCAGATGCTAAAAGTCAACCTCTTAGGCATTTCATGCCCTTTGAAAATCATGTAAAACACAGCTAGGGGACTCCAACCTTAGTCTCCCTCGTTTCCAAAAGTTGGGCTACACACACTTACACTTAACTGGCATTAGTTGTCCCACAGGTTCAAACTTACAAAGATGCTTTGCATGAAGCACTCTCAAAAATACACCAGCCTTTCACCTCCCCTGGATGACACAGGAGTAGAAAAGTCGTCTGTGATCCATGACTTGTTCATCTTGGTTCTTTTTTCAAAAGCAAGGAGACTCCAACCACAGTCTCCCTCATTTCCAAAAATTGGGCCACACACACACCACTTCACTGGCATCAGTTGTCCCCCAGTTGCAATCTTACAAAGATGCTTTGCATGAAGCACTCTCAAAAATACACCAGCCTTTCGCCTGCCCTGGATGATACAGGGGTTGAAAAGTCATCTGTGATCCATGACTTGTTCATCTTGGTTCTTTTTTCTAAAGCAAGGGGAATCCAACCACAGTCTCCCTCATTTCCAAAAATTGGTCCACACACACACTACTTCACTGGCATCAGTTGTCCCCCAGTTGCAATCTTACCAAGATGCTTTGCATGAAGCACTGTCAAAAATACACCAGACTTTCGCCTCCCCTGGATGACACAGGGGTAGAAAAGTCCTCTGTGATCCATGACTTGTTCATCTTGGTTCTTTTTGAAAAAAGCAAGAACTCCAACCACAGTCCCCCTCATTTCCAAAAATTGGGCCACACACACACCACTTCACTGGCATCAGTTGTCCCCAAGTTGCAATCTTACAAAGATGCTTTGCATGAAGCACTCTCAAAAATACACTAGACTTTCGCCTCCCCTGGATGACACAGGGGAAGAAAAGTCCTCTGTGATCTATGACTTGTTCATCTTGATGAACGTTAGTCTTTCCACATTGTCACTGGACAGACGCGTACGCTTATCTGTCAGCACACACCCAGCAGCACTGAAGACACGTTCCGAGAGAACACTGGCTATGGGACACGACAAAATCCCCAAGGCGTAAGTGGCGAGCTCAGGCAATTTATCCACACTGGAAGCCCAAATTGAGCAAGGCTCCAGTTGCACAGTACTGGGATCGATGTTCACTTGCAGATACTCCGATATCTGTGTCTCCTCCTCTTTTTACTCGTCCAGCTCTTTTGTTTTCATATGCGTATATGTCCTTGTCACTTTCCCATGTGTTTGTGGTGTCTTGGGAGTTGTTTGTCACCTTTTAAACACCTTTGAAGGTGTTTTCTATGTGTTTTTATGTGCTTGTGTTTGCCTCCCATTGTTTTCAATGGGGTTCAAGTGGTTCGTCGAATGGTTCGAACTCGAACTCTAGGGGGGTGGCTCATCTCTAGTAACAAGCTTAACATTCCCTCTAAGTTTGAGATTCTCTACTGTGTACTGCTATTAACATATTTTCAGAGAAATACAATTGATTGCAGTCTATATTGCAGCAAATTAGAGTCATGACAGATAATCTTTGCTCATCACAGCACGTCAGGTCTGAACACAATACAATTTAGATTTGTGGTGACTACTTGTACAATATGCAATGTACAGTATAGTAAATGGCAATTTCCAACAAATTGCTACAACGGTATTCATAAATCCTAACAGAGAACTATAACTGGTTTATTATCGCATTGTTCCACTTGTATTGATTAGTTGAATAGGACAAGCATAACACACTGTGGAAAAGGTTAATGAAAAAAACAAACAAAACAAATAAACTAAAACTTGATTTTTTTCCTTTGAACATTAAAATTTAAATGTCAAAGCAAAAATCTAACAGTTTGTCAAGATTATGGCTAATATTGGCAGGCTTTCTAAACTTTCTATTTGATAAGTAGACATATAAATTTCAGCTTTTAAATCTTCACACCTAATTTAAGGCCTCATTTGTTTCGCTGACAGCAAGATGTATATGTTGCCTTCTGCACTAGGTGTCTGGGGCAAGTGTTCAGTGTTATGCTGCTGACTAGTCTCATGGAAAGCAAGCAGTCTTAAATGTTAGCAGTTTTGGCAGTCGTATAGCAGAATGTGAGGTGTACAAATGATATGACATTTACAACAAGGTGTATGGAAACAACATGAACATAAAGAGACTAGAATAGACTATTATGAATAATTAAGTCACTCATGCATCAATTTTATTTTGTTTATTTGAGAAAAATGCAGAAAACATTACATTGTTTATTTTAATGCACAATAACATTGTTAAATGAAGGCCACTAATTAGTTATTAGATATTCAGCTATTGTTTTTCTCAATGACTGTACAATGTACCCAATGACTCCTCATTAAATTGTTAAAAGTCAATTTCAACACAAATTACAATAAAATGACAACAGTTTTTTTTATCTTCTTTATTTTTATACCTATAGTGTATATGTATCTATACAGCATGCTTGCTTTCAAAATATCTACAAAATTGTATTACACCAAGGGTTCCTGCACCATATGAGGGTATGCTGTCAGAATAGGGAACACTCAAAGGAACTCATTTCACTGTTGCTGAGAGTTTCAGCGCTGCACTTTGACCTATCCAACACACCGTAAATTGGTGCAGTTGGCAGGATGGAGTCATACAGAATGTAAATGTGACCTACATTGCAGAAGAAAAAGCACCTAACTGTATGTGTTTAAAGATGGCAAATTGTAGTGCAAATAGAAAGAGAAAGCTGGTTCATCATGGGTGGAGACAGTGCTGAATGGTTTGCTGATGCCCAGCCCCTGAAGTGACAAACACCAGAATAAAGCAAAATATTGAGGGGAAAATCAGTTTTTTGTGGGAGTGGCATAATGTATGAAAAATTCCTTCCCAGTGAGAAGTATATGGACAGACAACTTATTTTGCTGGCAGTCCATCCCATCATGAGAGGTACATGCAAATAAATTGCCCAAAGAGATGAGAAGTCCTTCCCACTGGGAAGTGTAAAAAATTAAGTCAATGGCTTGAATTTGGGCAACAATGAGTATGTGTCCAGTCAGCCAGCCTGTGAAAAGCAGTGTGATAATGAGACTCTTGATAGAGATTTTAGAAATTAATATTAAGAGGCACTATGGCGACCAGTGTGCAGTAGAATAGTTTGGATCCTTACACCTGGCCTGGAAGTCTAATGACTACAATCAAGTAGTTCTAGACTTACCACCATCCCCAGATTTTGTGGTTCAGCTTTAAATGAAATAGTTAGCTTTTACCTCCAAATGGAACCAGGCAGAGGAGGTTGAGAAACAGGTTGCAGCTCCAATATAATAGAGAATCAGGAGAGCTCCATCTTGCAGGTAAGGCCAGAAGCAGGCCTTATTTTTGTCCAAGAAAGCAGAGACTTTTTAAAGTATCAGTTATGTTTTATGATGTGTTTTATGCCTTGCTATGAAATAAAGAAAGATAAATTCCAATATTGCTAGAGAAAATGTTGCAATGTTTGCTGCTTTATATTTTACAAGTCCTGGTTTGTAGAGGATAGCAATATTTAAAGAGGGGAGTGTCTGTAAAAAAGTGAATTTTTGTGTGACAGCCTTCCTGAAGACTTTTATATAAAGCTATAAAAAGTATTATTGTTGAGTACTATTTTTGCTCAATATAGTACATTACTTCCAATTACTGCTGAAGTAGTTGAGACAGTTGGGAAAAAAAGGGTGAAGAGTTAGTCAGCCCTGCAGATGAGAGAAGTGTTTGGGAGTACATTGTACCTGAATAAGGACAAATAAATATTTTTAGGGCATCCTAGTCCCTGTGGGTGGAGTGGATTAGATAAAGAAGGAGGGTTTAGCTGCAGAGGATATTTCTATGAACCTGAGGAGGGATAGCTGTGGATTAGCAGGTAATCATTGAGATAGCGAAGGTGAAGTGAGACTGAAGAAAATGCAACTTGTGGACCAGTCCCCCAAAAAAGTACTGGATCATGCCAGGCTGGGGCAAGGGTATCACTGTATATGGCTGTGGTAAGTGAAGGAGATACAAGGAATCAAGTATTAAAGTCAGGCAAACCGTATTGCTTAAGTTTCATTCACATGAAAAGTGGTGTCAGGTATAAACACAATGTCTGTGCCTATATGTAAGACAGATGAAGATGTGAATGTTTGTGCCTGATATTTCTTGTACATACGTTACATCAGTGCCGTCAATAAAGACTGTTTTATTTTCATAAAATTGACTGTTTCCTTATTTTTGATTGTGATATATATCTTCCAACATTTGAGGGTCTGCACCCAGAATGGAGAACATATGAATGTACCAACAATGCACACACACTCAGAAGCACCATTATCACTGGTGCAGGTTGTCGCAGAGCCACACCTTGACCTATGCCCCTCACTCCATGCTGCAGCCCTTGAGTTCCCTTAGTGTGATCTCTCTACAGTCTCATCATCTAGAGCAGCCACACAATAATGCTAAGCACTGGGATCAGCCCGACACTGGAGAAGAAAGCCCCTTTCCTTCCGGAGAAGACATCACCTCACAGATGCAACTACATTCTAGGTGCTACTGAGGATGGATTCCTCCGGCTCCCTTTCCTACACTGTAAAGTCAAACAGCAGGATTGCTCCCTGCCTGGCAAATTGCTTGTGGTTTGGGCAATCTGTTCATGGCCACCCTCAAGCCTCAGGCTACAAACCACAATCCAGATTGCTCTCATTATTAACTGCCATGCATGAATCCCCTTCACCTTTCAGTCCCAATACAGCTGCACCAGTGGTATTTCCAACACTACCTCCCATTACACTGCACACATAAAAAATAAATAATTAAACTCCCCATCCTTCCAATTCCCCAATGCAAGGTGTCCTTTTTTGATGTTGGCAAGAGACTTTAGTGAGTAAGTAAACCAGTGCAAAATGTTCAATCCCATGCGCCCCTAGTTACATGCCGATATCAGCTGTCACAATATCCACTGCTGCCTACTTCCAAGATTGAAAACCAAAGAGCAAAAGGACTCAACGTGCATAGAAAAGTCATAATAAATCCAAATCACAACCTTAGTTAATGCATATAAAAGACATTTTTATTGTACGATATATAAAAACAGGTTGGATTTCCATAATGTATGAATATATTAGAGTATACAGTGTTTTAAGGAACACAGGGAAATGAGGACAGAAAATTGTAGCACATTCACCCGAACATGTAAAGTATAACAGGCCAAAGATGAAGTAACCCATGGAACTAAAGTAAATCATGTATCAGAGTAATGCCATGGGGATAGCAGGGTGAGCCAGCATGGCTGAAAAAGATGGAGGTTCAGAAGTGAAAAACAAACACTCTCCAGATTTAAATAGTAGAAATCTCCTTATATCACCATGTATAAGTGGCTACATCAGTACATGCCAACAAAGAAGTTTATCCGGAGCATTTCAGAGTTAATAAATGTTCAGCCAATTGCTGCTTACCCATCTGTCAGACTAAGCCAGTGAGATCACACAGCGTGTATTCACTACTTCCAAGATTATGGATATAGGGAGATGTGAATATTCATTCTATTTAATAGTGGACACATGCAGCCACGCAGCCACTGCAAGAACCAGCAGCTGGGTGATAACATATGCCCGCACCAGACCCCCCAACCACCCAGCAACCCACTTTCCACTAATTCAGCCTAAGAGATGCCAATACAGTTGAAAGCTATGATGAAAGATCAAGTGCACCGATGTCCTTTCTTGCCTTCATTATTCTTCTGCTGTGTCTGAGATCTAACGTCTCAGCACAGCGGGTACCATAACATCCCTAGTGCTTGCCTGCTGTGCTAAGATGTGCAGCACTGCAGACCTCTTGCCAAAATGACCAGAGCAGTGGGGAAAAGAGGAGAGGTATGTGTTTTTGTTTTTTTTTTTAGTCAGTGAGTACACTCAAATAATATATTGAGGACTATGAGGAGTTCATTATAATATGTGGAGGACTATGGGTGTGCATTATAACATATGCATTATAAGAGTTGGAGCACTATGAGGGTGCAAAATAACACAGGGGAGACTAGATGGCTGCATTATAATATATATAAAGGACTATGGGAATGTATTAAACTATTTGGAGGACTAAGTGGGTGGATTTTAATATTTGGAGAATTATGGGGGTGCATTATAATATAATGAGGACTATTTTGGTGCATTATAATATATGGAGGACTATATAAGTGCATTATAATATATGAAGGACTATGAGGTGCTTTATAATATATGGAGGTCAGCTCGGCTAGCCATGGGGCTAAAGCATTGAGACCCTGACTGAGGCAGCAGTTTATGAGAGAAATCTAGGAGGAGTTGATGGCCCCGGCTGGTGGACTGGGGTTGGTAAAGCAGGCAGGCATCTAACCCTCTACCCTGACTAACACCCCCCCACTCACCCCCTTTGTTCTTGTTCCCCTTTACTTGAATGAAGTGCCCATCTTTCCTCCCCTCTCCTCCCTCCCCATGGTGTTGTGTGGTTAAAGTGTAAGGCAGAGGAATTGTAACCGGATTGTCTTGGAGTATACTAATGTATGGAACCCTCATGTGCGGGCAGTTGACAAATGTTATCTTAATTTACCATATATGATTTTGTATCTGCCGTGTTTTCAATAAAAACTAATTGGATTATAATATATGGAGGTCTATGGGGAGTACATTATATTATATGGAGCTCTATAGGACTATAGGGGTTCAATTGTACTATATAGAAGTCTATGTGGGGGCCATTATAATATTTGGAGGGCTATGTGGATACCAATATACAATTTGGAGGGCTATGTTGGGATTATTATGATATTTGAAGGGCTGTAAGCTGTTTTTACTTTATGGAGGTCTATTTGATGACCATTTTACTGTATGCAAGCAACTGTACAGTGTCAAGGTTTGTGTGAGGTTGATCATACTATATGGGGGCCATTTTACTGTTTGGAGGACTATCAGATGCCAAAGTACATTGTAAAGAGGTGTGGGGGCCAAAATACTGTATGTAATCCCATTATACTGCATAGAAGACTGTGAGAGGGTCACAGCTGGGGGATCATACTGTGTTGGGGTCAACATAATTTGCTTGGTAGTTGAGGGTGGTTACAGTAGGGTCATCATGCTGTATGTGCTGAGGGTAATGTGAAGGAATTCACTATGAGGTTTCATACAATGCTTGTGGGCCACATTTGTTGGCATCACACTTTATGGGTGCAATGAAATCTAGGGCTTAAAATAGGATCAAATTTAATTTGCATCGGCTGTAAAGTTGTGAAATATGTTATTATTCAAAAAAGAAAAATATTTATTTTTTTTTGGAGGGAGGTGAGTAGGGTTGAAATTAGAACTTCTGCTTTGGTAGACTTAAGGGGGCTTTACACGCTGCGACATCGATAAAAATATATCGTCGGGGTCAAAGTGTTTGGGACACACATCCGGCGTCGCGATATTGCAGTGTGTGAAAGCTAGAAGCGACGATCAACGATCGCAAAAATGGCAAAAATCGTTGATCGTTGACACGTCGCTCCTTTTCATAATATCGTTGGTGGTGCATGCCGCTGGTTGTTCGTCATTCCTGCGTTCCTGTATCCTGCCCTGCTGTCTCTGCCACTGCTGTCACTTGCTTCTGACCACCGCTCATTATGTTCATTGAATATTCAGTTCACTGCGGCCGGAAGCAGCAGCAGCGGGGAGTCGACAGGATCGGAGACCGAAGATCAGCACCACGGACAGCAAAGCCAGGGACAGGTGAGTTAAAAGTTCCCCTTCTCCGTGTGTTATCACAGCTAACACACGGAGAACACACGTGTGCCATAAACACGGCTCACGGAGAGCAATACGCGCCTTTGACACGTCCGTGAAAAACGTGCGTGATTTTCATGGACGTGTGAAAGAGGCTTAATAAAGAGCTTTTTGAGATAATTGTCCAATAAATTTTGGTCCATTGAAAAAGAGGCAGCTAAATATTAAATTGCTATAATTCCTAAACCCTTACTCTAATTAACATTTGAAAACGCTCAAATTAATGCCGAGGGTCTGTAATTAGTAGTGCCCATATTGATTGTATAACTGTATCTTGAATATGTTTTGGCAAACAGCTAAAATGTTAAAATTTGTGTCACTGTCCAAATGTTTCTGTACTTCACTGTATGTTTACTTCCAAATCATAGAATAGCAGAGTTGGAAGGGACCTCAAGGGCCATCAAATCTATCCCCCTGCGAGAGCAGGTTTTCCTAAATCATCCCAGTTATATGTTTATCCAGCTTCTGCTTGAAGATTTCCATTGATAGAGCTCACTACCTGTTGTGGTAGACTGTTCCCCTCTCTGACTGACCTCACTATCAGAAAGCTTTTCCTTATCTGAATCTCCTTCCTTTTAGTTTCATCCCATTGCTTCTTGTACTTCTTTGTGCTAATGAGAATAGGGTAGTTTCCTCTGCACTGTGACTACCTTTCAGATATTTGTAGACCACTATTAAATCACCACTCAGCCTTCTCTTTTGCAAACTAAACATTCTTAGTTCTTTTAGCCAGTCTTCATAGGGCATGGTTTGCAGACCTTCTACAATCTTGGTTGCTCTTCTCTGGACTTGTTCCAATATATCAATGATTTGTTTAGCGCACAATTGCATATTTCTACTTACTTTCTTTAAAATTTATAAATAGACAATGTTTGTCTATTTATCCTTCAGTCAAACTACATACTTAATTTTTATGGGACATTATGCTGGGACCCCTATTCCTTCATTATGTTCATTACAGTGAATGTGCAATCCACTTTTGTGAAATAATTGCATATTTTTTACTTTCAAGATGACTTTTCACCAATTTTTCATGTTAAACTTGACACAAAATGTATTAGCACTGCAATTCAGAATAAAACATGTTTTACTTATTGTGCCTCTCTTTTGCGGAGATATAAGCGATCAAATTATATGCCACCTAAACAGGTTTTTTTTAGTCCAATGGGCCATTACCACAGTGATTTCACTGGTGGTGTGAAGTTCTCTTTATTTTTATGACGATGACCAACCATAAGCAGGCAGTGACACACCCTCATAATAGCTTAGAACATGCTCGTGATGTGATATGTATTAGATCAGATCACAGTCGTATGACACTCAACTCAGGCTTGCAGCAGAGCCTAAACGGTGCTTTACACACTGCGATCTCGCTAGCAAGCGTACCTGCCCCTGTCGGTTGTGCGACACGGGCAAATTGCTGTCCATGGCACACAACATCGCTTACACCCGTCACACGGACTTACCTGCCTAGCGACGTCGCTGTGACCAGCAAACCACCTCCTTTCTAAGGGGGTGGTTCGTTCGGCGTCACAGCGGCGTCACTAAATGGCCGCCCAATAGAAGAGGAGGGGAGGAGATGAGCAGCCCGAACATGCCGCCCACCTCCTTCTTTCCTCCTTTCCGGTGGACGCAGGTAGGATGTTGGTCGTCATTCCTGCGGTGTCACACACAGCGATGTGTGATGCTGCAGGAACGACAAGCAACCTCACTACTGACCAGACAACGATTTTTGGTAAATGAACAACGTCTCACAAACCACCAATTTTTACCTCTTTTGCGATCGTTTAAGGTCGGTCATAGGTGTCACATGCTGCAATGTCGCTAACGACGCTGATGTGCATCACAAACATTGTGACCCTGACGATATATCATTAGCAATGTCGCAGCGTGTAAATGGCCCTTTAGTTGAGGGTCATTAGCATATCACTTTCGTTGCTCTTGCATCAGATGCCTTATGCTAGTGTGATCGAGATCTAAAACATACTAACACATGCTATCCTCACTGCAGAGTCATTACTTTTTCCAGAACGCAGTAGACCAAAGTGTGATTAACACCTTTCTTCTCCAGCAGTCAGTTTTGTTGGGAAAGGGTGTACAGCAGAGTTGGCAGCAACTCAAAACATAGGATAAAAACAAAATGAGCAATTACCCTGCACTAAGTAAAAAAAAGCTGTATTTATCTTTTGCATTGTCTGTTAAATGGCCTCTGTGTGATTTTACACTTGCTTTAAATTTTTTTACTTTGCACATAGGGGCATGGTTCCCTCTTTTTGGGCTGTACATCTTGTCAAAATAGGTTTACACAAATAGGTGCAACACATTCATGTCTGGGTCCTGCTCTGCCCATGTCTATTTTAAGGTCTGCTGACATATACAGTGTTTCTCTGAAAATAAGACTGGATCTTATGATATTTTTTGCTCTGAAAGATGGGCTACGGTTTATTATCAGGGGATGTCTTATTTTTTTTCCATGAATAACAATTCTCATTTATTCTTGAACAAAAAAAAATCAACATTTATTCTATTATTGTCATATTGCATTTTGGAACATCAACATAACTCTCAAAACCCTGTATGTAACACGTTTATCTGTCTGGATGTTTATCTGTCTATGTGTCTTGTTTATATGTCTATCTGTATCTGTTTATCTATCTATCTATCTAACTATCTATTTATCTATCCATCCCTCCACAATCACTGCACATATATACCAGCCTGCCTTTTATTTTTTAGATTTCTGTAATTAGGGGACCTTTTGGTGACAACCTAGTCACATGATGTGATGTCATAAAGGTCCTGAAGCAGTGTTATCATCAGGACTTAAATGCTGAGCCCCGTAGGAGACCCTGTGAAATTTCCCAGTTTGCTCTCCCTTTCCTTAATGCCAGCATGTCTCCAGTTCTTTTAGACTCCTGCAATTAAGAGACATTTGGTCACATGATTGGGGAGTCCTCAAAGGTCCTTAACCCCTTTACCCTCGATTTTCATTTTTTTTTTGCTCTCCTTGTTCCAAGAGCCGTAACTTTTTTATTTTTCCATCAATCTTGCCATGTGAGGGCTTGTTTTTAATGGAACAAGTTGTACTTTTAAATGAAATCATAACTTTTACAATATAGTGTACTGGAAAACAACAAACAAATTCCAATTGCGGAAAAATTGCAAAAAAAAGTGTGATTGCAGATTGTTTTTGAGATATTTTATTCGATCTGATGCCTCAGATTGGCATGAGTTTGTAGACACCAAATATGTATGGGTTTACTTTTATCTGAGGGGTTAAAAGAAAATCAGTATTGTTTCCCAAAAAAAGTGGTACGGGTTTTGCATCATTTTCCGCAACCCATAGTGTTCTCATTTTTCGTGATCTATGGCTCAATAATGGCTTATTTTTTGCAATTCGAGCTGACATTTTTAATTGTACCAAATTTGTGCAGATGCAATGTTTTGATCGCCTATTATTGTATTTTGCGCAAAATTTGTGGTGACCAAAAAACATCATTTTGAAGTTTTGAATTTTTTTTCTGCAGCGCCATTTACCAATCAGATTAATTGATTTTATATTTTGATAGATTGGGTATTTCTGAACGGGTTGACACGAAGTGTGTGTATATTTTTACATTATTTTAACCCTTTAATTTTCAATGGGACGAAGGGGGGGTGATTTTAACTTTATAGGTTTTTTATTTTTTTTTTTATTTTTTTTAAACATTTTTAATTTTTTTTTTATTTTACTAGTCCCCCTAGGGGGCTATAGGCATCAGAAGTCTGATCGCTCATTCTTTTTTCCCAATCAGAGCAGCACCGCTCAGATTGAGAGAAATGCTCATCTCTTGTAACCTGAAGTACTTGGCTGCTTGTTACATGAGCCATGACAAGATCCTGTGCTACCATGACAACTATCGGATCCATGTTATCACATCATGTGACTTTCCGGTGGAAACCAGTGAGTACAGATGTACCGCAGTTGCCATTAAAATGGCGCTGTCACATTTTGACAGCGTCATTTAAGGGGTTAACAGGTATGGGTGGATAGCGATTCCACTCATGCCTTCAAGGTACACATGTCAGCTGTACAAATCCCCCTGGCTGCCTGCTGCAGCTGGTGGGGATTAACACTATGACTGTAGGGACATAATATTACTGCCCGCGGTTGTTAAGGGGTAAAACAATCTTAAACATGGAAAACAACTGCTTGACTCCCCTAATACCGGTCCTGACTATTGTGGAGACACGGGGCTCAGTAGGTGCTCTTGTCCACTGAACCAGCCGCCTTTAGAAAGACAGCGTGGCTCAGGGCTCATCCCAACTGAACGCCGGCCTCCCTAACTGTGGGCATAACACTACTCAGAGAACACAGGGTGAGGGAACCACAATAATTAGACTTTATTGGATCCCCAAACAATTAACGGCACATAACACATAACCAGCAAAAACACAAATGTAACAGGCAACTGAGTCTCACCCTTCCGCTGGCTCACCAGGGATTTAGAATGTCCTTGCTTCAGAGGTTCCAGGGCTATTTACTCCAAATCCAGCAGCACCCCGCTTTTGGCGGGCACCCACCGAGAAAGGAATAATGCCAGATTTAGGAAGCTGTCTGAGGTCTGCAAAGTCTGTAACAGGTGACTGAACTGTCCCAACCTGAGTGTCCTCCTTAGGTAATCCTGGTATGATGATACAATCCTGGCAGCCGGAGTCGAAATCCCTAGACTGTGGATATGGTCTCCAATCGGAACCGGAGTCCCTAGATTGAAGCCATAAGGTATCCTGATCCTCTAGTCAGCTCCTAAGAGCTTAGACTGGATCCATCAGCATCCATCAACAACAGCCGGGTGGCTTAAAAAAAATCCCTTTTATAGCCACAGCCTTCCACTTGGATACACTGCGTCCTCATCGATTGGTTGGACAAGATCGCCTCTCCCATTGGATGAATCTCAAGCTGCATGGACAATGTTCATCCAAATGATGTCTACAGAAAGACTGAGGGTATACATGTAGTCTGGAATGCACAGACTAGATAATGGCTACTAAGGTAATCACATTAGCAATACACAACTACAATACAATGATTACTGGAAGAGTCTGGAGAAACAATAGCTAAGCAAACACGAGATAGCACACAGAAGAACAATGACGTCTGGCTGAATTTTAAGAAACTTTAACCCATGAGAGGCATTGGGTGTCCATGTCGTCACAACTATAACTAGGGCTTATTTTTGGACTAGTGCTTATATTTTCAGCGCACTGCAAAAATCCTGTAAAATCATGCTACTTATTTTCAGAGACACACAATAGCTACCGGTAGGTGAACTACTAATATAAGAGTCCATCCTGATTGGGTACACCTTGGTGTGATGGGATGGCTTGTGTTTACATACAGGGATGTGTCTGCTCTTATTGGGCTGTGCATGTTGTATACATATCTGTATACGGACAATGGCAAAACAGTCAAGTCTGGATTTTGCTCTAGCCCCGTCTATTTTGGGGTCTGCTTACACATAGAGAGGTGAACTATTAGAGTTAGGGTCCACCCTGTTTAGCTACACCTCATTGAAGTAGAATGGCTAATCAATGGAATATTTTGCAAAGCTATCAAAATGAAATAAAGTGATCAAAATAGTGTCAACTAAGTATCCTCCTCTTATTTACATGAACTATTATTATGTATTTATTTACTGCAGGGTATGTGCTATTTTTTTTATTTTTTTTCTATTTTATTTTTTGTCTGTTAAATTGCCACAGTGTGAATGTACACCTACTGTACATATTGCTCTTATACCAACAGGTGTTTTGGCTAATTTTTTGGTTTTGCACTATGTACATACAGGGATGTGGCTGCTCTTATTGGGCTGTGCATGTGGTATACATATCTTTATAGGGACACGTGCAAACAGTCAGGTGGGGGTCTTGCTCTTCCCCGTCTCTTTTGAGGTCTGCTTACACATAGCAAGGTGAATTATAATGCTATGTGCACACGTTGCGTAATTTCATATGTTTACGCTGCATATTGCACCGCAACGTAAATGCATGTGTCCTGCGTCCCCAGCACAATCTATGAAGATTGTGCATAATACATCCACACGTTGCGTTTGAGAGCGCAGCGATTTGAATGCTGAAATTTTGATCCAAATCGCTGCGCTCAAAAAAGAAACATGTCACTTATTTTGTGTGCTTTGGATGCGGCTCCCACTCTGTCTATGGGAGAGGCAGCATCCAGAGTGCATGAAATCAGCATCTATTCTGCAGAAACACTGCATCCATTACGCAGTGTTTCTGCAACGATTTGAAGCGCACATGCACTGCAAAATCGCTGCAGATTTTTCAGCATGTATACTACGCAACGTGCGCATATAGCCTTAGGGCGGCTTTGCACGTTGCAACATCGCACGTATGATGTCGGTGGGGTCTAATCGAAAGTGATGCACATCCGGCGTCACTTTCGACATCGTTGTGTGCAAATCCTAGATGATACGATTAACGAGCGCAAAAGCGTCGTTATCGTATCATCGGTGCAGGCTCCGACTTTTTCATAATTACACTGCCGCAACAGGTACGATGCTGTTCCTCGTTCCTGCGGCAGCAGACATCGCTGTGTATGAAGCCGCAGGAGCGAGTAACATCTCCTTACCTGCCGCCGGCGGCTATACGGAAGGAAGGAGGTGGGCGGGATGTTTACATCCTGCTCATCTCCGCCCCTCCGCAGCTATTGGCTGCCTGCCGTGTGACGTCGCTATGACGCCGCACGACCCGCCATGATCCCTTACGCGGCACGATCCCTTAGGATGGAGGCGGGTTGCCGGCCAGAGCGACGGTTGCAGGGCAGGTGAGTGCATGTGAAGGTGGTGTAGCGATAATTTTCGCTACGCCAGCTATCACAAGATATCGTACCTGCGACGGGGGCGGGGACTATCGCATGCGACATCGCAGCATCGGCTTGCGATGTCGCAACGTGCAAAGCCCACCTTAGAGTTAGGGTCCATCCTGATTGGGTACACCTTGCTGCAGTGGAATGGCGAATGAATGGAATATTTTGGAAAACTATCAAAATTTAATATTTTGATCAAAATAGTGTCAGCTAAGTCCCCTATGTTATTTACATGTACTATTAATATTTAATATGCACATTGCCTCTTCAGAAAGGAAGATGACTTAACTCTAGTGCCACCTAGATCTCTATCATTATATATTCACTTACTGCAGGATATTTGCTCATTTTCTTTTTATCCTAGATGTAGTGTATTATATTTTAACTTTTTGAATATGCACCTACATTGTAAAAAATATGCAGTTATCAATAGAAAGCAAAAATGTTGAAAGCATCTTATATAATCACTATGTAAAAAAAAAATGAATCTCACGCTTCTGAATGGGATTTTACCCTTTGTTAATAAGCGGGAAAGTTAAGAATAAAACAAAAAAAATAAACCCAAAAACCTCAGATTTACTTTCAGCAAATTAAATTTTCATATATTTAGTTCTGCTCTGAGTGCTTGTTAAGTGAAATTCCTCTCACTGTTCTATCTTGATCAATATATTCGTGCCATTTTAATGCCCATGGGCTATGCAATGCTACAAACACTATTTAAGCAAAGTGATCAATTGTCTCCTACAGCTAAACTCACCTGGATATTTCTGCATTACTTTATCTGTGTCAAATACCAAGCTTCAAGCAGATATTCAAATGAGAATTCATGCTGTGACAATCTGCTAGGTAAGATGCTTTATCTAGTTCGGCTTCATTATCTTTAATGTACATGCCCTTCTTAGGAGTAAAATATGATTCTTTTTTGCTTCAGTATCATGAAAATTAGGCACCAGCACAAAGAACACTTAAACTTCTGACAAATCACAGTCTTTTATTTTCTAGCTGTAAACAGTTTTTTTCTTTAAAATAACTGATTTAGTACAAGCATCTGGTATGTTATTCTATTGTAACATGAACCGACAGCGCAGTATAATGACATACTACACACCATTTTAGGAGAACAAGATCACAATGGTGTATGCCAGAAGTATTTTCAGTGATTACTGAATTATGAAAACACTGTAATAAAATAGAAAGTAAGGCAATGCAAACTTATAAGGGCCATCACAATGGAGACTTCTCTTCTACTTCCTATTCCTGTCCTATGGAAAATCTTGACCCAAGCTGCTTCACAATATCTACAGTATATGGGATCTTAAGGGAATATGCACACAATGTCTTTTTCAGGCAGGTATCTTTCACAACATGACTAAAAAAGGGCTAAACACTAAAAAATATGCCTAGAAATTTCAAAATGACTTGTTTATATGTTCAGTCTTTCTAGCATCTTTTTACCGCTTGGGTTTCCAAACCTGCAATGTGGTTAAAAGAAGTGACTCGACCATTGTGCATGTGGTTTTTGCTTGGAAGCCGCTCACTAGTTGATACATACAGCTAAAACAAAACCACCATTACCAACCGCCAAAAATTGACTGTAAAGAATGGCATAAAAAAGCTTAAGGGAAAATACCAGCAGTGTTTTCATGAGAAATCCTTCTCTTGCAAAACTTGGTGGCCACACCAGCATCTAAAACAAATCATGTGTACTTACTAGAGATGAGCGAACTGGTCGCGGTTCGGCTCGCCGAACCGAGGTCTGGTTCGAGTTCGGTTCGGCGAACCGGTTCGGTGAACCACTCGAACCCATAGGAAACAATGGGAGGCAATCACAAACACATAAAAACGCATTATAAATGTACACATACAGTTAATAAACAATGCCATAACACTTACCTGTCCCCGGGATGCGTGCTGCACTCTGTCTCCTGCTGCTATTCCTCCCGATAATCGCTGCGTCCTCCTGTTAACCAGCAGTGATGCAGGACCTACGTGACGTCATCAAAATAGCATGTGACCAGTCACGTGTCTGTTATTTCATTGGCTACAGACTGGTCACATGACTATGACGCCTCATGCTAGGACCTGTCATTGCATCTCTCTGTTACACGGTGCACGTTTGTGTATCGCCGTGTACCGGCGACATGCTCTAGCACACGGTCGACTCCCCGCTCTGCTTCCCCGTTCCCTTAAGGTGCCGTCACACTAAGCGATGCTCCAGCGATCCCACCAGCAACCTGACCTGGCAGGGATCGCTGGAGCGTCGCTACACGGGTTGCTGGTGAGCTGTCAAACAGGCAGATCTCACCAGCAACCAGTGACCAGCCCCAAGCCAGCAGCAACGCGTGGAAGCGATGCTGCGCCTGGTAACTAAGGTAAATATCGGGTAACCAACCCGATATTTACCTTGGTTACCAGCGCACACCGCTTAGTGCTGGCTCCCTGCACTCCTAGCCAGAGTACACATTGGGTTAATTTATTCCGATGTGTAGTCTGGCTATGTGTGCAGGGAGCAGGGAGCTGGCACTGGCAGCGTGAGAGCGGCGGATGCTGGTAACTACGGTAAACATCGGGTAACCAAGGAAAGGGCTTCTTGGTTACCCGATGTTTACCGTAGTTACCAGCATCCGCAGAAGCCGTAGCAATGCGCTTGGTAGCAGTGACGGGGACGTCCCGCTACCAGCACGCAGCGGCACCGGAATCACGTAATTGAAGCAGCGTTGCTATGGCAACCCATGCCACCGCCTACAGCCGGGAGCCTGTGGTCACTCTCACAGAGTGATTTATGCACGGAGCACAGCGTCTTCCCCCATGCAGCTGTGCTGTCTGATGGAGCAGACAGATCTGCATGTGTTGAAGGGGAAAGAAGACAGAAGATCATGGATCGTGGAGGGCTGACAGGGGGTAATAAACATAGAGTCTCTAAGTGTGTCTGTGTATTTATTTCTATTAAAGTATTTTTTTTCTGTATGGTGTTTTTTTTAACCCTTTATTGGAGATTCTTAATGGCCGGGTCAAACGTGCCTGACATTTAGAATCTCTGACTTAATACTAGCTAGTAAAACAGAGCCAGTACTAACTCATGATTACCCAACAAGCCACCCGGAATCAGGGCTGTTGGAAGAGTTGGATACAGCGCCAGATAATGGCGCTTCTATGAGAGCGCCATTTTCTGGGGTGGCTGCGGACTGCAATTCGCAGCAGAGAGGCCCAGAAACCTCGGGCAAACCTGTGCTGGGGATTCCAATCCCCAGTTGCCTAGTTGTACCCGGCTGGACACAAAAATGGGGCGAAGCCCACGTCGTTTGTTTTTTTTTTTAATTATTTCATAAAATTCAGGAATTCAAGTAAAAAAAGGGCTTCCCTATATTTGTAGTTCCCAGCCGGGTACAAATAGGCAGCTGGGGGTTGGGGGCAGATGTACCTGCCTGCTGTACCTGGCTAGCATACAAAAATATGGCGAAGCGCACATCATTTTTTTTATGTAGTTTTTTGGCAAAAAAAATAAAAAATGCTTCCATGGATTTTACATTGCCAGTAAAGGTAACACCAAGCAGTGGGGGTTAGCAGCCAGTAGCTGCTTGGATTACCCTTAGCTAGCAATACAAAAAATGCAGCGGGAGTCCATATATATTTTTTTTAATTATTTATTTAAATAACTAAAAACAAAAAGGGCTTCCCTGTATTTTGATTGCCTGACATGACAGTGCTGTAAAAAGAAATCTTTAAAAAAAATGACGTAGCGCTCCGCGATATTTTTGATTCTCAGTGCAGATAAAGCAGACAGCTATGGGTTGCCACCCCCATCTGCCTGGCATTACCTTGGCTGGCAATCAAAATACAGGGAAGCCCATTCATTTTTTCTATTTAAAAATAGTTAAAAAAAAATGATGTTGGGTCCCCCCATTTTTGATAGCCAGCTAGGGTAAAGCAGACGTCTGTAGCCTGAAAACCACAGCTGGCAGCTTTGCCGTGGTTGGTGATCCAATGTGGAGGTCACCCCAGGCTCTTTTTTTATAATTATTTTATAAATATTAATAATTACAAAAAAAAAGTAGGGTCCCCCCCAAATTGGATCACCAGCCAAGGTAAAGCGGACAGCTGTGATCTGGTATTCTCAGGGTGGAAGGTCCATAGTTATTGAGCCTTCACAGCCTAAAAATCGCAGGCTGCAGGCACCCCAGACATGGCGCATCCTTTAGATGTGCCAATTCTGGCACTTCACCCCATCTCATCCCATGCCCTGGTGCAGTGGCAAACGGGGTAATAAATGGGGTTGATACTAGCTGTAAAGTCACCTGACATCAAGCCCAGCAGTTTGTGATGTCATGGCGTCTATCAGATACCTGACATCATAAACTGTCAGTACTAACAAAAAAAAAAATCGACAAAAAAATTTATTTGAAAAATCAATCCCCAAAACATTTCCTCTTTCACCAATTTATTGTAAGAAAAAAAATAAGGGGGTCCCACGACGACTCTGGACCGTCTAGAATATGGGTGGAGACACTCAGGGAACATATCCCTCATTTTCTAGGAGTGGAGACCCTCCATGTGAGGAGTGTGGGTGCAATGAATCTGCACTCACTCTCCCCGGGTCCACAGCAGCAGAGTCCATGTTGTAACGGTTGCTACCAAAACTGCAATGCCATGCTCATGAGGTAAGGGCATGCCTAATCAGGAGAACTATTCTACATTTCCAAATATTGGTATTTGCTGATATTATTGCTATTTCACCTACTATATATTGGGGATAGGATCTTGGAGATGGAATACCCCTTTAAGTCCAGTTATCCAGCTGAATGAATACTAAACAACAGAGCTCGCTATTTAGATGGGTTTTCTTGTGGCGTATAACGGACTCTTATGTTTGGTAGTCATTCAGCAGGGCAACTATAAAATCAAATACCTCCATTTGGAAATGTAGTACCGTATTTTTCGCTTTATAAGACGCACCCCCAAATTTGGTGAAGGAATAGAGAATTTTTTAATAAATGGGGTCCGTCTTATAATGCCAGTGTCCGTCTAACAAATAATATAGGGTATATGTCCCTCATAGCCCCCTCATCCTAAAATTAGCCCCCTTAATCTGGATATGGCCACCTTATATTGAACACGTCCCCCAGTGATGCCACATTTCCCCTATGCGCTGGCACACATCCTCTATGGCAGGCAGACAGGGCCACTGTGGCAGGCAGACTTGGCCACTGTGGCAGGCAGACAGGGCCACTGTGGCAGGCAGACAGGCCCACTGTGGCAGGCAGACAGGCCCACTGTGGCAGGCAGACAGGGCCACTGTGGCAGGCAGACAGGGCCACTGTGGCAGGCAGGCACACATCACCCACTGTGGCAGGCAGGCACACATCACCCACTGTGGCAGGCAGGCACACATCACCCTCTGTGGCAGGCAGGCACACATCACCCTCTGTGGCAGGCAGGCACACATCACCCTCTGTGGCAGGCAGGCACACATCACCCTCTGTGGCAGGCAGGCACACATCACCCTCTGTGGCAGGCAGGCACACATCACCCTCTGTGGCAGGCAGGCACACATCACCCTCTGTGGCAGGCAGGCACACATCACCCTCTGTGGCAGGCAGGCACACATCACCCTCTGTGGCAGGCAGGCACACATCACCCTCTGTGGCAGGAAGGCACACATCACCCTCTGTGGCAGGCAGGCACACATCACCTTCTGTGGCAGGCAGGCACACATCACCCTCTGTGGCAGGCAGGCACACATCACCCTCTGTGGCAGGCAGGCACACATCACCCTCTGTGGCAGGCAGGCACACATCACCCTCTGTGGCAGGCAGGCACACATCACCCTCTGTGGCAGGCAGGCACACATCACCCTCTGTGGCAGGCAGGCACACATCACCCTCTGTGGCAGGCAGGCAGGCACACATCACCCTCTGTGGCAGGCAGGCACACATCACCCTCTGTGGCAGGCAGGCACACATCACCCTCTGTGGCAGGCAGGCACACATCACCGTCTGTGGTAGGCAGGCACACATCACCCTCTGTGGTAGGCAGGCACACATCACCCTCTGTGGCAGGCAGGCACACATCACCCTCTGTGGCAGGCAGGCACACATCACCCTCTGTGGCAGGCAGACACACATCACCCTCTGTGGCAGGCAGGCACACATCACCCTCTGTGGCAGGCAGGCACACATCACCCTCTGTGGCAGGCAGGCAGGCACACATCACCCTCTGTTACATATCGCCCCCATGTTGCTGCTTTTAGTAAAATAAACTCTTTCCTTACCTTCTGCAGCACAGTCCTGTCTCGTGTCTCCCTCCTCGGGGTTGAACTCCTCCTGTCTCCGGCACTTCCTACTTCCTAGTTCTAGTGGAGGTCATGTGATCGGCACGGCAGAGTGAAATCTCTGTGTGTTTAATCACAGCCAGCAGGAGGGAGACCGCCAGACGCTGGAGGAGGTGAGTAAAGAGTTTATTATTTTACTATGGGCAGCAGCATGGGAGGCCATATCTAACACAGGGGGAGGGGGGATCCTGTGCGATCAAAGGTAAGCACAGGCAGATAATATGCACAGCTCCCTCAGCCCATCAGCGCGATGCAGTTTCAGCACCACGCTTCTGATGGACAGCGGCTGTGCATATTATATGAGCGGGAGAGCAGGAGATCAAACGCTGCCGCTCCCAGCCCCAAGCAGTCCCCAGCACCGCTCCAGAGCTGCCCGCACCTCCACTGGACTCTGTGTATATATATATATACACCCCCCCCCGTATATTCAGATTATAAGACGCACCCCCTACTTTCCCCCAAAATTTGGGGGAACAAAAGTGCGTCTTATAAAGCGAAAAATACGGTATATAGCTCTCCTGATCAACTATGTTCCTTACCTCATGAGCAGGGCATTACAGTTATAATAATAATTTATTCATTTATATAGCGCTATTAATTCCATAGCGCTTTGCATACAGTGGGAACACTGTCCCCATTGGGGCTCACAATCTAAATTCCCTATCTGTATGTCTTTGGAGTGTGAAAGGAAACCAGAGTACCCAGAGGAAACCCACGCAAACATGGGGAGAACATACAAACTCCTTGCAGATGGTGTCCTTGGTGGGAATTGAACCCAGGACCTAAGCGCTGCAAGACTGTGGTGCTAACCACTGAGCCACCGTGCTGCCCATTTAGCATACAGATGCATACCCACCACTCACTGTGTCTGAACACAGGAAGCTGAGCTGACAGCTGCTCTGTGCATGCGGCAGCGTCTATTGTGAAGGAGAGGGCCGCGGGGGATCAACACTGCACTGGTACCGTGGGACACTGTGGAACACCGGTGAGTTTATAGGGGGTGACCTGGCAGGGCCTGGGGAGGAGTTTTCTGTCGCATGTGTCATGACATATGCGACAGAAATCAAAGGAGTAGGGTGAATGCGGCCGGCGAGCTGCTGTGCGCGTGGCCATCTTGGATTTCCAGGAGGAGGTCAGGGGGGGGAATTGGCGACATCGGGGGACCGGGGAGGAGATGTATCATGTTTGTTCCGGCCAGATGGGAGATAAATATTTTTTTACCGACGCTGTCATTTACTGTAACGTGATCATCGGTATATGGTGTATACCGGTGATCACGTGAGCGGGGACCGGAAAAAACGGCCTAAATCTTGATCTCCAGGGTCTCAGCTGCCCCCTGAAACCACGGAGATTTTCTGACGCTGGGGGGCACTATTCACTTATTTCTGCCTGCTGTTTATAAAGGGCAAATCAGAATAAGGCTACATTCACACGACCGATCCGTTTTTGCGGTCTGCAAAAAACGGTTTGTTTTTTTTATGGGTGCATCCGTGTGGCATCCATTTCTGTTCCATATACGGTCCGTATGTCATCCGTGTGCCTTCCGTTTGTTTGCGTACTGCAAAAAAAACTGAAGGAGGGAAAATATATAAATTTACCCAGTGTCTGTGATGCCCTGGACCCCCAGGGGTCACAGGTAACAACACACAACACCACACACACCCCCACACCAGTGAGGCACCAGCAGCCAACAAGTCCTGACCGCCTCCCTCAGGTCTAGAAAGGCACACCAGTTGGGCAGAGCCAGGCGGATAGGCACGCCCTCCGAGGAATCTGCTGGCCTGAGGCAGGGAAAGGACAAGTGAGTCGAGTGGGGAGAGGAGTAGTGAGAGGAGTAAAGGTGGTGAGCTGAGAGTCAGGGGCCTAAGACTGAGCCTAGGACCCCTTGGAATGGTCAGGCAGGCAGACGGTGGTGGCCATCTGCAGGAGTCCGTTCAGGGACTGAACTGCGGAACCGTAGTGATCGAGAAGAGGGTGGTGACCTTTCGGACCCGAACCGGGGAGCTAACAAGTAGACCGGAGCACCAGGCAGGGTACTCAGACCCCGTTCTAGCCCAGAAGCAACCGGGCTCAGACAAATCTACTGATTGCGGTCTGGACCTCAGGGGTTCATTCCCACCCAAAGTCCCGATAGACGGCAACAGCCCAACGATTCCAGATAAGAGCCACCACCAAGGGCCAGAGATCCAAAGGGTCAGCGCCTGCGGGCAAAAGGGCTCCTCCAGTACCCAAAAGCTGGGGAGCGTACTACCATTGCTGAAGCATAGGAGTCACGATAGCAAATTTAAAGGTGCAGGAGAAAGGCGACATCACCAACCTCACTGGGGACACACGCAGCCGGCTGCGGGCACCGATCTACACCGAACTTGGTTTACCATTGACTCTGTGTGGTTTAATCTTGAGTACACCAGTGCCATCAGGCACCGCGCTGCAAGCGAGCTACTGCATCCTGCAACCCCTCGCTCCTGCCACCTGGCACCAGGACCAACAAACCCCCTACCCACGGAGGGGTCAACACCTAGCTGCAACCCACCACCGATCCCGGACGAGCCCTCACACCCTCACCGCAGCGGTGGTGCCCATCACCTCACCACGACCCGTGGGTGGTGTCACGAACTGTTACCGGTCACCGCGGCTCCGGCCGTGAAACCGGTCCACCCCAAACCAAACAACCAAACCCCCCCTTTCCAGAGCAACGTGGCCCCCGGTCCGGAGGCGCTCGAGCCACCGACAACCCGTGACCGGATCCGAGCGGCTCAGCGGAGAGCAGCCGAGCCCCCAGGGTGGTACAGATCCATAGCTTCAACCTACATGAGGCGGTCACATGTTCACTCCAGTGTCATTTTCTACTGCTTTTCACAGCGTAGAGCGCTCTGGTGATTTTCTTGTGCTTGTGCACTTCATATCAGTCTTTTCTCTCATTATAATGGCAGAAAGACACATAATGTCCCACTCTCCTGCATTTTGTAATTTTGCACCCTTTGGTGCCTTTCATGTGGCACTAAGGGGTGCTTAGCCTTGTATTTAGCCAAAAAAATGAAAAAAAAAAATGACGTGGGGTTCCCCCTATTTTTGTAGCCATCTAGGGTAAAGCAGACGGCTGCAGCCTGCAGACCACAGCTGGCAGCTTCACCTTGGCTAGTAATCCAAAACTGAGGGCACCTCACACTATTATTTTACATTAAATAAATAAAAAAACAAGTGGGGGTCCCCCCAAAATTGGATCACCAGCCAAGGTAAAGCAGACAGCTGGGGTCTGATATTCTCAGACTAGGGAGGTGCATGGTTATTGGACTCTCCCCAGCTTAAAAATAGCAGGCCACAGCCACCTCAGAAGTAGCACATCCATTAGATGTGCCAATCCTGGTGCTTCGCCCCAGCTCATCCCGTGCCCTGGTGCGGTGGAAAACGGGGTAATATATGGGGTTAATACCAGATGTGTAATGTTACCTGGCATCAAGCCCTGGGGTTCATGATGTCACGCGTCTATCAGATACCGGACATCACCAACCAAGTCAGTAATAAAAAAAAATAGACGACAAACACATTTTTATTTGAAAAAACACTGCCCAATACATTCCCTCTTTCATCATTTTATTAGAAATTATAATATATTTATTTAATTATATATATTATTATATTAGAAAAACAAATCAAGGTCTGCTGTAATCCAAGCGGTTCCTATGACTATCCACACTGTCCCAGTCAATGAAGAGCAGGATGTTCCCCATTGGCTGGGAGAGCCGTGCAGTGACCTGAGCTAACATCATGAGGTCAGCCCAGGTCACTGCAGGGGATGACAAGTGCTGCTGTCAGGACATAGCGAGGTACATTACCTGCGGTGATATCCTGCACTGCTAACAGCACCTGTCACTGACTTCAATGACCTTCACAGCCAAGTATCGCGAGTGGAACGTGACGTCACCGCTAGTCACAGTCTCGGGTCGGAAGCGAGAGAAGGTGATGTGACAAGCGGCGGCCATGGAGGACAGTGACAGCGCTGAGGTCGGGATGGCGGGACTTTATCACCGCAAGTAAGCCGAGCGGGGCCATGTGTGCGGAGTGCGAAGTGGGCGGAGCCTAGCGGGGTAATGTGTGTAGAGTGCCAGGTGGGCGGAGCCTAGCAGGGTAATGTGTGCAGAGTTCCAGGTGGGCGGAGCCTAGCGGGGCCATGTGTCCAGAGTGCCAGGTGGGCAGAGCCTAGCGGGACCATGTGTGCAGAGTGCCAGGTGGGCGGAACCTAGCGGGGTAATGTGTGCTGAATGCCAGGTGGGCGGAGCCTAACGGGACCATGTGTGCAGAGTGCCAGGTGGGCGGGGCCTAGCAGGGTAATGTGTGCAGAGTGCCAGGTGGGTGGAGCCTAGCGGGACCATGTGTGCAGAGTGACAGGTGGGCGGAGCCTAGTGGGGTAATGTGTGCCGACTGTGAGGTGGGCGGAGCCTAGCATGGTCATGTGTGCCGAGTGCGAGGTGGGCGGAGCCTAGTGGGGTAATGTGTGCAGAGTGCCAGGTGGGCGGAGCCTAGCGGGGTTATGTGTGCAGAGTTCCAGGTGGGTGGAGCCTAGCAGGACCATGTGTGCAGAGTGCCAGGTGGGCGGAGCCTAGCGGGGTAATGTGTGCCGAGTGCCAGGTGGGCGGAGTTTAGCGGGACAATGTGTGCAGGATGCCAGGTGGGCGGAGCCTAGCAGGGCCATGTGTGTTGGCGGCGGAGTGCGAAGTGGGTGGAGCCTAGCGGGGCCATGTGGCGCTGAGGACATCAGTGTCGTGGACTGCATGGCTGGGGACAGGTGAGTGTGAGTGTGTGTGTGTGTACATGCCGCGTGCAGGAGGGGGCGGAGCGAGCTGAGCGGGGAAGTCTCGGCTTCCTGCACACGTAACTAGGATAAATATCGGATTACAAACCAAAGCACTTTACTTGGATACCCGATGTTTATCTTGGTTACCAGCTTCTGGCAGGCTGCCAGCAATGGCTCCCTGCACACTGTAGCTGTAAAAAGCCCTGCTTTTGCTGCTAGAACCGTTCTCGAACATAACTCGAACTGTCGAGCTTTTAGCAAAAATCTCGAGTTCTAGTTCGATCTAGAACAGCCCCCAAAATCACTCGAACCGCGAACTGGAGAACCGCGAACCACGCTCAACTCTAATACTTACATTAAGGGCTTGCTCACTCAAATGTATAACATTCGATGTTTGTCGGATGTTTTGTCAGATTGAAAATCTTGGTGGCTACACCGGAGTCTAAGGGTAAGAATGCACTTTGCTTTTTACCTGCTTTTTACCTGCTTTTTCAACTGCAGCGTTTAATGCCAAAATGGATATGTTCTGCTTTTCAAGCAAAGTCTATGGGAATTTGGTTTTCTAAACCGCACTATGCAGTTCAAAATGCTGCCTTTTGTGGCAGAACTTTGGTCAAAAACTCAGATTTGCAGTGCAAAAACCCAAATGGCAAAAAGACAATCCGCTCCAAATGTCCAGAGATGTTATCCTTAAAAACTGGGATATCTAGGATGCATCAGGGGGTATCATTCCATCAGTCAAGCTGCATTTTCTATATCCACAGAATGCTTGATATCTCTTGTCGTTGTTTCTATCCTCCCATTATCGTCCGATCCCAGGAAAATGCATTGCCTTAATACGTTTCCCTTCTGAAGTTTATGGGGTTCCTCAAGAGGTTTCAAATCTCAAGTGAAGTTCAAAATATTAACTTTCATCAGTGGATAAGTAAAATCCCTTCATACAAGTTTCAGAGTTTCCTATAATTTTTCCAATATGACACACCCTTATACCAAGGCTTGTAACAATTTCCAGGTTCTATGAGGCTTCATGATTTACCATAAGTCCTTCAGAATTCCGCCAGTGCCTCCAGTGGTATCCTGGTACTGTGAGACCATCCTTGGAGAGATTTTGATGACTCCAAGGATGGTTATCATATAAGTAGAGAGTCTGTCTCTCTCTGTCTCTCTCTCTCTATCGGTCTCTCCACCAAGATCGTATTAACTGACACATAAGCTGTCTTGTACTAAGAATGTCCTTCGTTACCTATGGCAACCAACCAGAGTTCCTATTAATGACCTGTAGCTCCAAGCTTCATTGACTTTAATGTAAGCAGGTTTTTGGTGAATAATGGTAAAGCGCGAAAATAAATTTTTCCCTATATATACAGTAGGAAAACAAGGTACTTCATAATCGACCGATTTTGAAAGTTTTGCCACCTACAAATAGTGGAGATAAATGACATTTTTATTGTAGGTACACTTAAACTGTGACAGACAGACTTTAAAAAAAATCCAGAAAAGCACATTGTATGATTTTTGAATAATTAATTTGCATTTCATTCTATGAAATAAGTATTTGATTACCTACCAACCACAAAAAAATCTGGCTCTCACAAACCTAGTATTTTTTCTTGAATAAGTCCTCCTACTCTGGACTCATGATCTGTATTAATAGCAACTGTTTGAACTTTTTACCTGTATAAAAGACACCCGTCCACACACTAAATCAATCACACTCCAACCTATCTACCATGGCCAAGACTAAAGAGCTGTCTAAGGACATCAAGGACAAAATTGTAGAACTACACAAGACTGTGATTAGCTACTGGACAATAGGCAACTGTTCCTCTTTAGGCAATTTTGCATCTCTACAATATTAACATTGAAGATTTGGACCACCGCTGTGGAATTCATATGAAAATCACTTTTTTGTAACATACTAATACATATTATGTTGATGGCCTGACTCACGTGTGCGCGTGCGTTGATCCCGGCTGGTCGGCGCGATGGTAGCCGCCGTCTGAGGCGCCGTGCGCATGCGCGGGAGCTATGGTGACGCGTCCCTGCTCCCGCGCATGCGCGAGATGGCCTGACGGCGGTGAATCGCGCGAGATCACCTGGAGCGATCCGCGCATGCGCCGCTTACGTGATTTCCGGGTTCATCATTATTGAGCGGTGCTATTTAAACCCGGCGGATTGAGGACCCCTCACTACGGCACCTTGACCCCTGATGAAGATTCTACACAAACTAAAGAATTGAAACGTACGTAGGGCGTAATGGGGGCCTTCCCAAACGCCTGGATTGTCTCATGTATCTTCTATCTCACGGGTCTCCTTGGGGCTTGCTATTAGGCACGCAACAAATACAATCCTGTGGAGTGTAAACCACTCCATGTAGTGGATCTTTCAGGACTCTTTGCATCTTGGACCAATAATTTTTACTTACTTTGGCTAAAAATGTACCTTTGACTGTCCTTTAATGCATATGTGCTTATGTGTCACCTGCACTAAATTAGTCATAATAACCTGTAGGTTTGTTCTGTTAGTCTGCTCCCAGATGTTGTGATCATGTACCATTAATTTATACATGTGCCTTGTGAATCTCGGGAGACTTTGTCTTATACATATACTATTATATACTGCTTTTGTCCAGTCCTGGCGTTTTGACTTTTAGAAAAAAGTTTTATTGAAATTGTCACCCACTGTGAAATAAAAAATGTACACTTGCACTTTAAAAACTCAGTATATTTGTCTTAAATCATTATGTTTATGAGTTTGTGCCACCCGAGGGATTTCTGTGGGTACAGAACCCAGGGGAATTGTTTGAGTATGGTTTTATGGAATCTTCTTCTAATATGGACAATAGGCAAGCAGCTTGGTGAGAAGGCAACAGCTATTGATGCAATTATTAGAAAATGGAAAAAAACACAAAATAACTGTCTGGGGCTCCATGCAAGATCTCACTTAATGGGATAGGGATGATTCTGAGAAAGGTCAGGACCTGAACTACATGGGAGGACCTGCTTAATGACCTGAAGAGAGCAGGAACCAGTCTCAAAGAATACTATTAGTAACACACTACGCCGTCATGGTATTGCAGCATGACAATGATCCGAAACACACAGCAAGTTCAACTAAGGAATGGCTCCATAAGAAGCATTTCAAGGTCCTGGAGATGTCTAGCCAGTCTCAAGACCTGAACCCAATAGATAATCTTTGGAGGGATCTGAAACTCAATGTTGCCCAGCATCAGCCCCAAAACCTGAAATATCTGGAGAAGATCTGTATGGAGGAATGGGCAAAAATCCCTGCTGCAGTGTGTGAAAACTTGGTCAAGAGCTACAGGAAATATCTGACCTCTGTAATTGCAAGTAAAGGTTTCTGTACCAAATATTAAGCTCTGTTTTTCTATTGTATCAAATGCCTATTTCATGCAATAAAATTACAATATGCAATCAAAGACCACTTCATTCATAGTATGTGGGAAAACTTGCTAAATTGGAAGTGTATCAAACACTTATTTTCCCTACTGTGTGTGTATCTGTAAATATATAATGTATATGTGTATACTTCTGAATGCTCATACATGAAACTGAATATTTTGAGATATTTGAACACTTCGGCCCCATTTTTTCATTATTTTTATACCTCATATATTATTAATCGGGTAGGATGTCCCTTTAATTAATTCACAGACTTTGCTGTTACCATTAACCTCACAGAATCACAGAAAAAAATCATTAATCTTCAATAGCAAATAGTAGGTTGTGAGTCAGTTCATAAGAAATAGGTCCTAATGGGCCTTTGGGGACTTTTTTATTCTAGAGCAGGAGAATAAATAGGTATGTAATTATTTCCATTTTACGTAAAGCTAACTTTTAATTCCTAATAAGACTATATCATGTATCACTGTCTGGAAGGGATAAGGTGTTAAATCTATTTGTCTCTTATTGTTTGTGTCTTTGTACTTTTACAACACAACATTCTCTTTTTTTTTACTTCTCAACTGAGAAAGCACTGGTGTGTGTTATTAATTTTGTGCATGCTTTGTTGACATTTTGAACACCATTATATTTGAGCTATATTGTTTGCTTTCCTAGTTTACCTAACACCAACTGTTCCGCATTAGATCTGCCTCAGCGCATTTTATAGCCATGGTAGCCATTTTAACTTATCTGAATGATTGTCCCTCAGGCCAGAAGTATGAATTTTATTATGTGTCAATGATTTTGATTTACAGAAAACTGAGCCGTAATGAGAAAGAGCAGGTACAATCAAAGTATAAC
Organism: Anomaloglossus baeobatrachus; assembly: GCF_048569485.1. Lineage (NCBI taxonomy): Eukaryota > Metazoa > Chordata > Amphibia > Anura > Aromobatidae > Anomaloglossus > Anomaloglossus baeobatrachus. Next base: position 603,651,519 of record NC_134354.1, read on the forward strand.
TTGAAAAGCTTCTATAAGTGCATCTTGAAAGTCAAGTGATTATGGAAAAAGCAATAATATGTTTATTTTTTATTTGCATTTCAATGTTCATTGCCTGTGCAAGGTAAGTCTGTGTTCACATGTCATCTATTTTTTGCTTTGAAAGACGTATTTAAAAAAGTATACTTACAATGTAGATATGAGTGATATAATGTACAAGAAATTGGTAATTTAATTTATGTGAAATAAAAAAAAGTCTGCTACCTTATTTTCACATTGTAGAAGATTGCATTAACCACAGAAGGCTGATGTTACTTGAGGTGCGATTATGCAAACTTTCCAATAATGACTTACATTGGTATAGCTCAGTTAATCAGCAGGGTCTATGATAGCCTGTATGAAAGCCTATTCTGAGAATGCAGCAGCCATTTAAGAATAATGACAAGGTGTCAACACTCACTGCTCCAAGAAACCCCTAAAATATTGAAGGAATACTCCGGACAGTAACTGAAAGAGCTGCAACACTGAAGGTGAAAGTTGAAATTTGTGAAAAAAGCAGGAAACATAACAGAAAAAAATTGAGCCATATTTATCAACACATGTCACAAACACAGGTCACAAAACTAATTCAATTACAGGATGATTTAGGCGAGGTAACCAGGGTCAAAATACTAATGAAGTCAACACTTTGATGCTCTTTTGGTGTAGATTTGAAGCTGCATTTTTCATGTGTATTTTAGAGTATATAAAAGCTTTGATTCTTCACTTGGCATGTCATGGATCGTGTCAGGGTAATCACCACCGGCTGATGCAGGCAGTTGTCAGAGATCCCCACACATGTCAGCTTATTTGGACAGCTGACATGTGTGCCTCGAAAGCATGGGTGGTTCCGCGATCCACTCGTATTGTGCTGTCAAAATGTGATAGCGCAATGTACATGTTGGCAGCGGTAAATCTTCACTCTTCCGTGGCCATTGGAAGTCACGTGATGGGATCATGTGGAGTCGATGGTTGCCATGGTAGCACAATGTCAAGTGATAGGTATTATGAGTCACTTACTCTTATTGCCGGCAGAACACCATGTGAGAGAGGACAGCAGCATTTCAGCAGATCAGAGCTGTGCAGCTGTAATCTACAGAAATGCACAAGCAATCAGACTGCTGATTCTTATAGTCCCCAGGGGGACTAGTAAAATAAAGAAAAGTTAAATAAAACGTTTAAAAAATTAAAAAAACTAAAAGTTCAAATCACCCCATTGAAAATTAAAGTGTTAAAAATATAAACAATATACACATATTTCATATTGCCACGTTTAGAAATGCCTGATCTATCAAAATATAAAATCAATTAATCTGATCGGTAAATGGCGTAGCGTCAAAAAAATTCCGAACGCCAAAGTTAAGTTTTTTGGTTGCCGCAAATTTTGCGCAAAATGCAATAACAGTCAATCAAAATGTAGCATGTGTCTAAAAATGGTAGCGTTAAAATCATCAGCTCGAGACAAAAAATAAGCCATTACAGAGCCCCAGATCCCAAAAAATGAGAACACTACGGATTACGGAAAATGGCGCAAAAAGTGTGCCTCTTTTTTTGGACAAAATTGGGATTTTTTTTAACCCCTTAGATAAAAGTAGACATATACTGTACATGTTTAGTGTCTACAAACTCATACCAACCTGAGGCATAACACTGACACATCAGTTTTACCATATAGTGAAGACGGTGAATAAAATATCCCAAAAACAATTGTGCAATCACATTTATTTTGCATTTTTTCCGCACTTGGAATTTTTTTTATTTTTACCAGTACACTATATGGTAAAACTCGTGGTTTAATTTAAAAGTACAAATCGTCCAGCAAAAACTAAGCCCTTATATAGCAATTATGTTGGAAAAACAAAAATATATAGCTCTCGGAAGAAGGTGAGCAAAAAAAACAAAAAACAAACGGAAAATCAAAAAATTGCCCAGGGTGAAGGGGTTAAAGTATTTGCAGTTTTATACAGGTTTTTTAAAGTTACACATTGAAATGTGATGCCCCTGGACTATCAGGTCGTCACAGTGTACTGCACAAACTGCCCTACCATGCAGTATTCGAAGTCCCTCATGGTTCTGGGTCCCTATCTGGCAGTGTTGCCTCCAACACCAAATCAAATCCTAGATACACACTGCACCACACGCACCAGGCACACCAGTGGACGGCTTGAGTGGAATAGAGTCGCCCACCTGGGGGTTCAGGGAGGGGAGGTGAAGAGTGTAGTCAGTAAGTGAAGTAGCTCTCGAGCTGAGAGGAGCTCAGAGGAGGTTGGGAGTGGTGGCTCCCAGGAGAAGCTGTCTAGGTTGCAAACGGTGGTCTGGACCTAGAGGAGTCAGACCCCCAGTTGCAGGGGATTGTGGCTAGGTGCCTGGACCTTTCAAGGAGGACGGTCAGCAGCCTGGCACTGTCACCGGTCCGGGACCGAAGGCGGGGTACTTGGACCCTAGGTTGGGGAGAAGCTTCAGGCCCCCCGGCAATTAACCTGAGGAGAACAAACCCTTTATGATCTGTTCCCACCCACTCCAGAATCGGGGCACTAGCGCAACGAGTGGGATAGGGCCTTCCAAACAAGCGGTGCAAGAAAATCCCAAGCGTGAGCCCTGAGAGCAGGCTTCCACACCTAGCCACAGTGGGGAGTTGGGCCGGCATGTTTCAGACTTTCAGACTACTGGGCCACTAAGTTGAAGGTAAACTTAGTGCCAGGAGGCAGGTCACGGATCACCAGGTAACACTGTAGGGGACGGGCCTTGGACGAGCTCCCCTCAAGTGGCAGCGATATCCCGAGATTTTGTTTACTCGGTTGTCAGCGTCTGCTTATAGACTGAGTGAGTACCTGAGTGATCCCTGCACCATACGGCATCCCACCGAATCCCGGGGCCTTTCCCTACCCATGGAGGGCAACGACACCTTGCTGCCCCACTCCATCACTCCGAGTACTCCCATCGGCAGTGGCAGTATCCCTTCATTACCGTGCACCACGGGTGGCGTCACAAACTATACCTCCCCTGTAAATAACTCCCCCCTTTACGTTTAGAAGTGGCCCAAGGCCCCCGGGTCCGGAGACTCTCGAACCACAAGTCATCGCATGGATCCGAGCTGTTCGATCCGCTGCAGGGGCGGCACCTAAACCTCTAGAGAAAAAAAACCACCAAAACTGAACAGTTCAGCAATGTTTTTACATCCAGAGGATATTTCACGAAATTACATCTGATTTTCTTGGACAGTTAATCATAGCCTAATTTCTAAGCAAAATAAGCTACAGGAAAAAGAGTAAAAGATAGACTGTAGCTCAGTACATGAATGTCTTGCAGGAGGTAATGGCCAACATCACCCAGAAAACAGATGGAGATTATCGTGGCTTAGGATCATTGGATGCAGTACTGCTAGATCATATGGTCCTTGGCCTGAGGTACCCCTCTTTAAGATAGGCATTGCTGGAGCATTTACAGTGTAGCCCTGAAATTAATTTCTTGGAAGTGGGTGCAGAAGCAAGAGTCCGGCAGAAGAAGGCACCTGCTGCAACCAACATGTATCAGAAGTGGCCACTGCCGAGGTAAAAGACTCTGAGTTAGACTGGAACCGGGAATTATGAGCAGAGTTATGGGAAGTCAGGGAAGAGTTAGTTAGGATCCACAGAACGCCCCCTACCACACTTATTCAAAGCCGGGTACCTCTAGTTATTGCGGAATGGGAAGACCCCTCAATGCCAGCTCAGCCGAATCGGCCAAGCTGGACGCCTAAGGAGGGTTGAGTCATCTGCTGGACTTGTGGAGGAAGAGGCCAGCACACCGTGGAGCCTGAATTTTCCAAAAGAAAAGAGAAAGACTCTGAAGATTTAGTCATCAATAGGCCAAACTTGAAGGCAAACGAGTTTACTATTTGATGGTTACCGGGTGCCAGGTGACCAACATGCATGAAGAGTAATTCCAGTGATACTTCCCTCATGTCCCCTGTTCTAGTGAAGCACTGACTATTACATTTACGGTCGTCAACCACCAACCATTCCCGTTGCAGTGTGAATGAAGTTTCAGGTGTGTGTAAAAGATCTGGGAGGCAAAGGAATTTTACAGATGAAAGGCATTGTTGGAAGTGGACCTACAGTGATCGTGGGGATAAATGTCCAAAGGAAAATTAACCAGACTCGAGAGATTTAGTGGCACCAGAGCAAAAGGACCTTATAGCAGCTCATCGGAGTTTACCAGATCCAGAGCCTACCTAGAACTTCTCACATTCTAGGGAAGGTAGTGATACCCCTGTGCACCGTTCTGACCTTGCTAGTAAAACAGACCTTGCTCACCATGTCAATCTGGGTGTGATTGCCCTTGGAATGAGTAGAAGTGCAAGTATAACCTCCAGATGAAGCAGAGGAGATTTATGGTCTACCGGTCGCTCGGACCCTGTCAATTGTCTTGCACGGGCGGGTGCTGGTGAGGTGCCTCAATTTGAGAGGATTAATATGGGAGAGCCAGAGCTTGTCTTGGTTTGGAAAATGGATGGAACATTACAATTCTGTGTAGATTACAGACAATTGAATGCCTGCACAGTCCAAGACTCCTACTCCCTACTTAGAATAGAAGAATCCCTCTCTGCCCTGAAAAAAGCTAAGTACTTCTCCTCTCTGGATCTGACCAGGTCCTTATGGCCAAAAAAAATCACCTCAAGATGGCATTCGTTCTTCTCAAGGGGTTGTTTGTGTTTAACAGAATGCTGTTCAGGTTAACTAATGCTGTGAGAACACTCCAGTGACTTATGGAGACATGGAGACTTATGGAGACATGTCTTGGTGATCTAAACTTTGATTCATCCCTGCTTTACCTTAAAAATATTATCACCTACTCCTCCACATTCAAGGAACATGTTAGCAGACTTAAGGCCCCGTCACACACAGAGAAAAATCTTTGGCAGATCTGTGGTTGCAGTGAAATCATGGACATATTGTTCCATTTGTACACAGTATATATTTTGTGAAAAAAAAAATCCCTTTAAAATTCTTTTTTGTTTCAAATTTATTAAAAATATTCCCAAGTGATTCACCTGTACACACAATTATCACAGGGAAGTATAAATTTACACCAGGGATACCAATCCTTATCAGAAGATAATCAATACAATTAATGGTAGAGGTCGAACAAAAAAAAAATATATATATATAGGGTCACACACGGTGATTACTGTTACCCTATTATGAATCTACAGCTGACCCCTTCCTACCAACGGAGGTGATACCACCTTTACGTAACTGGGCGCCCCCGTTCCTTGGCGGCTATCCCTTACTTTCCCTGATAATTTCCCTACCATATAAGGACAAATAGGGTACTACCCATGCAAATATCAATCAAAAATTGGTAGAGCTTGTCATACCCTCAAACATATCAACAAGGAGGGCAGAGTTAAAGTTGATAATACTAAAAAGTATTTATGTTATCACCTATGTCTATTGCTAATGTTCCAAAAAAACAGTGATGCAACATCATATATAGGTAAAGACCCAGCCATAAAGATGTAATTAACTTGCATAAGGTAGACCTAGTACCCTGGAACAATTCCAGTATACTATCTTAGTTACAATGACCAAATATCATAATTATATAAAAAAATTAACTTCCCTTATTAAAGTGCATCTGCACAGCCTCGAGGCGTTTCTCCGCCCTCTAGTCCAGTTCATCAGGAGGCCCAGGGAGAAAAGAGAGCCATTCAGTGGTGATATCTGTCTTGTATGGTAGTGGCTGCCGCCATTAAGGAGCCAGTTTAAATAGACCATGTCATCTAATAATAGGATACCAGAGGTCTAAATAGCCAGCAGGCTTCTGTCACATCCGATCTATTGCGCATGTCCTCATGGTTTTTCAAACACTAGAGCGTGTCAGTTCAATATTGCCCAGGTCCGGATGCGGTGCCAGCGCTACCAGACCAAACAAACCGTTGCGCTGTCATATCGGTTAACCACACATGCGCCAACCATATAAGGAAATGCAGTATACCTACAGCGTTTAAATGCGGTGCCATGGTTAGCAGACATGGAATCCCATAGTGGTGTCATATCGCGTCACCGCGCCTGCGCAGACAATACCAGGAGGCGCAGAATATCCACGGCATCCAATCCCGGTATACTACTAGTGATTACTATACCTGGCACTGATTGTCCACAGTTTCACTGCAACCATAGATCTGCCGCAGATTTATCTATGTGTGTGACAGGGCCTTTAGTCAGTTGTTGGAGTGACTGAAAAGGCTAAAGGTGAAAGCCCAGAAGTGTGATCTGTTTCAAAGATAAATCAAATTGGGTCATACATTATCTGGTATCTGAAGCCAGAAAATGTGACTGCAGTGCACAAATGGTTGACCCCCACAAAGCTGAGAAAATGCAAGGCATTTCTATCCAAGTACTACTGAAGGTCCATTAAAGACTTTGTGGAGATTGCAGAACTCCTACATGAACTGGTGGGGATGCCAAAAATTGACCTCTTCAGTGAATACATGGCAAGGAAGAAGCATTCTGGTCTCTAAAAATGGTGATAACCAATGCTCCTAATTTGGCATATGCAAACTTCACTCAGCCTTTCCTGTTCTACACTAATGGGTGCTTCTACTGACTAGGAGCAGTGCTGGTTCAGGTCCAGAAAGGATAAAAGAGGGTAGTGAAAGATGCCAGTCAGTCCCTGAGGGATAAGAACTTTGACAGTTCATTCAAATTTAAGCTGTTGGCCCTGTTGAGGGCTATAACAGAGAATGTCAAAGAATATATCTCCCTGGGTCAGATGTCTAAGTGAGACTAACAATAAATCTCTTGCCCATCTGGAAAATGTGAAACAGGGGGTGCTGGAACAGCATTGGGTGGCCAGAATGTCTAAATTCTGGTACAAGATATCCTACCGGTCGAAAGCGAAAAAACACCCACGATGATGTGTTATCCTGAGTAACCCAGAAGTGACAAACCTGAGCTGTAAAAGAGTAATTGGAGGGAAATGAGACACTGGACTTTAAGTGCTTTGCCACAGCACTAGTGACCATTCTAGAAGCTGGAAAAGAAGTTAGGCTCACCCGAACTGGTCAAGATGCTGAAATGGGTGACACTCAACTACCAACCCAGCTGAGAAGTGAGAAAGCCTGTCTGTTGTAGCCTTAAGCCTGCTTTACACGGGACAACCGATTGTGCGATTTCACAATCGATCGTACCTGCCCCCGTCGTTTTTGCGTCACGGGCAAATCGCTGCCTTTGGCGCACATACTCGTTTAACCCCCGTCACACGCACTTACTTTCCGGATGACCTCGCTGTGGGCGACGAACGTCCACTTCCTGAAGTGGGAGGGACGTTTGGCGTCACAGCGACGTCACACGGCAGCCGGCCAATAGAAGCGGAGGGGCGGAGATGAGCGGGATGTAAACATCCCGCCCACCTCCTTCCTTCCATTAAGCAGGTGGGTGCCATGGGACGCAGGTAAGCTGTGTTCATCGTTCCCGTGGTGTCACACGGAGCAAAGTGTGATGCCACGGAAACGATGAACAACCTGCACCCATGAAAATAAACGAGATTATGAAAGTTAACGACGAGTACACGACTCACGATTTGTGAGCGATACTGCGTCGCTCAGAGGTGTCAAACGAGAAGACGTCGTGCGCTATGCCAGATGTGAATCACGAAAATCGTGACCCCGACGACATATCGCACAGTCGTCTCGTGTAAAGACAGCATTACAGCTCCTTGTTCAATTGGAGCACCTTGCTTTTTTAGAACAGGTTACTCTTTTTGTGGGTCCAGCTGCAGCGAAAGTTTGGGAGCACTTGGTCGAGGTTTTGGGCTGACTTGGACTCTGGGACAACTATTTAGTGCTGGTAGCACTCTCACATACCCTATCCCAGGGGCTTCATTCCCTATTTATATGTATTCCTGCACCTTGCTGCTGTGGCTGGTCTTCATCATAATCTATCGGTAACTACAATTACAGTATGCTATCCTGATTGTGGGACTTTTTTTTTCCCACACAGCCCAGGCCAGTTTAACTCTCTTTATTGTTCTATAGTTGATTTCATATTGTATTCAGAATCTTCTTTGAGTTTTACTTTTTTGTGCTTACAAACTAGTATGATATGTAATTGATGTGGCTTATGTGATTGCCCTCAGACCATTATTGTACTTTTGTGATTTGTTAATGTCCCTTTTACCTTTTTGTGCTTTTGAAATGTTTTTAGTGATTTTTGTTCCTAATACAGTTTTTATTATCTTAGTTATTTTTTCATATACATTGTATGCAATGTCTATCCTCTTGCTATATATTGATTTTTGCTTTTCCTGTATACAGTAGCACCTTATGTTCTATACTAATTGTTTGTTTTTGAGGGGTGCACCCTTTCATTCTATAAATAGGGAATTGCGTCCGCACAGCCTGTAGGAGACTGGATAGTCATAAAGGCCAGCAATATTACCACTAGGGGGAGCTAAGCTAAACCTGAAAGGAACATAGCTTATGAGTAGAGCACAATTGGTAATAATTTGAATAGGAAAAATGGATATTTGCAGCATTACATCTCTCTAGGAGTTTATCTACAGGTGTAGCAATGATTTTGATTCCATGCATGTTTTCCAGAAACAAGCAACAGTGGATGTTGCTAACTAAAAATGGCAAATATGCCATTGTAGTGACCAGTATGTTGTAGTGCCTGTACATTGTGCCCAGCTCGTGCTTCTGGAGACCTGCACCACGTATGTTAAGCGAGCTTAATCACTACAGAAATTCAAAACATGTGGACGCTATATGTGATTTAAGGGGGCTTTACCCGCTACAATATTGGTAATGTTTTATCATCGGGGTCACGTCATTAGTGATGCACATCCGGCATCATTAACGGTATTGCAGCGTGTAACACTTACCAGCGACCTTAAATGTCCTCCAATGTGGTGAAAATCATTCACCTTTGAGAGGTCATCCTAAAACCAAAAATTGTTAATGGTTGTTTATAGATGTTGTTCCTCATTCCTGCGGCAGCACACATCACTGTGTGTGACACCGCAGGAGCAAGCAACCTCACCTTACCTGCGTCCCACCCGCAATGAGGAAGGAAGGAGGTGGGCGGGATGTTTGTCCCGCTCATCTCCGCCCCTCCACTTTGATTGGCCGGCCGCTTAGTGACGTCGCGGTGACGTCGCCTTGACGCCGAACGCACCTCCCCCTTGAGGGAGGGATTCTTCGGCAGTCACAGCGCCGCCGCCGACCAGGTAAGTACGCTGCCGTAGCAATAATGTTCGCTGCGGCAGCGATCACATGATATCGCATGCACGACAGGGGCGGGTGCTTTTGCGTACGATATCGCTAGCAATTGCTAGAAATATCGTAGCGTGTAAAGCCCGCTTTAGGCACACTGTTGGTCTTTGGATTTGGGAGCACAGATTTTGCTGTATCTTTTTTTTTGTATTTGGGAAGGTGTGAGAGAGTTACAGGACCTTTCCCCAAATATTTGGGTTACCAGTAATCATGTATCGTGTACTTTTTATATGAAATTTTGGTTCGTATTTATTTTGTGCTCTATGTCGAACACTTACATCCACGTTTCAATCTAAATCTCTAAATGATGGGAATCAGATAACATGCCAGAGGGATCCATTCACTATAATGAGGCAGCAAAGTTACTCTAGATTTCTTCTGGGCTCTGTTCATTGTTGTCCTTTTCAGAAGTGCGCAAAGGTGTGGTTGACCGTGCTTTTATGCACCAGTGAAAAAAAGCTTGCTGCCATATCCCAGCACAGAGTCCTAGGTGACAACATCTGCTTCATAAGGCATCTTTTTTTGGAGGTATGATGAAAAGACATGTTTTTTGCAACTTTTTTTTTTTTTACCATGTTCACTGAAGAGGTTAACTAGTGTTACACTTTTATGGAGAGGGACATTATGAATGCAGTGATACCATATATGTATACTTTTTAAATGTATTTTTGTTTAAGCATAAATAGGTTTAAATTGGTATATTTTTTCAATAGTTTTTGTTCTGTATTTTGTGAGTTTTTGTAATTAAAATTTTACAAGTTTTTTTAAAAACTTTATTTTACATTTTTACCTAGATACAGAATGTGACATTAACTTTCCCTGCCCTAATCCCTGATGCTTTTATATTGCAGTACATTAGATCATTACTGGCACACAGGCAGGAGGTACTTCATAGGTCTCCATACCTGGGTGACCCAGTTGCCATTTTTCAGCCCAGGGTCACTATGCAGCAGAGAGGGAGCTCCCTTCTTTTGCTATGCCGAATGATGCCACTGTCACTATTGACAGCAACATCAGAGTAGTTTGATTATGGCTGTTACAGCAGCTAGTCTATGATATATAGCTGAGACACCCTGATGACCTTGCCGGTGGTGCACATTAGCTGGTGCAATCGTATCTCTGTACATTCAAATCAATTTACAGTAGCCTACCTATCATAGCACTGTACATGTCATGTACAGTGGATGTTGTGAAGAGGTTAAAGGATTAGCAGTTGTCAGACCTCAAATAATGCCGCTACTGTTACAAAAAGATGCCTGCTCTATAATGCAGCCAGTATCTGCCTGGTATAATGCAGGTTCAGCTCCTGAGCCCTCTCTATTCATGAGGGCCTAACAATGAATGTACTGTATTAGTAGAAAGACTGATGATGGACTTATATGTAGCCAATTAATAGTTGTTTAGTAGCCACAGTTGTCCTGTCTAAATGGACTCAAAGGCTGGTTTCAGACGTCCGTGTTTAATCAGGTACCAGTCACACGCATGGTTATGGTCATGCGTGTGTCATACGTGTGTCATACGTGTGTTACACGTGTGTCATGTGTGTGACATCCGTATGACATCCGTGTTTGCATACGTGTGACACGTACCGGGTAAAACACGTGTCTCTGTAATGAAAAGATGTTCTATATTTACCTGTATTCAGCGATGTTGTCTCCGGCTCTGCTGCGTCCCGCTCATGACTAGAGATGAGCGAACCGGTCGCGCTTCGGCTCGAGGTCGGTTCGCCGAACGGAGGTCCCGTTCGAGTTCGGTTCGTCGAACGTTCGACGAACCGAACTCGAACTGCATAGGAAACAATGGCAGGCAATCACAAACACATAAAAACACCTAGAAAACACCCTCAAAGGTGTCCAAAAGGTGACAAACAACTCACAACACAACACAAACACATGGGAAAGTGACAAGGACAAATTCTCATGCAAAAACAAAAGATGGTAACGAGGAAAAAGAGGACGAGACACAGATATAGGCATGGCATGCCCTTCTAAAATCATGTAAAACACCGCAAGGTGACTCCAAGCGGAGTCTCCCTTTTTTCCAAAAATTGGGCCACACAGACACCCACCCCTTCAGTGGCAGCACTTGTGCCCTAGTTGCAAACAGGATGTTTTGATTTGCATCAAGCACATTCAAAAATACGCCATACTTAACCGTCCCCAGGATGACACCGGGGTAGGTAGCAAAGTCTTTCCTGATCCCAGCTCTGTTCATCTTGGATCATTTTTAAAAAACACAGCAAGCAAGGGTTACTCCAAGCGGAGTCTCCCTTTTTTTCCAAAAATTGGGCCACACAGACACCTTATCAGTGGCAGCACTTGTGCCCTAGTTGCAAACAGGATGTTTTGATTTGCATCAAGCACATTCCAAACCCACAAGCATTTACTCTCCCCAGGATGACACCGGGGTAGGTAGCAAAGTCTTTCCTGATCCCAGCTCTGTTCATCTTGGATCATTTTCAAAAAACTCAGCAAGCAAGGGTTACTCCAAGCGGAGTCTCCCTTTTTTTCCAAAAATTGGGCCACACAGACACCTTATCAGTGGCAGTACTTGTGCCCTTGTTCCAAACAGGATGTTTTGATTTGCATCAAGCACATTCAAAACTACGCTTTTCTTGACCGTCCACAGGATGACACCGGGGTAGGTAGCAAAGTCTTTCCTGATCCCAGCTCTGTTCATCTTGGATTATTTTTAAAAAACACAGCAAGCTAGGGTTACTCCAAGCGGAGTCTCCCTTTTTTTTCCAAAAATTGGGCCCCACACACACCCACCCATTCAGTGGCAGCACTTGTGCCCTAGTTGTACACTTCACAGCTAGATTTGCATCAAGCACATTCAAAAATACGCTATTCTTAACCGTCCCCAGGATGACACCGGGGTAGGTAGCAAAGTATTTCCTGATACCAGCTCTGTTCATCTTGGATCATTTTTAAAAAACACAGCAAGCAAGGGTTACTCCAAGCGGAGTCTCCCTTTTTTTCCAAAAATTGGGCCACACAGACACCTTATCAGTGGCAGCACTTGTGCCCTAGTTGCAAACAGGATGTTTTGATTTGTATCAAGCACATTCCAAATCCACAAGTATTTACTCTCCCCAGGATGACACAGGGGTAGTAAATTCCTGGTGGATCCATGACTTGTTCATTTTGATGAACGTTAGTCTGTCCACATTGTCACTGGACAGACGCGTGCGCTTATCTGTCAGCACACATCCAGCAGCACTGAACACACGTTCAGAGCCAATGCTGGCAGCTGGACACGACAAAATCTCCAAGGCGTAACTGGAGAGCTCTGGCCATTTTTCTAGATTTGAAGCCCAAAAGGAGCAAGGCTCCATTTGCAAAGTCATGGCGTCGATGTTCATTCGGAGATACTCCTGTATCATCCTCTCCAGCCGTTGACTATGTGTCAGACTTGTTGTCTCTGGTGGCCTTGCAAAGGAGGGTCTAAAGAAATTATGAAAAGATTCCATAAAATTGCTGTTACCAGCACCAGATACAGTCCTACTGGTACGGGTAGACTGTTGAAGATGACGAGACCGTCCCATGTTTGTCAAGTTACAACTGGGAGAATGACTCCCTGCACCTGCACGGTTGTTTGGTGGAAAAGCCAAGCTAAGATCGAGTAACAGCTCCTGCTGATACTCCTGCATTTGTGCATCCCTTTCTATGGCTGGAATTATGTCACAAAATTTGGACTTGTACCGGGGATCTAATAGTGTGCCAATCCAGTAGTCATCATCACTTCTAATTTTGACAATACGAGGGTCATGTTGGAGGTAGTGCAACAAGAAGGCACTCATGTGTCTTGCGCAGCCATGCGGACCAAGTCCATGCTGTGTTTGTGGCATAGAGGTGCTACCCGTTCTTTCTTCCTCTGACATATCCCCCCAACCTCTTTCAACTTGAAATTTGACCAAGGTCTCCCTCATCTGCTGAGTCTTCCATGTCCATGGACAGTTCGTCCTCCATTTCTTCATGTTCTCCTGCACCTTCCTCAACATTTTGCCTGCTACTATGCGCCCTTGTTGATCCCTGTCCCCCATGGTCCCATGCCTGCTGCGTTGGTGATGATGAACGTCTGCACCTTGGTGATGTTGTTTTCCCTTGCGCATATGAATCCTTCTGTAGTTCCTCCCCTTCCTGTTGTCTCACTCCCTGACTCCGAATAGTGTTTAGCGTGTGCTCCAGCATGTAAATGACTGGAATTGTCATGCTGATAATGGCATTGTCAGCACTAAACATATTCGTCGCCATGTCGAAACTGTGCAGAAGGGTGCATAGGTCCTTGATCTGAGACCACTCCATCAGGGTGATCTGCCCCACCTCTGCATCTCGTAGGCCCAGGCTATATGTCATGATGTATTGCACCAGGGCTCGGCGGTGCTGCCACAGTCGCTGTAACATGTGGAGAGTCGAATTCCAGCGTGTCGCCACATCGCATTTCAGGCGATGAACCGGCAGGCCGAAAGACTTCTGGAGCGATGCAAGTCGCTCAGCTGCGGCGGTTGAACGGCGGAAGTGAGCAGTTTTCGTGCCCTGGTCAGAAGGCCATCTAGGCCGGGATAGTGTGTTAAGGATTGCTGGACGACAAGGTTCAACACATGAGCCATACAAGGCACGTGTATCACCTTGCCCAGGCGAAGGGCCGCACCCAGGTTTGCAGCATTGTCGCACACGGCCTTACCAGGCTGCAGGTTGAGTGGAGACAACCATTTATTAAACTCTGACCGCAGAGCTGACCACAACTGCTCAGCTGTGTGACTCCTATTCCCAAGACATGTCAAGCTAAAGACCGCCTGATGCCGTTGCGCTCTGCTGCCAGCATAGTAATGAGGGGTGCGTGATTCCTTCTGCGCAGTGAGAACGCTGGTGGCCTGACCAGGCAGGCTTGGGGCGGAGGTGGAGGACCCAGATGAGGTGGAGGAGGCAGAAGCAGTGGCGGAACCTGGACAGACAGAGGATTGACACACAAGTCGTGGGGACGGCAAGACTTGTGCAGCAGACCCTTCACCATCTATCACCATAGTTACCCAGTGCTCAGTCAGCGACATGTAACGTCCCTGTCCATGCTTACTGGTCCAAGTATCGGTGGTGAAATGCACCCGTTCACACACAGAGTTTCTCAAGGAAGCGGTGATGTTGTGTGCGACATGCTGGTGTAGCGCGGGCACACCTTTCTCAGAGAAGTAGTGGCGACTAGGCATTTGGTACTGGGGCACAGCGACAGACATAAGGTCTCTAAAATCCTGTGTGTCCACTAGGCGGAAAGGCAGCATTTCGGTAGCCAAGAGCTTACAGAGGGATAGAGTCAACCTCTTAGCTTTGTCATGGGTCGCAGGAAATGGCCTATTATTTGACCACATCTGAGGGACAGAGATCTGGCTGCTGTGTGTAGACGGTGTTGAGTAGGGTGTCCCTGGAAAAATGCAGGTTTGTGAGGAAAGTGCAGGCGGAGACATGATGTTGCCTTCATCCAACGTTGGTGCTATCGATGTCTGAGAGAGCTGTACACACTCACTTGTTTCCCCTTCCAAACCAACTGACGACTTACCAAGCAAACTGCCTGTTGCAGTTACAGTGGTGAAAGTTGTGCGTGGAAAACCAGGTGTGACAGCTGTCCCCACAGTCCTAGAAAATGAAGAGCGCATGGATGCACTGGAAGGAGCAGGCCGTGGATGGTTCGCTCCGCTAGGCCGCATTGCAGCACGGTGAGCTTCCCACCGAGACCTATGATATTTATTCATGTGACGATTCATGGAAGAAGTTGTCAAACTGCTGAGGTTTTGACCTCTACTAACAGAATCACGACAAATTTTACACATCACATAATTTGGGCGATCTTTTTCTATGTCAAAAAATGACCAGGCTAGGCAAGGCTTAGAGGGCATGCGATCTGCTGAGCCCCCCCGACTAGTGCTCAGAGGCACAGTGGTGGCTGAGGATGCAGTTGTAGACGTGCTACCAGTGCTCCGACTCTGTCCAGGAAGGTGCAAGGTAACTTCGTCGTCGGTTGCATCCTCCTCCACCGCCTCTGTTAACCTCCTCGAGTGCCTGACTGGGGGTTGACAGTAGGTGGGATCTAGAACTTCATCATCAATTGTTGTGTTTGCACTCCCCTCCCCCTCAGACCGAGCCTCTTCTTGCCCTGACCGAATATTTAAGTTGTCATCCCAATCGGGTATCTGCGTATCATCTTCATCAGTATGTTCCTCATTGTCTATAACCACAGGTGTTATAGTTTGTGACAAAGGGTCAACATTATGCTCAGAAACTTGGTCCTCACGGCCTGAATCAGAGTCACAAAGGTTCTGGGCATCACTGCAGACCATTTCCTGGTCTGTACTCACTGTAGCTTGGGAGCAGACCTCTGATTCCCAGGCTATAGTGTGACTGAACAGCTCTGCAGACTCAGCCATCTCAGTTCCACCATACTGTGCAGGGCTGATGGAGACTTCAGAGCTGGGAGAAAGCAAGTTTGATTGGGATGACAACTCAGAGGACTGGTGTTTTTTGGATGCGGTACTTGAAGTGGCTGAGAGGGCACTTGTTGGACCACTTGAGATCCATTCAAGCATTTTCCTTTTTTGGCCATCATCTACCTTTGTTCCTGTTGTTCGTGTCCGTAAAAAAGGGAGCACATCGGATTGTCCACGGTAAGTAGTAGACATCTTACTTTTGCTGGTAGATGGTCTATCTTCAGCAGATGATAATGGAGCTTTGCCACCTTCCCCATGGACAAACCCTTTTTTTCCTTTTCCACCACGCCTCTTCCCCTTTCCACCAGCATCTGTCATTTTGCCACTCATGTTGATTGCGACAAGATTGTGCACTGAAAATGTGGTAGTAAATATTGAGAGGTGGTGTAGATTGCAGCGGTGGTCTAGCTTTATTAACAGCAGAATAATAAAGAATAAATATCCCTGATAATGCAACTACGGCCCTTAAACTGGCAGCATAAATTGCTAGTATAATGGCTTAGTTATAATGAGTTGGAGTGTGCAGAGGACAGGAGGCTACAGTGCCAGGGTTGTGGGGCTCTGGGTAGAGGACTGGAAGCCTGCCTTTCTATTCCCTCCTAATGGGGAAATGCAGCGAGGAAATCCCTGACCTTAGCTACACAGACGCTGTCTCTGTTTTCAGGACCTGTCACCTATGGCTCTGACCCTGCCGGTACGAGCCCTTAAAAGGACTGATAGAAAGTGCTATCCCTAAGCTGTCCAGCACTGTGTATGGAGCGCATACAGCAGTATCGGCGATAGGACTCAGGACGGCGCTGCGCCAGTGATGTCTGACACCAAGGACGCAGAAGAGATAATGGCGTCCGGACGGGCAGATACTCGTTTTTATAATGCAGGGACATGTGACATGGACATCCTATCACACATGCCGTTGCTTCTCTGGCTAAAAGTCCACTTAGCTGTGTGTGTGTCTGGGATTGGCTGACATAATGGCCCTCCCCACTTCACGCGCGCGCTTAGGGAAGGAAGACAAGGAAAAAAAAAAAAATGGCGATCGCCATTATCCATACAGCAGTGATCTGAAGGCGCTGTTCCCGCACACTATACACTGAAATTTCATAATAGTGTGAGTCACAGAGTGACTTACACTATTACAGCGGAAAGCCAGCTGGGAATTAGCTGTTTTTTTGCTGCTAGAACCGTTCTCGAACATATCTAGAACTATCGAGCTTTTGCAAAAAAGATCGAGTTCTAGTTCGATCTAGAACAGGCCCCAAAATCACTCGAGCCGTGAACTGGAGAACCTCGAACCTAGAACCGCGCTCAACTCTACTCATGACCCCCGCTCATTATTTTCATTGATTATTCACTGCCTGAGGATCTGGAAGCCGGAACATCGCGGGGACAGGCTGGGTGCAACATAGCCGAGGATAGCATCTCTGTGGACATCACCGGGGACATTACTGGTGACAGGTGAGTATGCAGCAGTTTGTGCAGTGACATCCAGGGACTCATCAGGGTTCCCAATGAACTTTCATGAACCCCTGGAAGTCACCATCGTGACACTCGCTGTAACGCAGTTGTCGCAGAGGTGTCATCAGGAGGTCATCAGAGTCCATTGGAAAATCCGATGACCTCCTGGACATCCCTGAACACACACTGCTGGCAGGATACTCACCTGTCACTAGCGATGTCCCCAGGGATGCTGTCCTCGGCTCTCAGCAGCTCAACGCGGTGAATAATCAATGAAAATTATGAGCGGGGGTCTGCAGCGGGACGCAGAAGAGCCGGAGACAGAATCAGTAGATTTAGGTAAATATAGAAAATCTTTTTATTTAAAAACCCGTGTTTTCTCCGGTACGTGTCACACTGATGTCACACAGATTACATCAGTGTGCGTTCCATGTGACATCCGTGCTGCTGGAGAAAAAAGGGCACGTCTCCGTGTGAAATAGCGGGGCCACACGGTCCGTGTGAAAACACGGCCATGTGAGAGTGCACAATAGGGCAACATGGGTACGTGTGACATCCGTGTTAAAAATGTATGTCAGACGTACCTAAAACACGGACGTCTGAAACCAGCCTAAGAAAACATTCAAATGTCCATATTTCAAATATGAGTGCTATCCATTTTTTTTTCCGCAAACCAAGTGGTCAATGCCAAACAGTGTAGACATGTTCATTTTTAATGAGTCATTAAAATCGGCAATACAAGTCTATGGGTCTGTGGGAAAAACTGGACAGTATTCGCATGCCATCTGAGTTCGGTCTTATTTTCATAGAATATTAGGACAGAGTGGCTAAACTTTTTTTTTTTTTTCTTTCATGTATGAGAAACACCAGTGATGCTTGGACCAAACACTTACCAAAATCACTAATGAAATTTAGTCAGTCTTTTTTGTACATGAAAAAAACTGATGTATGAAATAGGCTTAAATCGCGAACTATTAGCATTACCTGAGAACTTTTGACCAGTGCATAATAATTTTTGCATAAATATAACAAAAAATAGTTACATTTTTGTATTACTTTTTTATATAATCATTTGCTACCTTTTGCCTATCAGGCAACCTCATTCAAAAATTTTAAAGGATCATTAGGCAGCCCTAATTTCAACTTTAAGTGGGTAAACAGGCAGCCCTTGCACAAACTCTTGAGGGTCATCAGATAGCTCTTGCTCAAATTGTTTTGAAGTTCATCAGGCGGGCCTTGCTCCAAATATTTAAGGGTCATCAGGTGGCCCTCGCTGCAAATTTTAAGAGAGTAAATGGGTGGCCCTTAGTCAAATCTCTTAGAGGATGATCAGGTAGAACTCGTTCAAAATTTTAGTGTGTCACTAGGAGGGCCTTGCTCCACATTTTTAGTGGGTATTCAGATGACCCTCATACCAAATTTTAAGAAGGTAAACAGCTGGTCAAAATCACCAAACACCATATAATGCACACAGATAACCCATATCTGATGGAAAACTATTGATTGGGCACACAAAGGTAAGGAGCACTATTTTGAGTGGAATAGATTGCATCATTGTCACCATGTAACATTTGAAGATCCCTGACATACTAAAACAGCAGAAACCCCCCACACTAGTGAATCCATTCTGGAAACTACACGCTTCAATAAATCATCTGGGGGTGTAGTGGGCAATTGTAACCCTTAGGTGTATTTTATATATGTATTTTTTAACCCTTAGGTGAATTTTATAACATTGGGCTGTGAAGAAAAAAAAAAATGAGACATAATTTGATACATACAAAAGAATAGATACATGAAATAAGTTCCTTTTCAAACAAAATCGACATAAGAAAGCATGATTTTAAAAAAAGAGCATAGTGCTGTAATGTCATCTAAGAACCTATTCTGTTGGGGGATTATCTTCTACAGGTTGGCCCTCTGTTTGCACTTTATGGTACCCTCTCTATGGGTATGCTTTATTTATCTATGTATGTTTTCCTCTCTATTGCATTGAATCCACTTGATATATGCTATGTGAAAGTGTGTAGTTACTGAATAGTTTACTTTAATGACATTACAGCACATTTTTTCAATTAAATCATGTATGCCCATATGGATTATGTTTTAAGAAGCACCTATTTCATATATCTTTTCTTTTGTATGTGTCAAATTATGTATCACTAAATTTGAATTTACTTCTGCACACTTATACACTGCGCTGGCATGACGCCCTGGCCTATCAGGTCGTCACAGGAATTATGCAACCTGCCCTTCTGCACAGTATCCACACCTCCTTGGTTACGGATCCTGGTCCTTTGGTGTTGCTAGCAGCTTAGCCAATCAAAATCCTAAAAACACTTTACACTGAACCCACCAGACACACCATTGGGGGGCCTGAAGGGAATAGGGCCGCCCATATGGGGGGTTTGTAGGGGAAGGAGAGACAAGTGAAACAGGAGTGGAAGGAGAAGGAGGTGGAAAGTGACTCTTTGGGAGAGAGAAGTCACTGGTTCGGAGCAGGGCTCATGGAGTCTACTAGGTGGCAGACGTTGGACTGGGCCTGGTAGGAGCTAGAACCCCGGTCGCAGGGGATCGCGTCAAGGGGCACGGTCTGCCGAGGGGGGCAGCCGGTGGCCTTGAGCCATCACCGGGCAGGGGCCATGGCATGGCGGGGTACGTGGACCCTTGGCCGGGAAGTAGCTTTATGCGTCCCAGTAATTTACCCAACGGGGGTGAAGACTTCAAGATTCATCCCCAACCTGCTCCAAAATCGGGATACTAGCGCACCGATGGGATAGGACTTTCCCAAAAATACTCCAGAGAAATCCTACGCGTGAACCCCAAGAGAAAGCTCACTCCTTTAGCTATACAGGTGAGTGGGACCCGAAAAGTTTCAAGCTTGAGGGTAGAACTAGTGAGAAGGTGCCATGGAAAAGGCCACAGGCTAACAGCAACACCAAGAGCACGGACCCCAGCGTGCTCCCTCTAGGCTGCAGTGGTGCTCAGAATTCTGGTTTACAAGCTGTCGGTGTTATTATTCCTGGACTGAGTAAGTACACTGAAAGCCCCTTTTCCTCTACCCAATGGCACCCCCATCACCAACATCCCAACGGGCCCTGGGGCATAAACCCTCTACCCACGGAGGGGTTAAACACCTTGCTGCGATACCACCACCACCGGGCTCCCCCACCAACAGCAGCAGTGGTACACTATCTTACCACGCACCGTGGGTGGCGTCACAAACTTTCTAAATCCCCTGTACATACCTCTACCCAACGGCAGCCCCATCACCAACATCCCAACGGGCCCTGAAGCATAAACTCTCTACCCACGAAGGGGTTAAACACCTTGCTGCTATACCACCGCCACCGGGCTCCCCACCAACAGCAGTGGTGGTACACTATCTTACCACGCACCGTGGGTGGCGTCACAAACTTTCTAAATCCCCTGTACATACTCCCCCCTTCTTTTAATTCGAGTGTCCGCGCGGACCCCCCGGATTCGGAGACCCCTCGAGCCACCATGGCTATGGATCCGAGCGGCTTGGCCGCTCACGTGGGGGTGGTGCACCTTCGAAAAACTTGGCATCAAGAACAGGATACGAGCAGGACCTACTTACTTGGGTGACGTGCACCTTGAAAGCCGAAAATGCGAGCCAAGAGTCCCTTTCTCGCCAATTCCGCCATTGTCCACCATCTTTTCGCGCCAAAAAGCTGTCTGTATCGGAAAAGCACGTGAAGCTTAAGCCCCGCACTTCATTTTTCTTGTGAGACCGGAGCCAGAAGTTCCCAGAGGGCCACAGTCAGCAAGAGAGTGCTGCAAAAAAACCTTGGGTGCGGGCCAGAATGTGTTACTAGCAAAAGTGGAGCAGGGATGCCAGGACTCTGCGACAACGTACCTGGAAGACGCAGTGGCAAGATGGCGGAGCGAGACTGGTCCCCAGAACGTGCTGTCCCTGGGACCGTGATATGAATTCTGAATCATTGGAGGGAAGAGATGAGGAGCCTGGCAGTTGCGGTGCGAGCCCCTGAGATTGAAATCCCACGTGAAGAGAGGGTAAGCGGTTACCCAGTCCCTATTGATTGCCAAAATTCGGCCACAGTTGCTGAGGGATCTAGACCGTCCCCGCTCGCGGTGAGAACTCCACAATCAACTACCCTGTCCTCGGCGGACGCCGAGCTGCCCACACCAACCCCGGCAGCGGAATCTTTAATGCATCTATCAGAAGCTTCAGCTGCAGAGAGCCAAACCACAACACTATTTCCAGTCACGACAGCGGTCATCCAGACACCGGCAAAACCAGACCTGGCCGCATCACCAGGCCCATCCTCAGAGGCGGAGCACCCGGGCCCTGCAACCCCGGCTGTGGAGCAGTCGGTTCATTAGTTTGCACCTGCGGGAGTGGAACCAAGATGTCCACCCGGTCCGCAACCGCGCGGCATCCCGGCGGCTGTTGGGGCCGCCAGAGTCCAAATAAAGCCAGAGCAAGATAGGGAGTTGAAGCCGGACGCTGATGCCCCCTACTGGAAATGACAACAATACCAATTGCAGATGGAGATTACAGCCCAAGACCGGCAACGTCGGGAGCTTGCTGCCCGTGATCGAGAAGAGAAGGAGCAGATAAGGAGCGCTGCTTCCCGAGTAAAAGGGCCACAATGCCATGGCCTTGTAGAGCGGTTTGACACCAAGCAACAATGAGGGTGTATCCACGAAACAGGCCTCACAGCGGGGGTGTATGTGTCTCGACGGGATGTGGCACAGCACCTACCTTGGGGCCACCCAGAGCGTAATCTTCAACCGGAGGAGATGGTTACCTATACCCAGTATTGCGGAAAGCTAGGCTAGTATGCCCTGGAGGTAACTGAGCATGTCATGTTTGAGGAAGGGTATGTGTCGGCGTCAGTAGCACGTAGTCGCAAGGAAGCGTGGCTGCAGGACCCGACAGTCTATTACTGAAAAAAAATGTTACAGTACCAGTAGTTGCGATGCCTTAGAATTGTTAGTTATGGGTGCTTTCGCTTGTTATTTTTCATAGTTTGTTATTTTCCAAATAGAAAATGTTAGTAAATAAGTGCCTAATTAACCCTAGAACGCATATTGGCGGCCTTTTAGGCCCCCATGCTTACATTTTGGCTATTATCTGCAAAATTACTTTAGTTAGAATTTTGAAACTCTAGGTATTCCTCAAGTATGTCGTTGTTGATAATATCCAGTTGTTCATATAATTATTTTCATAGGCATTATGGTGTAACAATGCTTGTTTGGTGAAAACTACATCTGTACGAATTGGGGGCCTTTTAGGCCCCCCGCTGTTTTTATCATGTTCTCAGAAGTGTTTGTGTCTCAAGTTACTTTATTTGTACTCAGTAATGCTGGTGGAGGGGCCAGGGTGTGAATAATAACATGTGAGGATGTCATGTGATTTTTGGAGGGAGTGATAAGGCCATGACAACACCTCAGGTCTTCTGAACAAGGAATGAGCTGTGGATAGAGTACTGAGGACAGTATACACTGTGAGCTAATAGCTGAAGGACCTGTGATAAGATAAGTTGTTGAGAGGAAATCTGATTCATTTTCAGTTTCTGTTTCTAAGAAGCTTGCAAAGGCTAGAGCTTGTGAGCCACAAAAATCCAGAGAATTGTACACCACCTAAAACTATGAAAGGTAAGAGCTGCTGAGGGTGAGAGGAAGAAGGGGGGACATTACACTTACAGTGTGTCACACACAAGCAAAGAGTGGACAACTCTGATTGTGTTCATTGTTTTTTCTTTTAGTTTGCTAATATCTAGTCAGCAATGGCACAGTCTTCCTCCAAGTGTCTGACTGACCAAGAGATTGAAGCGATTATGTTTCAAAGCAATGATGAAAGTGAACTTTCTTTGTCTGATGAAGAATATCTGCCACCAGCTAATCAAACATCCTCATCCAGTGATTCTTCTGATGATGAAGAAGTGAATCTAGTGGATTCTCAAGAAGTGATAAGTAGAACATCCAAAACGAATGTTTTTTGGTACAGTAATCCTACATTAGTCGGACATACTCCAATACACAATATTGTGAGACAGGCTCAAGGAGCTGTGGGAAGTCCCAGTTACTTTACCCCTAAAGATGTATTCTGTACTTATTTTTCTGACAATATTGCAGAAAAGGTCCTATTATGTTCAAACCTTGAAGGAAGACATATCGCTTCTGCAAAAAATAAGTCCTGGAAAAATATCTCAAAAGAGGAACTTTATGCATATATTGGACTTTTACTGCTGGTAGGGAGTCAAAAATCGTATGATGTCCCAATCCGAGAATTATTTCTGGACCCTTTTTCTGATCCACACTATAAGGCGACAATGTTAGTGGGCAGATATGAGGAAATTAGAAGAATCATTTGCTTTGATGATAAGCGAACTCATGCAGCGAGGTTTGAAACAGACAAATTAGCCCCTATCAGTTATATCTGGAACATATTTATCAAAAATTGCACAAAACTTTACAATCCTAGTACTAATGTTATTGTAGATGAGCAACTTGTACCGTTCAGAGGACGCTGCAAGTTCATACAATACATGCCCAGCAAGCTAGCCAAGTACGGAATAAAAATCTTCTGGATGTGTGATTCTGCAAATTACTATGGCATAAATGGAGTAATCTACTGTGGCAAAGAGGTTGGTGCACCAGTACAGAAGGATCTGGGGTCTGAAATAGTCAAAACTCTTGCTGTTCCAATATTCAATTCAGGTAGAAACATCGCCATAGACAATTATTTCACCAATGTTAAACTAGGCAATTTTCTGCTTGCAAAAGCTATTACACTTGTTGGTACTATAAAGCAAAACAGACGAGAAATTCCAGCAGCACTCAAACACAATCGTTAGCGAGCACTTTATGAGAGTGTCTTTGGATTCAATAACAATGCGACTTTGGTATCTTACAAGGCGAAGAAGGAGAAATCTGTAATTTTACTCAGTACCATGCATCACGATTGCAGTGTTGACAGCAATAACCAAAAATTGAAAACCAGAAATCATCCTGCATTACAATGCAACAAAAGGAGGTGTAGATAAAATGGATGAGATGGTGGGAGAATATTCGTGTAAGAGGCAAACAAAACAATGGCCTGTAGTACTATTTTCAAATATGCTTGATGTAGCAGCCCTAAATTCATTCATTATTTATACAGAAACTCATCCGGAATTTCATGCACAGAGGAAGGACAGGAGACACATATTCTTACATAATTACATAGTTACTTAGGTTGAAAAAAGACCTAGGTCCATCTAGTTCAACCTTCCTCCACCAGTTCTACATCTTGAAGGACCTTTGTCATGAACTTGTAATGCCTCACATGATAGAGCGAAGTGACTTGAAATGCTTGCCAAAGCAAACTAAAGAAGCAATGAAACGGTGTGGCGTACAGTTTCCGATTATTCCAGAGCGAGGAGAAAGAAAATTAAAGCGTTGTTTCATGTGTCCAAGAAACATACAGAGGAAAACTGAGCGATATTGTTCCACTTGTAAGGAAACTGTTTGCAAAGAACACTCTTCTGAAAAAATAACATGTCAGAATTGTTTGGAAGACTAATATAATAGAAAAGAAAGTTAGAATAAAAATGTAGATGCAGCTAGTTTGCTATAGATTTCTATGCGTTTTTGTGTGTTTTCATGTCTGCGTGAAATTTGGGGAAAAAAAAGATTTTTTTTGGTGTTTTCTGTGAAAAATTATAGTTAAAATGTTGTCCACAATTCATATTTTATTGATCAATTTTGAAATAAACTTGTGAAAGTTATTTAAGTGTGTTTTTCTACATTATGTGCATGGTTGCCTAAAAGGCCCCCAATACCTTAATATGTATATTATGCGTTCTAGGGTTAACCAGTTTTAATGAAAAGAGTGAAAGTTACCAGATTTGCAAGTAAATTGTTGAAAAGTGCACAACCGGTACATGGACTTCGTTTAAGTTTTAATATATAAGTAAATATGGACCACGGTCACAGGACTGGCGTGACCAACACAAACTTGTGTTTTGTATAAGAGTTGCACGTCCTGTGCCAACCAGAGTCGCTTACAAGACAACACCCAGGACCTTCACCCGGTCACGGACCCACCATAGGTTTTCAGGGGGAACAGGTTGTTTGAGTAGCAAGTTGTTGGGAACTGGGATGTTGGGACTGGACTGTCGCAAGAAGGGGCTGCAAAGGATTAGGATGAGCCTCCGTTACCATAGAAACCGGTAGCGTCCCACGGTTTGGCGACAAACTCTTAATATTTTTAGTAACTTTTAAGGAAAGTGCCTCCCCTGTGAGGGATGGAACCCGTTAATAAAGAGTGCATAATATTAAAATGTTACTTTTTCTCTTCCACAGTTTAAAAACAAAAATAAACCTCTGGTGTCCTGTAGCTCGGGGACGAGCTACGTTTAGCTAAGGGAGAATGTGATGCCCTGACCTATCAGGTCGTCACAGGGTATTGTGCAACCTGCCCTTCTGCACAGTATCCACTCCTCTTTTGTTACGGATCCTGGTCCTTTAGTCTTTCTAACAGCTTAGCCAATCAAAATCCTAGAATCTCTTTACACTGAACCCACCAGGCACACCATTAGGGACCTGAAGGGAATAGGGCCGCCCATATGGGGGGTTGGTAGGGGAAGGTGAGACAAGTGAAACAGGAGTGGAAGGAGAAGGAGGTGGAAAGTGACTCTCTGGGAGAGAGAGGTCACTGGTCCGGAGCAGGGTTCATGGAGTCTACTAGGTGGCAGACGTTTTTCTGGGCCTGGTAGGAGCTGGAACCCCAGTTGCAGGGGATTGCGTCAAGGGGCACGGTCTGCCGAGGAGGGCAGTCGGCGGCCTTGAGCCATCACCGGGCAGGGGCCAGGACACAACAGGGTACGTGGACCTTAGGCCAGGAAGTAGCTTCACGTGTCCCAGTAATTTACCCGATGGGGGTGAAGACTTCAAGATTCATCCCCAACCCGCTCCAAAATCGGGGTACCAGCGCACTGATGGGATAGGATTTTCCCAAATACAGTCCAAAGAAATCCTACGCGTGAACCCTGAAAGCAAGCTCACTCCGTTAACCATACGGGTGAGCGGGACCTGAAAAGTTTCAAGCTTGAGGGTCCAACTAGTGAGAAGGTGCCACGGAAAAGGCCACAGGCTAACAGCAACACCAAGGGCACAGAACCCAGTGTACTCCCTCTAGGCTGCAGTGGTGCTCAGAATTCTGGTTTACAAGCTGTCGGTGTTATTATTCCTGGACTGAGTAAGTACACCTAAAAGCCCCTTTTCTTCCACCCAACGGCACCCCCATCACCAACATCCCAACGGGCCCTGGGGCATAAACCCCCTACCCATGGAGGGGTTAAACACCTTGCACCACAGCCACCGGGCTCCCCCACCAACAGGAGCGGTGGTACAACATCTTACCACACACAGTGGATGGCGTCATGAACTTTCTAAATCCCCTGTACATACTCCCCCCTTCTTCTTTTAATTCAAGTGTCCACGCAGACCCCCCGAGCCAGAGTCGCCTCGAGCCACTGCGGCTCCGGATCCGAGCGGCTCAGCCGCTAACATGGGGGCGGTACACTGGGCTGTGGGCATAATTGCAGATTTTTATAGATTCAATCAAGCCGTAATATAGTTAGAGTGACGGGCTCCCTTTTAATGTACTGCTTTTCACTTTGGTGCTCTGTACTTAATATTTGCATTTAACTCTTAATATTGTCTGTCTCTTAATAAATTATAAACATTTTGAGCAGATTAACTCCTTGTCTTCTCCTGTTTTATGCTATCTATGGAGTTGCCTTTAAAGCTAGCTTTTCCCACAGTTGTTTTTCACAAAGTGAGTCATCTTTTTTACTTTCTTATGAATCTAATTTTCACAAAAGTGAGAGAACAGCAGAAAACCCCTCATGTGACTAAATTTTAGAAATTACACCCCTCTGGGAAACCATCTATGGGTGCAGTGACAATTTTTGTCTTGGGAAAACATTGACGGTCAAATGCGGTGAATTTTGCAAAATTAAAAATTGCAAATAAGCCTTTGTAGTTCCCAGTAAATTGTAGTGACCATTGATTTAGCCAAGCTCATGCTTCTGAAGACACCCATTCCCCTCACCTATACATTAAGCAGGCTTTCTTACTACAATGCCAACCATGTAGACATTAACTGTGATTTAGGTATATTGTGGTGCTCAGAAGGGGGAGCATTTAGATTTTGGAGCACAGATTTTGCTGGATTTCTTTTTTGAAGGGTATCATGTTGCTTCCCAGAGCTGTTCTGCTACCAGTAATGTAGATGTACTCTTTATTTCCATTAACAGATGATAGACCTGAGTGGGGACTGTTTTTAATGCAGGATGAGTTGAATGCTATGGTTGTCCATTTGTTGTACAGAACATTTTGAATTATTTTGAATCAGTTCACATTTATCCTGTCCTCTATGCCGAGCACCTACATTAGGGTTTTTATTTACATCTCCAAAATATATGATTCAGGTGACACCCCCGATGGATCTATTCACTATATACAGTTAGGTCCAGAAATATTTGGACAGTGACACAGGTTTTGTTATTTTAGCTGTTTACAAAAACATGTTCAGAAATACAATTATATATATAATATGGGCTGAAAGTGCACACTCCCAGCTGCAATATGAGAGTTTTCACATCCAAATCGGAGAAAGGGTTTAGGAATCATAGCTCTGTAATGCATAGCCTCCTCTTTTTCAAGGGACCAAAAGTAATTGGACAAGGGACTCTAAGGGCTGCAATTAACTCTGAAGGCATCTCCCTCGTTAACCTGTAATCAATGAAGTAGTTAAAAGGTCTGGGGTTGATTACAGGTGTGTGGTTTTGCATTTGGAAGCTGTTGCTGTGACCAGACAACATGTGGTCTAAGGAACTCTCAATTGAGGTGAAGCAGAACATCCTGAGGCTGAAAAAAAAGAAAAAATCCATCAGAGAGATAGCAGACATGCTTGGAGTAGCAAAATCAACAGTCGGGTACATTCTGAGAAAAAAGGAATTGACTGGTGAGCTTGGGAACTCAAAAAGGCCTGGGCGTCCACGGATGACAACAGTGGTGGATGATCGCCGCATACTTTCTTTGGTGAAGAAGAACCCATTCACAACATCAACTGAAGTCCAGAACACTCTCAGTGAAGTAGGTGTATCTGTCTTTAAGTCAACAGTAAAGAGAAGACTCCATGAAAGTAAATACAAAGGGTTTACATCTAGATGCAAACCATTCATCAATTCTAAAAATAGACAGGCCAGAGTTAAATTTGCTGAAAAACACCTCATGAAGCCAGCTCAGTTCTGGAAAAGTATTCTATGGACAGATGAGACCAAGATCAACCTGTACCAGAATGATGGGAAGAAAAAAGTTTGGAGAAGAAAGGGAACGGCACATGATCCAAGGCACACCACATCCTCTGTAAAACATGGTGGAGGCAACGTGATGGCATGGGCATGCATGGCTTTCAATGGCACTGGGTCACTTGTGTTTATTGATGACATAACAGCAGACAAGAGTAGCCGGATGAATTCTGAAGAGTACCGGGATATACTTTCAGCCCAGATTCAGCCAAATGCCGCAAAGTGGATCGGACGGCGCTTCATAGTACAGATGGACAATGACCCCAAGCATACAGCCAAAGCTACCCAGGAGTTCATGAGTGCAAAAAAGTGGAACATTCTGCAATGGACAAGTCAATCTACAGATCTTAACCCAATTGAGCATGCATTTCACTTGCTCAAATCCAGACTTAAGACGGAAAGACCCACAAATAAGCAAGACCTGAAGGCTGCGGCTGTAAAGGCCTGGCAAAGCATTAAGAAGGAGGAAACCCAGCGTTTGGTGATGTCCATGGGTTCCAGACTTAAGGCAGTGATTGCCTCCAAAGGATTCGCAACAAAATATTGAAAATAAAAATATTTTGTTTGGGTTTGGTTTATTTGTCCAATTACTTTTGACCTCCTAAAATGTGGAGTGTTTGTAAAGAAATGTGTACAATTTCTACAATTTCTATCAGATATTTTTGTTCAAACCTTCAAATTAAACGTTACAATCTGCACTTGAATTCTGTTGTAGAGGTTTCATTTCAAATCCAATGTGGTGGCATGCAGAGCCCAACTCGCGAAAATTGTGTCACTGTCCAAATATTTCTGGACCTAACTGTATAAGCAGCAGAGTTAGGGGTTCTTTACACGCTGCGACATCACTCAAGTGATGTCGTTGGGGTCACGGTGTTTGTGACGCACATCTGGCGCCGTTAGCGACGTCACAGCGACCTAAAATGATCGCAAAAAAGACAAAAATCGTTTGTTTAGGAGAAGTCGTTTAATAACAAAAAATCGTTGTCAGGTAAGTAGCGATGTTGTTGTTCGATCCTGCGGCATCACACATCGCTATGTGTGACACCACAGGAGTGACGAACATCTTCCTACCTCCATTCACCGGTAATGCAGAAGGAAGGAGGTGGGCGGGATGTTACGTCCCGCTCATCTACGCCCCTCCACTTCTCTTGGCAGGCCGCTTAATGACGTAGTGGTGAGGTCGCGGTGACGTCGCAGTGACCCCGAACGCACCTCTCCCTTGAGGGAGGGATTGTTCGGCAGTCACAGCGACGTCGCTGAACAGGTATGTGCGTGTGATGCTGCCATAGTGATAATTTTCGCTACGGCAGCAATCACCACATATCGGCGGTAAGACGGGGGCGGGTGCTATCGTGCTCGACATCACTAGCAATTGCTAGTGATGTCGCAGCATGTAAAGTACCCCTTACTCCAGACTCTGATTGGCCTCCGTACAGGGATGTCCTTTTCAAAGGTGCACAAAACTGTTGTTGCCTGCACTTTTATTCAAAGCTACTCCATTTGACTCAGTACAGTGAATTTTCCAATGAAAATTTTTGTCTGAATCATACTTTTCAGACATTTATGCATAGTTCTCAATGTAAATGCTCAATGTAGAGTGCAGGTTAAGTGTGAAACAAGCGTGACTGCAATATCTGGGAGACAGAATGACCAAATCAACAGCAGTTGACAAACTGACTGTAATTCTGTTTTTAATGCTGTTCACTTTGCACTACAAGCAGGGGCATAACTATAGTTTTATGGGCCCCGGTGAAAAGTTTGGACCTGGGCCCACCCTCCACGTACACCAAATTCGGCATACGGAATAAAGACGCCGACATTCCGGGTACGGGATAATGACGCTGATGTAGCACCCCTGAGGTACCAGGTGCCACAAATGTAACCCGTGGAAATCCAAACCCCGTAATATGTGTGCCAGAGTAAACACACCAGCACCTTGAGGCCACACACACAACCCCAACACAGACCCTAGGACAGTGAGACACTTTATAGTCAGTTGTTAACTCTGCCAGGCGAGAAGATCTCCAGGGTCCATTGCCAACCCAAAAAGTCTGAAGCACAAGCAGCAAAGAGGGGACCAGGGACTGAACCCCTTAAATAGTCCAGGCTGCCTGCAATAGGACCAAGACAGAAACAGAGGGGTTCCCAAGCAGCTCTAGGCCACGGGAGCCCATCAACACCAAGTATGCATGGAGGACAGCCAACCCAGGTCACAGCTGGCATGGAGAACAAGCGGAGCGGATACTCCTGAGATCAGCACCCGCGGGTTCAGGTACAACCACAGCAAAGTAAAGGAAGGCAAGTTAAACTACAATATTGGTGTGGACTGTTTCCTTGACGGCGTGCACTCACATAGACTATTTCCCCACTACAACCCCCATCATCCACTGCTGGGGCCTGTCCCTGCTTGTGGAGGGCTTTAACCATACAGGCTGCATCACTCCATCAGCCCCAACAGAAACCTGCAGTGGCGGCCCCAATTAACCTGGCCGCACACTGAAAGTGGCGTAGTTGACAAAAACTCTTTTTCTTTTCCTTTCTTTTATTTAAGACCTCCTCCAAAAGACACCACCAGGGTCATGGAAACGGACCCTGCCATGGCTGACGTTGCTAGACTAGTCCGACCGGGTCCTGAGCCCTCCAGGCCTGGGGCGGGCGTGTCAACTTTGGCATAGACAGCAGGATACTGACTAGACCCGTGAAACTGGGTGACAAGCGTGCATTACAAACTGAACTGTGACTAAAATCTTTGAATAGCCGCCATTTTGGACTGTAAAAGTAACTGCACCACGAGTTGCAAAGGGCTCAAAACCAGAGGCCCCACCCACAACGCCGCAGAGAACGGAAGAGGTGCAACCGCCTGACCCGGAAGTTCCCACAGTGCTCCAGTCCAACGAGAAAAGGTTGGTGAGAATAACCAAGGGGGAGACAAGATGGAGGGACAGGGAGACGGCGAGGCTGCAGGGCCCAGCGACGATGCGGGAGTAGCAGCACCTGGCACGGTGGCATCGATCATGCCGATCACCTTACCCTATGTTCCGGGAGTGGCATGGTTGCCCCAATATAACGGTAAACCGGATACTCTGGTTGGGTTTAAAAGGAGAATCTGCACTGTACTGGACATGTATGCAATGACCGGCAAGCAAAAAGTGTCTGTTGTGCTGTGTCAGATAAAAGGTGCAGCAGAGCTGGAAGCAGAAACATGGGAAGATACAGAGAAGCTGAAAGTTGCTTTTGAAAACCGCACAGACACTGATTCTACCCCTTTCTACCAAAAACAAGGAGTCTATCAGGTGGTGCAAGAGTATGAGCAGGTTTTCAGTAAGCACCCATTAGATTTCGGGAGAATAAAGGGGGTCTCACATCAAATCCCCACAGAAAATCATTTACCACATCAAAGAGATGTACAGACCTATGCCACCAACTCATTATCAGCATGCCAAAGAGATGTTACAGGAAATAAAGGAGCCTGAGGTTATCAGAGAGAAATGTAACCCCTGGGCAGCTCCACTGTCCTAGTTAAGAAAAAGGATGGCACAATGAGAATGTGTGCTTATTATAGGCAAATAAACAGCATAACACACAAAGATGCTTACCCTTTACCACGCATAAAGGAATCCCTCGCTGCACTGAAAGCTTCTAACTGTTTCTCAACTCTAGATCTTACCAGCGGGTATTGGCAGGTCTCCGTAGCAGAAGAAGATTGGGAGAAGACTGCATTCGCAACACCCATGGGCTTATGGGAATTCAACAGTATGCCATTTGGACTCTGTAACGCACCTGGGACATTCCAAAGGCTGATAGAGTGCTGCATGGGGCACCGTAACTTTGAAACCGTGTTGCTTTACCTTGATGACGTCATAGTGTATTCTAAGACCTATGAGGAGCACCTGAAGCACCTGGCTGAGGTATTCGAAGCATTGTCAAAGTACAGGATGAAGCTGAAGCCATCCAAGTGTCATCTGCTGAAGCCCAACGTCCAGTACCTTGGACACGTGGTTAGTGTGGAAGGTGTAACACCAGAACCAGACAAGATAACTGCTATCCAGAGCTGGCCAAGACCAACTACCTTCAAGAAGGTACGTCAGTTCCTGGGTCTCGTGGAGTAATGCAGGAGATTCATCCCGGGCTACACGAAAATAGCAGCACCCATGCAAGACCTCCTGGTAGGCCAAAAGAAAACGTGCAAGAACTCCAGTCTTCCATTTGAATAGGGTGAGTAAGAGGAGAACTCCTTCAATCACATGAAGAGGGCCCTGACAGGTGAAGAAATCTTGGCCTATCCTGACTAGAATCTGCCATTCGTGCTGTACACTGATGCAAGCAACGTGGGAGTAGGAGCCATACTGTCGCAGGTGCAGAAGGGCAAGCAATGTGGGATTGCTTATGCGAGCAGGAAACTCCATCCTACTGAAAGGAACCCGGATAACTACAGCTCTTTCAAGCTGGAGTTCCTGGCCTTATGGCCGCTTTACACGCTACGATTTATCTGACGATATGTCGTCGGAGTCACGGTTTTCGTGACCCACTTCCATTATCGTTAGCGACATCGTTGCGTGTGACACCTACGTGCGACTCCGAACTATCGCAAATAGGGTGAAAATCGTTGATCATTGACACATTGTTCAATTTCAAAATATTGTTCGTCGTTTGGAACGCAGCAGACATATTGCTACGTTTGACACCCTGCCAACGACGAACAACATCCACACGACCGCCTTGGTCAAACAATATATCGCTGAACGATGTAGCATCGTATGTGAGATGTGTATGTGTGACCGCTACAAAATGACCTATGAGCGATCTCGGCAAATCGTTAACAACAATCTGGGCGTGTCACATTGCTAACGAGATCGCTAGCGATTTCGTTGTGTGTGAAGCAGCCTTTAGTCTGGGCAATAACAGAGCGATTCAAGCCCTACTTAGCAGCTGCCAAGTTCACAGTATTTATGGACAACAATCCTCTAACTCATCTGGATACTGCAAAGCTGAGTGTATTGGAGCAGAGCTGGGTTGCTTGACTAGCAAACTACAATTTTACCATCAAATATTGAAATGGTCGTAAGAATGGTACTGCAGATGCCCTGTCCAGGATGCCTCACCTACCGGATGATGGAAAAGATGAAGATGATCTTGAAGAAATTGAGTTGCCAGCCTTCTATCACCTGAGAGTATCTCAGTGTTATCAAGTCTACCATCGACAGTCAGAGAAGGTTTTGCACCCCATGCCACACCATCAATGGAAGGAAAACCAGGACAGCGATCCAGCTGTTGCATTGGTCAAGAAGCTGATAGATCAACCAGATTCTCATCTGGGACCAGATGCAGCCCCAGAAGCACAATGCTTGTGGAAAGAGAGAGGCCGGCTGTTCATCTACCAGGATACGCTGTGTAGGCGCTTCATCAACCCAAAGACTCAACAGTTGATACAATAGATACTAGTGCCGAAGAGAGATGTCCCAATGGTACTAAAAGCATATAATTAGAGATGAGCGATGCTCGATGTTCGAGGTTCGCCAATTTCATGTTCGAGTGATTTTGGGGGTTGTTCGAATCATTCGGCGAACTCGAACAATTTGCTAATAGTTCGGCAGTTTGAGTTACGTTCAAGAATGGTTCGATCACCAAAAGCATGGCTTTTCACAGCTACGGCTGCAGGGAGCCATCACTGGCAGCCTGCGGTAAGTTGGTAACCAGGGTAAATATCGGGTATCCAAGCAAAGCGCTTTGCTTATTAACCCAATTTGTACCCTGGCTACATGTGCAAAAATCCCCAAAAGCCACACAGAAGCACTTCCGTGTGACTCCCGTCGGATGCCGCTGCAGTCTGTGTCCCACTCCAGCTCCAACCCCGCAGCTGCCCGCTCAGCAGGGTCCGCAGCTGCCCGCCCTGTACGGTGTCCGCAGCTGCCCACAGTGCAGTGTCATCATATGCCCGCACTGTAGTGTGTCTGCAGTTTCCCGCTCAGCAGTGTCCGCAGCTGCCCGCACTGTACGGTGTCCGCAGCTGCCCACACTGCAGTGCCCGCATCTGCCCGCACTGCAGTGTCCGCAGCTGCCCGCACTGTAGAGTGTCCGCAGCTGCCCACACTGCAGTGTCCGTAGCTTCCTGCACTGTGCAGTGTCCGCAGCTGCCCGATCGGCGGTGTCCGCAGCTGCCCACACTGTAGTGACAGCAGCCATGGGGATGACCAGCGCTGCCGTCAGGAGATTAGTAGAGTTTCTTACCTACGGTGATGAAGTCCTGCCCTCCTGACGTCAACGCTGTCACAGTCTTCCATGGCTGCCATTTGTCACATCTCCTCTCTCTGCCAACCCGAGACTGTCACTAGCGGTGACGTCACAGGCTCCCACGATACTTGGTTTGTGAAGGCTGCTGTCAGGAGTGCAATGATCACCGCAGGTAATGTACCTCGCTATCTTCCTGACAGCAGCAATCGTCATGCCCTGCACTAACCTGGGCTGACCTATTGATGTTAGTTCAGGTCACTGCATTGCTCTCCCAGCCAATATGGAACATTCTGTTCTTCATTGACTGGGACATTGACTATGGTATGGATCGTCATGGGACTCCTTGGATTACACCAAACCTGGATGTTTTTCTTTCTAATAATTTGGTGAAAGAGGGAATGTTTTGGGGAGTGTTTTTTCAAATAAAAATGTGTTTGTCGTCTATTTTTTTTCATTACTAACTGGGTTTGTGATATCGGGTATCTAATAGACGCTTGACATCACAAACCCCATGGCTTGATGCCAGGTGACATTACACATCTGGTATTAACCCCATATATTACCCCGTTTGCCACCGCACCAGGGCAACGGATTGAGCTGGAGCGAAGCACCAGGATTGGCGCATCTAATGGATGCGCCACTTCTGGGGCGGCTGTGGCCTTCTATTTTTAGGCTGGGGAGAGTCCACTAACCATTGACATCCCTAGTCTGAGAATATCAGACCCCAGCTGTCCGCTGGCTGGTGATCCAATTTTGGGGGTACCCCCACGTGTTTTTTTTAATTTATTTAATTTAAAATAACAGCGTGGGGTGCCCTCAGTTTTGGATTACCAGTCAAGGTGAAGATGCCAGCTGTGGTCTGCAGGCTGCAGCTGTCTGCTTTACCCTAGCTGGCTATCAAAAATAGGGACAACCCCACATCATTTTCTTTTTAAATATATTTATTTTTTGGCTAAATACAAGGCTAAGCACCCCTTAGTGCCACATGAAAGGCACTAAAGGGTGCAAAATTACAAAATGCAGGAGAGTGGGACATTATGTGTCTTTCTGCCATTATAATGACAGAAAAGACTGATATGAAGTGTACAAGCACAAGTAAATCACCAGAGCGCTCTACGCTGTGAAAAGCAGTAACAAATGGCACTGGAGTGAACATGTGACCGCCTCATGTAGGTTGAAGCTATGGATCCTGGATAAATTTATATATTTTCCCTCCTTCAGTTTTTTTGCAATACGCAAAAAAACAGAAGGCACACGGATGACAAATGGATGACATACGGACCGTATACGGAACGGAAACGGATGCCACACGGATGCATCCGTGAAAAAAACTGACCTTTTTTTGCGCACCGCAAAAACGGATCGGTCTTGTGAATTCTATTCTGCCATTCATAAACAGCAGGCAGAAATAAGTGAATAGCGCCCCTCAGCGTCAGAAAATCTCCGGGATTTCAGGGGGTAGCTGAGACCCTGGAGATCATGATTCAGGCTGGTTTTTCCGGTCCCCGCTCATGTGATCACCGGTATACATCGTATACCGATGATCATGTTACAGTAAATGACAGCGCTAGTAAAAAAATTATTTATCTCCCATCTGGCATGAACAAACATGTCAGATGGGAGATAAATCTCCTCCCCGGTCCCCCGGTGTCGCCAAATCCCCCCCCGACCCCCTCCCGGAAATCCAAGATGGCTGCGCGTGCAGTAGCGCACCCGCCACATTTACCCTACTCCTTTGATTTCTGTTGCATGTGCCATGACACATGCGACAGAAAACTCCTCCCCAGGCTCTGCCAGGTCACCCCCTATAACTCCACCGGTGTTCCCCGGTGTCTCACGGTACCTTTGCAGCGTTCATCTCCCGCAGCCCCCTCCTTCACAATAGACGCTGCCGCATGCACAGAGCGGCTGTCAGCTCAGCTTCCTGTGTTTAGACACAGTGAGTGGTGGTAACCATGCATCTGTAAGCTACCGCAATGCCCTGCTCATGAGGTAAGGAACATAGTTGATCAGGAGAGCTATACTAGATTTCCAAATGGAGGTATTTGCTATTTCTGTTGCCCTGCTGAACGACTACCAAACATGAGAGTCCGTTATACGCCACAAGAAAACATGTCTAAATAGCAAGCTCTGTTGTTTAGTATTCATTCAGCTGGATAACTGGACTTAAAGGGGTATTCCATCTCCAAGATCC
Source organism: Anomaloglossus baeobatrachus (assembly GCF_048569485.1). Lineage (NCBI taxonomy): Eukaryota > Metazoa > Chordata > Amphibia > Anura > Aromobatidae > Anomaloglossus > Anomaloglossus baeobatrachus. The sequence continues at coordinate 603,688,505 of NC_134354.1, forward strand.
TACACCCAATAAATAGTAGGTGGAATAGTAATAATATTAGGACATACCTTTATTAGAAAATTTAGTATAGTTCTCCTGATTAGGCATGCCCTTACGTCATGAGCAGGGCATTGCAGCTTTGGTAGCAACAGTTACGAAATGGAGTCTGCTGCTGTGGACCCAGGGAGAGGGGGGGCAAATTTATTGCACCCACACTCCTCACATGGAAGGTCTGCACTCGTAAAAAATGGGGGATACATTCGCTGAGCGTGTCCCCCCATATTCTAGACGGTCCAGAGTCGTCGTGGGACCCCCTTATTTTTTTTCCTTACAATAAATTGGTGAAATAGGGAATGTTTTCGGGAGTATTTTTTCAAATATATTTTTTTTCTATTTTTTTGTTAGTACTGAAAGTTTGTGATGTCGGGTATCTGATAGACACCATGACATCACAAACTGCTGGGCTTGATGTCAGGTGACCTTACAGCTAGTATCAACGCCATTTATTACCCTTTTTGCCACTGCACCAGGGCACGGGATGAGCTGGGGTGAAGCGCCAGGATTGGCGCATCTAGTGGATGCACAACTTCTGGGGTGCCTGTGGCCTGCTACTTTTAGGCTGTGAAGGGCCAATAACTATGGACCTTCCCACCCTGAGAATACCAGACCACAGCTGTCCGCTTTACCTTGGCTGGTGATCCAATTTGGGGGGGACCCTAATTTTTTTCTGTAATTATTATTATTTTTAAAATAATTATAAAAAAGAGCCTGGGGTGACCTCCACATTGGATCACCAACCACGGTAAAGCTGCCAGCTGTGGTTTTCAGGCTACAGCCGTCTGCTTAACCTAGCTGGCTATCAAAAATTGGGGGACCCCACGTCATTTTTTTTTAAACTATTTTAAATAAAAAAAATGAATGGGCTTCCCTGTATTTTGTTTGCCAGCCAAGGTAACGCCAGGCAGATGGGGGTGGCAACCCGTAGCTGTCTACTTTATCTGCGCTGAGAATCAAAAATATCGCGGAGCGCTATGTCATTTATTTTAATGATTTATTTTTACAGTACTGTGATGTCAGGCAATCAAAATACAGGTAAGCCCTTTTTTTAGTTATTTAAATAAATAATAAAAAAAAAATATGGGCTCCCGCTGCATTTTTTGTATTGCTAGCTAAGGGTAATCCAAGCAGCTACTGGCTGCTAACCCCCACGGCTTGATGTTACCTTTACTGGCAATGGAAAATCCATGGAAGCATTTTTTAATTTTTTTTGCCAAAAAACTAAACAAAATAAATGACGTGCACTTCGCCATGTTTTTGTATGCTAGCCAGGTACAGCAGGCAGGTACGGCTGCCCCCAACCCCCACTGCCTATTTGTACCCGGCTGGGAACTAAAAATATAGAGAAGCCCTTTTTTTTAATTATTTAATGAATTTCATGAAATCATTTAAAAAAAAAAAACGACGTGGGCTTTGCCCCATTTGTCGGTCCAGCCAGGTACGACTAGGCAGCTGGGGATTGGAATCCGAAGCACAGGTTAGCCCGAGTTTTCTGGGCCCCTCTGCTGAAAATTGCAGTCCGCAGCCGCCCAAGAAAATGGCGCCTTCATATAAGCGCCATTATCTGGCGCTGTATCCAACTCTTCCAGCAGCCCTGAAACCGGGTGACTTGCGGGGTAATAATGAGTTAATACTAGCTTTGTTTTACTAGCTAGTATTAAGTCAGAGATTCTTAATGTCAGGCAAGTTTGACCCGGCCATTAAGAATCTCCAATAAAGGGTTAAAAAAAAGACACCACACAGAGAAAAAATACATTAATAGAAATAAATGCACAGACACACTTAGAGACTCCATGTTTATTACTCCCTGTCAGCCCTCCACGATCCTGGTCTTCTGTAATCTTTCTCCTTCAACCCATGCAGCTCTGCTACATCAGACAGCACAGCATGGGAGGAAGATGCTGCTGCTACCCGTGCAGTCTAATCACTCAGTGAGAGTGAGCAGAGGCTGCGGGCTGTAAGCGGTGACGTCACCGCTGACAGGCGGGTTACCATAGCAACGGTGCTCCGATCACATGATTCCCGATGCCGCAATTCACCAGCTGTGGCAGTCAATCCTTGCATGTGGCTGACTCTGTAAAGAGCGCCCACATGCAGGAACGGGGAAGCCGACCATGTGCCAGAGCATCTCACCAGTACACGGAGATGCTGGAACGATCACTGCGTATCGGAGAGATGCACTGACAGGACCTAGCATGACGTCTCGCCTTGTGACCAGTCTGTAGCAAATGAGATAATAGACACGTGACTGGTCACATGCTATTTTGACGTCACGATAGGTCTTATCATCAGTGCTGGTTACCGGGAGGACGCAGCAATTATTGGAAGGAAAAGCGACGGGAGACAGAGTGCAGGACGCGTCGCTGCGACCTGTAAGTGTTACGGCAATGTTTATTAACTGTATGTGTACATGTATAATGTGTTTTTATGTGTTTGTGTTTGCCTCCCATTGTTTTCAATGGGGTTCGAGTGGTTCGTCGAACGGTTCGTTGAACGTTCGTTGAACGGAGCCTCCGTTTGACGAACCGAACTGAACTTGAACTCTAGGGGGGTGGCTCATCTCTACATATAATAACAGAACAGGACACTTCGGATGGAAAAAGCTGGAAGTACTACTGCATGAGAGATTCTACTGGGTTGGTATGAGGGCAACCATTGAAAACTGGTGCATAAATTGTGGTCCTTGCAGTCTAAGAAGAAGAGACCGTGAAAATCAGAAGGCACCGCTGCAACCCATCATCACCAAGCAGCCATTGGAACTCGTAGCACTGGACCATGTCAAATTGACACCTAGCAGAATTGGCTATACCTATGCTTTGACCATGGTGGATCACTACTCCAGATTTATTGTGGTAGTCCCAGTGAAGGACTTGACAGCTCAGACAGCTGCAAGAACATTCCAAGCTTAATTTTGCAGACCGCATGGTTATCCTGAGCAAGTATTGACAGATCAAGGTACCGCCTTTGAAGCAGAAATCTTTCAAGATTTCTGTAACTTGTATGGTTGCAAGAAAATCCGCACCACACCTTACCATGCGCAAACCAATGGCATGTTTGAGAGGATGAACCAAATCGTGATTGAACTACTGAAAACTTTACCGTTGGAAGAGAGGAATCTGTGGCCAAAAAAACTACCTGATCTAGTTGACATCTACAACAATATTCCTGTAAGTTCCACGAATTGTACACCAGCATACCTCATGAGAGGGAGACTATGGAAGCTACCAATTGATCTTGAAATGGGAATTGAGATTCCAGAAACCAATTCACCAGAGGCTGATTGGCACTCTACCTGCCAAGAGAAATACAGGAAAGTCCAGGAATGTGTAGAAAAGAGTTTGCACCAAAGTAGAGAAAAACAAGAGTGAGAGTACATCAAAACCGCTCCATCAGCATCTCTAACCCCTGGAGAAACTGTCTTAAAAAGAAAGAGAAGAACCCTTAAACTTGATGATCAGTGGGAAGTTGAACCTTATACTGTGCTAACTTCCAACTTTGATAACAGAAAGACCTGTGTGATCAGCAAGGACAAAGGGAAGACCACAGCAACTGTCTCTAGAGGACACCTAAAGAAGTATCCAGAGCAATTGAAGTCCAAGGAAGTGATCCCTTGTTAACCTCAACCACCTGCACAAAGGAAGATGATTCGTACTGTACTCGGAGACTTTCAAGAAGACTGGTCTCAATATAATGGAGCCATAGTAGTACCCATCATCACCTTCCCACTGCCTGCAGTAACACCAGGAAGACAAGAAGAAGATTTTCCAGTTCCAGATTAAACTGCAAACGGTGAATCTGCCAATCCTATGGTAAGTCCTAGAACATACGGACAATTACCTAGTCTACCTATGACACTTACACGTACACAGAGTACAGATACTAGCGAGACACCTGAAGTGCGTAGATCTAGTTGCAGTAACCTAGGTCAACCCCTATCCAAGTATGGAGAATGGGTATAAGAGAGTAAACTAGCTTAACAAAAATAAGAAAAATATATTAATGTAAATAGTCATTGAATGTTATGTGATAACATTGTTGACCCCACAAAGGCTTTATTGTATGAACTTTTGGGTCATTATTTCAATTTACAGGTTTTTTTGCATTATAAAAAAATGGACCCGCAGTCACAGGACTGGTTGAGACAAAAACTTTGTTTGTAAATAGTTGCACAATTTTACCAAAATCAGAGTACTATCTCACCAAAGGACCCTAATAGACACTGCCACCAAGGAGAGGATGGTTGGAGGAAAGGTTTGTGGTAGAGTAGGCCAAGACCTGGTCAGTAATGGAAGCGGTGACCTGCCTCCTTAGAAGGGTTCTGGGTTCAGGACCTTTGGGTGGTGGGTGCTGGGGGGAATGCTCAAAAAGTTTGCAATGGTTCAAGTAATGCCTCCCCTGTGTGGGATGAATGTTAATTTATATTTTGATGTATGACATGTTTACAAAATTTAAAAAGAAAAATTGTACCTTATTATTTTTGCAGTCCGCAGACGTGCTGAGGTTAACCAAGGGGGAATGTAGCACCCCTGAGATCCCAGTTGCCACAAATGTAACCCATGGAAATTCAAACCCCAGAATATTTGTGCCAGAGTAAACACACCAGCACCTACAGGCCACACACACAACCTCAACAACAACCTAGGAGACTGCCTAGTAACAGGTAAAGGGAAGGGCACTGAGTGGATAGTACCACCCAGCCTGTAGGGAGAGACCCATAGAGGGGGAGGGGCCAGTGGTCAGTTGAAAAAGGCAGGAGGAAATGGTGTACAGTCAGTCAGAATGAGGTAAAGAAGGAAGCAATCTCTGTCAGGAGAGTCTGTTAGAAAGTCAGATAAAGTGAAGGAGAGAGGAGGAGAGGAGTAGTAATCTGAAGTTGTAGAGGGTGGAAAGTACTGAAAAGACCTGCAGTGAGAACAGAGTGTTGTAAAAAGAGTGAGAACTGTGGAGTATGGAATGGGACTCCCGGCACCGTGGGTTACCTGTGAAAGCAGCAGACTCCAGGTACCACGGATGGCCTGTGGACGTTTGGAACCAAGGCTCATGGGACTCAGCACAAGGCAGGGTGCAGACCCTTGGACAGTGGGACAATTTATGGTCCACTGTTGACTCTGCCAGGCGAGAAGATCTCTATGGTCTTTCGCAAATGCAAAAAGTTTAAAGCACAAGCAGCAAAGAGTGGACTGAACCCCTTAAATAGTTCAGGCTGCCTGCAATAGGACCAAGACAGAACAGAGGGGTTCCCAAATAGCTCTGGGCCACGGGAGCCCATCAACAACAACTGTGCATGAAGGACAGCCAGCCCAGGTCACAGCTGGCATGGAGAACAAGGGGAGTGGATACACCTGGGACCATCACCCGCGGGTTCAGGTACCACCACAGCAAAGTAAAGAAAGGCAAGTTAAACTACAATATTGGTGATATTGATGTGAACTGTTTCCATGACAGCGTGCACTCACATAGACTGTTTCCCCACTACAACCCCCATCATCCACTGCTGGGGCTTGTCCCTGCAGTGGCGGCCCCAAATGACCTGGCCGCACACCACAAGTGACATAGTCGACAAAAACTCTTTTTCTTTTCTTTTCTTTTCTTTAAACCCCCTTTATTTACTCCAAAAGACACTGCCAGGGTCACGGAATCTGGACCCCGCCATGGCTGACATTCCCGGACTAGTCAGGTCGGTTCTGAGCCCCCGGCCCTGGGGCGATCGTTTTACTGACACTTGGCTCTTTCCAACAACACCCAGGTTTCCCATTATCTGAAATCCATCTTTCTATCAGCACCCAGGTTTCCTATGTTCTAATATCCATCTTGTCCTTGACACCCAGTTTCCCCATTCTCTGCTATACATCTTTCCTTTCCCTCAACACCCAGATTTTCCATGTCAGTGCATGGAAGAGCTGGGTGCTGAGAGAAGATGTATAGCAGAGCATGGGAAACCTGGGTGCTGAGGGTAAGAACCTTTGTCCCTGAGCACAAAACTTTCTTATCCCATGCTTGTAGCTTTGTCCCCCTTCATATATAGTTCTCCAAATACAATTATGGCCGCACGTAGCCTTCCATATAGTATAAAAGGTCCCACATAACCCTTCATATATTAGAATGCACCTCCATGTATTATAATGCACTTCCCATAGTCCTCTACGTATAATGTAGCCCTCATAGCCCTCCAATTATTATAATGCAACTCCAATAGTCCTCCATGAATTATAATTCACCCCATAGTTCTCCAAATATCATACTGGAAAACATAGTCCTCTATATATTATAATCCACCCCCATAGTCCTCCATGTTTTATAATGCACCCCCATAGTGCATGTATAAGGTAGCCCCCATAATCCTCCATATATTATAATGCAGCCCCCATAGTTCTATATGTATTATAATGCAGCTTCATAGACCTTCATATTGTATTATGCAGCCCCATAGTCCTCCATGTATAATGCAGCCCTATAGTCCATGTATAAGGTGTCATTCATATTGTATTATGCAGCCCCATACTCCTCCATATGTAATGCACCCCTAAGTCCATGTATAAGGTGTCCTTCATATTGTATTATGCAACCCCATAATCCTCCATGTATAATACACCCCTATAATCCATGTATAAAGTGTCCATCATATTGTGTTATGCAGGCCAATAATCCTCTATGTATAATGCAACCCTATATTCCATATTCCATGTATAAGGTGTCCTTCATATTGTGTTATGCAGCCCCATACTCCTTCATGTATAATGCACTCAGATAGTCCATGTATAAGGTGTCCTTCATGTTGTATTATGCAACCACATAAGCCTCCATGTATAATGCAGCCCCATAGACCACCATGTATAATACAGCCCCATAGACCTCCGGTCAGAGCATCCTCTTGTCCTGTGCTCTGTGCTTTGCAGCCTCAGCACAGCAATCACACAGTGGTGACGTCACCATGCTTGGTTGCACTGTGACGTCGAGCGCAGGCACAGGGGAAGAATGATGAAGCATAGAGCAGAGTGCTCCTCTCAGTGCGTCATGACTGCTGTGTGCGATAATGGGTGAGGGAGGCCCAGTGCCAGCGCCGCTGATGCTGGGCCCCACTGACTCACGGGCCATATATATTGGCCGTATGGTCTGCCACAGAACAGCGCAGCTCCTCTCTCACAGAGAAGAGTCGGCTGCTGATCAGCAGGGCGGCTGCTGGGCCCCTAACCCTGCGGGCCCAGTCACGATGGCGACCTCTGTGACCACTGTTGTTATGTCCATGACTATAATTAGGTCACTTTGTTCCTAAGGTCAGTCCGATTACAGCAAAATTTTCTGAAAAAAAAAACCACATAGAACTTTATAAAAAAAAATCACAGACCATAGGAACCAATTCAGATGATGTAGCACACACAGAATGTGGCAAACCCTCCTAGTAAAGATAGCCGCAGCCCAGGTGCACGATGCTGATGATACAGCCACACAAACCTCCACACTAAAGGGGAGGGGCGGCTGTTTAGCATAGAACATGCACACTCATAAGGCTTGCATTGGGAGCCCTCCATATTTTCAAACTTTTCTGCCAACCGAATCATGTAAAGGCTTGTTTTTTTTGCAGGATGCGTTGAAGTTTTCATTGGTATCATTTTGGACCAAATAATTTTTTCATTATTTTCCATTCATGTTTTTGTGAGGCATAATCAAAAAAATACAGCAATTCAGGAATTTATCTATTTTTTTTTTTACTTCATTCACCATGGCATAAAATTGATAAGAAAGCTTTTTCTTTGGGTCAGTACAAATTCAGCAATACCACATTTATACGTTTTTTTTATATTTTACTGATTGTACACCATAAAAACAATTTTATATAAAAAAAAATATTTTTGGCATTTTTTACCACGTTTATTTTAATTTTTTTATGATCTTCCTTGAAGCGGTTAAATAGTATGAAAGTTTTAGAGGGTGTGTTCTAATGGATGTGGCAATCCTGAATATGTGTACTTTTTTGTTGTTTTTTTTTTAAATTTATGTACTCATCAATATATTTTTTTCATTTTTTTGTTCTTTCTTTGTGATATACTTTTTTTAAAAAATTTTTTTCAACTTTGTTTAACTATTTTTTACTTAGTACCTACCGTATTTTTCGCTTTATAAGACACACCTGATTATAAGACGCACCCCCAAATTTGATGAAGGAAAAGAGAATTTTTCTTTTAATGTTAAATGGGGTCCGTCTTATAATGCCAGTGTCCAGCTAACAAATCATATAGGGTATATGTCCCTCATAGCCCCCCATACTAAAATTACCCCCCTTAATCTGGATATAGCCCCCTTATATTGAATATAGCCCCTTTGTGCTGGCACACGTCCCCCAGTGATGTCACATGTCCCCCAGTGATGCCACATGTCCCCCATTGATGGCACATGTCCCTTACTGCTGGTACACATCCCCTATTTCTGGCACATGTCTCCTATTGATGGATCACATCCCCTATTTATGGCACACGTCCCCCTGTGCTGGAACACTTCCCCTATTGCTGGCACATATCACCTACAGCTGGCACAGGTCCCCTATAGATGGCACACGTCTCCTGCAGCTGGCACAGGTCTCCTATGGATAGCACACATTCCCCTGTGCTGCCCATGGCCCCCTATGGATGGCACACGTCCCCCTGTGCTGCCCATGGCCCCCTATGGATGGCAAACATCCCCCTGTGTTTGATATGGCCCCCTATGGATGGCCCTCCTCCCCCTTTGTTTGATATGGACCCCTATGGATGGCCCACCTCCCCCTGTGTTAGATATGCCCCCCTATGGATGGCACTCCTCCCCCTGTGTTAGATATGGTCCCCTATGGATGGCACACCTCCCCCTGTGTTAGATATGGCCCCCTATGGATGGCACACCTCCCCCCATGTTTTATATGGCCCCCATGCTGCTGCCCATAGTAAAATAAAACACTCTTTCCTTACCTTCTCCAGTGCTGTCCTCCCTCGTGTCTCCCTTCTGCACTTCCTGGTTCTCGGTGCCGGTCATGCGATCGGCATAGCAGAGTGATATCATCTCTGCGTGCCTGATCACAGCGGCAGCAGGAGACTGGGGAGACACGCGGGAGGAGGTAAATAAAGAGATTTTTATTTTACTATGGGCAGCAGCATGGGGGCCATATCTAACACAGGGGGGGCATGTGCCATCAAAGGGGGTGCAGACAGATATAATTTATGCCGCTGCCCCCGCCCATCACTGCGGTGCGGTTTCAGCACCACAGTGATGGACAGCAGCAGTGCATATTATATGAGCGGGAGCAGGAGATCTGCCGCTGACTCCTGCAGCTTTCACAAGCCCCCAGCACCACTCCAGAGATTCCCCCACCTCCCCTGTACTCTGTAGTGTACATGTATATATATATATATATATATATATATATACACACACTCACACCCGTATATTTGGATTATAAGATGCACCCCTTACTTTCCCCCAAAATTTAAAGGAACAAAAGTGCATCTTATAAAGTGAAAAATACGGTATATAGAACTTCAATTGTTATTACTCTGATCACTGGTATATTCCATTGCAATGCTAGTGCATTGCAGTGGATTAAACCTGTCACGTCAGTTCTACTTGTTTTTTCTACAGGTATAGCCATAGGTCATCAGAACATCATCATTACAAACTCAGGTTGCCACGGCAATGAGGGGGCTTCTTTAATCATGTTGTGGGGGTCCCGATCACTTGGAAGAGGTAGTGCATTCCATGATCCAAATGCTGCGATTACTATTGATTGCAGCATTTAGGAGGTTAAACCTCCTGGGGCGGAGTGTAGACCAATCCTTGCTGTGAGAGCCTAAACTCGGCTGTCATGTAAGCTAAGCTCCCAGTGGTGATTGAGCGACCACAGCTCTTGTGCTCACGTGATCGCCAGAACTTACTGGTATGTTCAAGATCTGGAAGGGATTAAATGACCACAGTGTGAACATACTGCTATATGCCCTTGGTCCTTTAGTGTTGGCCACGTAAAAGATAAATTCCTCCCACACATGGCTAAGTGAAGTGCTTGAACTTTAGCTAAACCTTTGGCCATGGAAATGCTATTTTTCTGCCTGGTGGATACAGATGGTTTCCAAAATCTGATGACTGTTGCAGTCCCCCTCGCCATTACTTCTCTACTACAGCTGTGCTTATGCTACACCATCATGTCACAGCCAAGATTACCTTTTCCTTTAAAAATCTGTGTCTCCCAGGGTGCATTTCACTACTAACACCTGGATGAGCAAGCATGGAAAGGGGCGTTACATCTCGCTTACTGGGCTACTCTGATGGCTGCGGGAGCAGATGGGGAAGGGGCTGCTTTCCAAGTCTTGAAATCCTCAAGGTTTAGTGACAAATCTCTGGATCTACCATTTCCTCTTCTGCTTCCTCAGCCTCCTCTGGGACCATTACCTGCTCTCTATCCTCTCCCTCTTAATGTAACATGCATTCCAAGAGTGCAGAGAGAATCTCCCACACCTACGTATAGCTCAGAAAGAATTGAAATCATGGGAACATTGCATTGTCATTTCAGATACATTATCAGTAGCAGATCAAGTGCCAGAAGCAATTTCTGGGATTCTTGGGACACATTTTTTACACCATTGCTTGCACCAGCAGAACAGAGTAGAAGTCTGAGACATGGTGAACAACTGCAGAGGATTGTGCAGGAGTACCTAGAGCTCTATGTTGATGCCATAAGGGGGGATTGGACCATTTTGAGTTTTGGCCATGTTCTGATCTCTTCAATCACACCTTGGAAGTTTTGGCCTGCCCGGCAGCCAGTGATCTCTCTCTTTTATTAGGTACTGCTGGTGGTGTATTGAAAGATAATCCGACTGTCCCATGAAAGCATAGACCACTGAACGTTCATAAAGATGAAAAAGTCATGGTTGTCCAGTGACGTAGCCACCCTAGTCCCAGACTGTGAAGACTAGGTAATAGTGTAGTGCATGGCTTCTGTGACAATGCATCTTTTGATTTTTATCATTTCAATTACATGCCACATCTTGTATGTGTGTGCCAATTTTTGCCACTTTTCCTGTTGATTCACTTTCATTTTTGTAAATGTGAAAACTCAAAGTATGGTCTCTACATTTGCTTTTGTCTGTAGTGCCAGTGGTCTGGGAGAAAGAGCCCTATGACAGTCTGTCATCTTCCTGCCTCTGATGAAGGTAGAAATGCTGGTTCAGGCCTTGTTCCAGGGCCGGTCCCATGCAGCCATGTTGTTTAATTGGCCTACTTGTAGTGTGTGCCAATTGTTGTCCCTTTTTCTGTTCCCTTACCTTATTTTTGGAAATGTAGGGTCTCCAAGTTTGCTTTTGTCTTTAGTGCCAGACTTCTGGGAGCAAGAGGCCTATGCCTGTCACTCAGGCATCTGTTGAATTTTGAAATTTAAATGCCAGGCCACATCCTGTATGTAAGTCAACGCAATTAGGCAGTGCTTAAATTAATATTCATCGGAGAACGCAGTGACAGCTGCAGAGTTGTGGAACCCTACCCAGACTGAGTTTAATAAATGGCTGTCTCCATTGAACCTGGAGGCACGGAAGACCATGTGTAATAATGGTGCAAAGTTAGTGACGGCATTACTCCTGGGTGACATCACATATGCACTGCATGGATCAACCTGGTTGTACAGAGATTTCTAGAGCACGATTATGTCCTAGATGTGCTGCTGTAGAAGGCACAGTTGTTGTGTGCTCACTTTTTAAAATTGAAATGCCTGGCCACAACCTGTGTGTTGCATGGACCGTACCTCCCTGCTGTGCAAAGACACTACGGGGAGGGAGGCAACTGATGCAACTGTACTGCTGTATGCCTGAAAGATTTTAAAATGTCAAGACTCCAAGATAGTTCTCAAAGTTGTGTCTTGTCTGTACTGGCAGGGGTATGGGAGTACCATCCCTACACCTCTCTCTCATCCACTCCTATATTTCTTATCTCACTAGTCTAGGAAGCTAATGGCTATGCCAAAACAGTGGTACTGCACTGTAAAATGTATTTGTTGTTTTGGAAGGTTTTCAACCTCCCTAAAGGTGTTTTCTCTGCTTTACATTTGGTATCCCAATCAATCCGATGGGGTTTGGTAAGGTTTGATAAGGGTTCGGATTTGGTTCGACAAACATATTGTTTGGGTGGGCTCAGCGTATCGAGCCTTGTGAGATTCACTCATCTCTATTTACAACCAGCAACTATAACTTTATGCCTGCAATCAGATATATTACAAAGTTTACTGTCTTGACTTGCACTTTTCTGTTATAGAAAAAACTTACTTGTTAAATACTCATGAACAATGGTACATCTGTTGTCATAACAACAATTAATTCTCTGTCTAAATTGTTTCAGTGAGACACATATAACAACTGCTTTAGATTCTGGAGATGAAAAGCATGTTTACCATTTAATTAAAGCAATCTACTAATCAATAAGAATGTATTACAACATTCCTATTTCCCATGTGGATGTATTTAGAATTAGTATGCATTCTGCAAATCCATTGCCACTGTCCCATATTATACAAGTGTACAGATGTAACCATTCTTAAACTAATACGCAACAAAAATAACATTATGTAGAAAGATAAAAGCATGTTCTAGTATGGGTTATCTTTTTGCCTTGTAATATCTTTGTCATTTTAAGAAAAGCTACATCTGTATCTATACAAACCTGCCCTCAATAATAGTTTTCCTATGACTATTGTTGATTTAATAGTGGATCACTGTGCCCAATCTACCAACAATCCATATAATACACTAGAAGGTGGCCCGATTCTACGCATCGGATATTCTAGAATTGATTGTGTAGTTAATGTATGATTTTTGTTATATATATATATATATATATATATATGTTGTTGTCTGCAGTTACCAAGTGTTTGTGTAGGGCGCTGTACATGTTTTGGGTGTTGTCTGGGTGTGGCGGGGGGTGAGAGCGGTGTTGTATGTGTGTTGCGTTATTTGTGGAGCGCTGTGTGTCTGTAGCGTTGTGTGTGTGTGTGTTGCGCGGTTTGTGTGGGTGTGTGTGTGTTGCGCGGTTTGTGTGTGTGTGGTGTGTGTTTTGGGGGGAGGTATGTTTTGTGCAATGTGTGTGTTGTGCGGTATGTGCGTATATTTATGTATGTCGCGGTGTTTGTGTGTTGGGTGTTGTGTGTGTGCAGCGTTGTCTGTGTGTGTGGGTGTCTGTGTAGGGTGGTGTTTGTGGTTCCCAGTGTGTGTGTGGTGTGTTGTGTGTGTGTGTGTGTTGGGGGGAGGTGTGCACCTCCCATCGTGCTCCATCCACCATGCTGCGCACCCCCCATTGTGCTCCATCCGCCATGCTGCGCACTCCTAAACGTGCTCCTTCCGCCATGCTGCGCACGCCCAAACGTGCTCCATCCGCCATGCTGCGCACTCCCAAACGTGGTCCATCCGCCATGCTGCGCACTCCCAAACGTGCTCCATCTGCCATGCTGCGCACTCCCAAACGTGTTCCATCCGCCATGCAGCGCACTCCCAAACGTGCTCCATCCCCCATGCTGCGCACCCCCCATCGTGCTCCATCTCCCATGCTGCGCACCCCCCATCGTGCTCCATCCCCCATGCTGCACCAGCATCAGCCTCTCTGCCCCCAGCATCAGCCTCTCTCCTCCCAGCATCAGCCTCTCTCCTCCCAGCATCAGCCTCTCTTTCCCCAGCATCAGCCTCTCTGTCCCCAGCATCAGCCTCTCTCCTCCCAGCCTCAGCCTCCCCCAGCATCAGCCTCTCTTCTCTCTGCCTCCCCCCTCCCAGCCTTCCTCCTCCCAGCCTCCCCCAGCATCAGCCTCCCCCTCCCAGCCTCCCCCAGCATCAGCCTCCCCCTCCCAGCCTCCCCCAGCATCAGCCTCCCAGCCTCCCCAGCATCAGCCTCTCTCCTCCCAGCCTCCCCCAGCATCAGCCTCTCTCCTCCCAGCCTCCTCCAGCATCAGTCTCCCCCTCCCAGCCTTCCCCAGGATCAGCCTCTCTACTCCCAGCCTCCCTCCTCCCAGCCTCCCCCTCCCAGCCTCCCCCAGCATCAGCCTCTCTCCTCCCAGCCTCCCCCAGCATCAGCCTCTCTCCTCTCAGCCTCCCCTAGCATCAGCCTACACCCTCCCAGCCTCCCCCAGCATCAGCCTACCCCAGCATCAGCCTATTCCAGCATCAGCCTACACCCTCCCAGCCTCCCCCAGCATCAGCCTTCCCCAGCATCAGCCTACCCCAGCATCAGCCTACACCCTACCAGCCTCCCCCAGCATCAGCCTACCCCAGCATCAGCCTATTCCAGCATCAGCCTACCCCAGCATCAGCCTACACCCTCCCAGCCTGCCCCAGCACAGCCTTCCCCAGCATCAGCCTACCCCAGCATCAGCCTACACCCTCCCAGCCTCCCCCAGCATCATCCTACCCCAGCATCAGCCTAACCCAGCCCAGCCTACACCCTCCCAGCCTCCCCCAGCATCAGCCTACCCCAGCATCAGCCTACCCCAGCATCAGCCTCCCCCTCCCAGCCTTCCCCAGGATCATCCTCTCTACTCCCAGCCTCCCTCCTCCCAGCCTCCCCCAGCATCAGCCTCTCTCCTCTCAGCCTCCCCCAGCATCAGCCTACACCCTCCCAGCCTCCCCCAGCATCAGCCTACCCCAGCATCAGCCTATTCCAGCATCAGCCTACACCCTCTTAGCCTCCCCCAGCATCAGCCTACCCCAGCATCAGCCTCCCCCAGCATCAGCCTACCCCAGCATCAGCCTACACCCTGCCAGCCTCCCCCAGCATCAGCCTACCCCAGCATCAGTCTACCCCAGCATCAGCCTACCCCAGCATCAGCCTCCCCCAGCATCAGCCTCCCCCTCCCAGCCTTCCCCAGGATCAGCCTCTCTCCTCCCAGCCTCCTCCAGCACGCCGAGCTCCTCTGCTGACACTCACAGATCCGATCGCATACACTCACACACACACACTCACACATCTGAACACACTCACACACACCCGATCGCATACACTCACACACACCCGATCGCATACACTCACGCACACACACATTGACGATATCGCACATACGCGCTTACACTCACAACATCCGGAGATACCACATGCTTCTGGCCATGTGATCCTCCGGCAGGTCCTGGACGGTCACTGCACAGTATCGCCGCCGAGAAGCAAGCGATATCCCAGGATGTTGTGAGTGTGTGGATGCGATGTGATGTGAGAGTGAGTGTGAGTGTGATCTGATGTGTGTGTGTGTGTGTGTTGTTATGTGTGTGCGTGTGTATGTTCCGCCGCTGCAGGACCTTGATGCGCTGGTAACTATGCTACCATGGTTACCAGCGTATCCCGTCCCCCGCTCGCACGGAAGCCCACACCAGCGTACGGCGGCAACCCCAGCAATGCGTGGGTATGTGTCGGCTGGGTTGGCGGCGTACGCTGATGTGGGCTCCTGGGGGTACAGTACTCACCTGGGAGTCGTGGCTCCATGTCGGTTCGGGGAAAGCATGCGGGGGGCGGGGCCAGAGCGAGCATGCATTGCGTGAGAGGGGCGGGGCGTGGTCGAGTTGCCAATGCGTGCAGGGTGCCGGGGCGAGAGGCCAATCCGTGTGGGGGGTGGAGCCTGGGTGAGCGGCCGGCCAATCCGTGTGCGGGCGGAGCCTGGGCGAGCAGCCAATCCGTGAGGGGGGGCGGGGCCATGGCGAGCCCAGCGGCCAATCAGCTTTGTGTCACCGTAAGGACACAATTTTGGAGCAAGACAGACAGACAGACAGACAGAGACAAAATAAGGCAATTATATATATAGATGGGCCATAATGCTAGTTTAGCATTATGGCTCCTTCACTCTTGATCCCTTCATAGCAGTTCCCCGTAGAATTTATGCTGCCTTTTTGTTCTTAAGATTGGCAAGGGGTTTGATGGTTAGACCTCCATAATTATAATGTCTAGAGATGAGCATATGAGTCAAAATTGAAATTCACTTGTTCGGACAAGTGGAAAAGCTACTGTCTGTGAATTTAATGTCCCTTATTATGCTTTGGGGCTCTACAGACCCCATAACATAATAACAGTAATATGATTTGTAATATGATATGTAAACAGTAATATGACCAGCTCCTCCGCTGCTCACCACCATCTATTCACTCCTTGTTACGCCTCAGTGTCTAAACTGAAACTGATATTTTATAAGCCCTGAAGGGTTCTGCTAATATACTCACAAACATTGCAGCGCTCACTATGACATTATGAGCAGCAACCTTTCTAGGTGCAGGCAGACAACCCTATCCTGAGTCTAGCAGATGCATAAACCTAGCATAGCAATCTAGACCCTGAGATTTCAGCTTTGCCAGCGCCGTTCCAAAGCTATAATGAGAACCAGATGGGTGTTGGAGAGTAGAGAAGGGTCGTAAATTTGGGTATAAGTTTTTTTTTTTCTAATGTTTATATGGCCTTTTATGATTCAGTAAATTGGGGGTTATCAGCAAAGTACAAAAAAAATCTGCATTTCATGAATGCCAATATTTGTAAAATTCAACTAGAATTAATTTCCACTCCAATATTTTTGCTCTA
The DNA here is from genome assembly GCF_048569485.1 of Anomaloglossus baeobatrachus. Lineage (NCBI taxonomy): Eukaryota > Metazoa > Chordata > Amphibia > Anura > Aromobatidae > Anomaloglossus > Anomaloglossus baeobatrachus. Next base: position 603,705,080 of record NC_134354.1, read on the forward strand.
TAATAATGGTATTACATATGCTAATAATATGTAAAACATTATATGAAGACACTTAATTAATTTTTTGACAGAAAGATATCATGACTTAATGACCGTTTCCTCAGCCAACATATATTTTCATCATGAGATTATTTCACAGTAATGCTTCTACCACAACTTACCTGAATCTAAATAATACTTAGATCTCATTATTGCAGCAGTGTAAGAAAAAAAGTGGAGCTCCTTGCAGTGTTGCTCACCAGTCTACATTCTTAATGTTGAACAAAAAAATGCATAAAGTAAGACAAACATAAATGTGGTATAAATTAAAGAATTCATAGAAAAGTATACTTTATTTAGATAAAATATTCAGGGAATGAAATATCTTACACTTCTTATCATGACTATTTGCAGAGCAGTGTATACTTTAAAGCATTTTTTCAGTAAAATTTTTCACTTTTGTTACTATTTTAGAACTGCCTACATTTATGTATTCATGAATGCATAAAACAATTAGTCCCAATTATTTGAGACTTTAGAATATCACATGCCTTTTGAAGTTCTTTTAGTTTTACCAGTGCTGATAGAATCTCTGAAACTTCTAAGTAGAGATGAGCGAGCCTCTGAAAGCTCGAGTTCGGTTCGGTCCGTTGAACGGAGGCCCAGTTCGACGAAGGTTCGACGAGCCGTTTGACGAATTACTCAAACCCCATTGAAAACAATGGGAGGCAAACACAAACTCATAAAAACACATTGTACATGTACACATACAGTTAATAAACATTGCCATAACACTTACAGGTCCCTGCGACGCATCCTGCACTCTGTCTCCCGCCGCTTTTCTTTCCGATAATCGCTGCATCCTCCCGGTAACCAGCCCTGATGATAGGACCTATCGTGACGTCAAAATAGCATGTCACCAGTCATGTCTTTATTATCTCATTGGCTACAGACTGGTCACATGGCTATGACGTCATGCTAGGTCCTGTCAGTGCACCTCCCCCCGGTACGCGGTGCTCGTTTAAGCATGTCCGTGTACCGGCGAAATGCTCTGGCACATGGTCGACTCCTCATTCCTGCATGTGGCTGCTCTTTACAGAGTCAGCGACATGCAGAGACTTGCTGTCACAGTTGATAAATAGCGGCATCGGGAATCACGTGATCGGAGCACCATTGCTATGGTAACCCGTCGGTCAGCGGGGATGTCACCGCTTACAGCCTGCAGCCTCTGCTCACTCTCACTGAGTGAATAGACTGCACGGGAGCAGCAGCGTTCTTCCTCCCATGCTGTGCTGTCTGATGTAGCAAAGTTGCATGGGATGAAGGAGAAAGAAGACAGAAGAGCAGGATCGTAGAGGGCTGACAGGGAGTAATAAACATGGAGTCTCTAAGAGTGTCTGTGTATTTATTTCTATTAAGATATTTTTTCTCTGTGTGGTGTCTTTTTTAAAACTTTTATTGGAGATTCTTAATGGCCGGGTCAAACTTGCCTGAAATTAAGAATCTCTGGCTTAATACTAGCTAGTAAAACAAAGCTAGTTTTAACTCATTATTACCCAGCAAGCCACCCGACTTCAGGGCTGCTGGAAGAGTTGGATGCAGCGCCAGATGATGGCGCTTCTATGAAAACACCATTTTCTGGGGCGGCTGCGGACTGCAATTTGCAGCAGAGGAGCCCAGAAAGCTCGGACTAACCTGTGCTGCGGATTCCAATCCCCAGCTGCCTAGTTGTACCTGGCTGGACAGACAAATGGGGCAAAGCCCACGTTGGTTTCTTTAATTATTTCATGAAATTCATGAAATAATTAAAAAAAGGGCTTCCCTATATTTGGGTAGGGGGCAGCTGTACCTGCCCGCTGTACCTGGCTAGCATACAAAAATATAGCGAAGCCTACGTCATTTTTTTTTGTAGTTTTTTGGCAAAAAAAATAAAAAATGCTTCCCTGGATTTTCCATTGCCAGTGAAGGTAACACCAAGCAGTGGGGGTTAGCAGCCAGTAGCTGCTTGGATTACCCTTATCTTGCAATACAAAAAATGCAGCGGGAGCCCATATATTTTTTTTTAATTATTTATTTAAATGACTAAAAAAAAAATTGGCTTCCCTGTATTTTGATTGCCTGACATCACAGTGCTGTAAAAATAAATCATTAAAAAATGACATAGCGCTCCGCTGAATTTTTGATTCTCAGTGCAGATAAAGCAGACAGCTACGGGTTGCCACCCCCATCTGCCTGGTGTTACCTTGGCTGGCAATCAAAATACAGGGAAGCCCATTAATTTTTTTTATTAAAAAAATAGTTAAAAAAAAAATTATGTGGGGTCCCCCCATTTTTGATAGCCAGCTAGGGTAAAGCAGATGGCTGTAGCCTGAAAACCACAAATGGCAGCGTTACCGTGGTTGGTGATCCAATGTGGAGGTCACCCCAGGATCTTTTTTTATAATTATTTTATAAATAATAATAATTACAAAAAAAAGTAGGGTCCCCCCAAATTGGATCACCAGCCAAGGTAAAGCGGACAGCTGTGGTCTGGTATTCTCAGGGTGGGAAGGTCCATAGTTTTTGGCCCTTTACAGTCTAAAAATAGCAGGCCGCAGGCGCCCCAGAAGTGGCGCATCCACTAGATGCGCCAATCCTGGCGCTTCACCCCAGCTCATGCCGTGCCCTGGTGCAGTGGCCAACGGGGTAATAAATGGCGCTGATACTAGCTGTAAGGTCACCTGATGTCAAGCCCAGCAGTTTGTGATGTCATGGCGTCTATCAGATACTCAACATCACAAACTGTCAGTACTAAAAAAAAAAATTTATTTGAAAAAACACTCCCCAAAACATTTCCTCTTTCCCCAATTTATTGTAAAAATAAAAAAAAAAAATAAGGGGGTCCCACGACGACTCTGGACAATCTAGAATATGGGGGACACGGTCAGGTAACGTATCTTTCATTTTCTAGACCCTCTATGTGAGGAGTGTGGGTGTAATGAATCTGCACCCACTCTCCCCTGGTCCACAGCAGCAGAGTACATGTCGTAACTGTTGCTACCAAAGCTGCAATGCCCTGCTCATGAGGTAATGGCATGCCTAATCAGGAGAACTATTCTACATTTCCAAATATTGGTATTTGCTGATATTATTGCTATTCCACCTACTATATATTGGGGATAGGATCTTGGAGATGGAATACCCCTTTAAGTCCAGTTATCCAGCTGAATGAATACTAAACAACAGAGCTCACTATTTACAGTGCTGGCCAAAAGTATTGGCACCCCTGCAATTGTCAGATAATACTCAGTTTCTTCTTAAAAATGATTGCAATCACAAATTATTTGGTATTAATAACTTCATTTATTTTGCTTGCAATGAAAAAACACAAAAGAGAATGAAACAAAAATCAAATCATTGATCATTTCACACAAAACTCCAAAAATGGGCCAGACAAAAGTATTGGCACCTTTAGCCTAATACTTGGTTGCACAACCTTTTGCCAAAATAACTGCGAACAATCGCTTTTGGTAACCATCAGTGAGTTTCTTACAATGCTCTCCTAAAATTTTAGACCATTCTTCTTTGGCAAACTGCTGCAGGTCCCTGAGATTTGAAGGGTGCCTTCTCGAAACTGCCATTTTGAGATCTCTCCACAGGTGTTCTATGGGATTCAGATCTGGACTTATTGCTGGCCACTTTAGTAGTCTTCAGTGCTTTCTCTCAAACCATTTTCTAGTGCTTTTTGAAGTGTGTTTTGGGTCATTGTCCCGCTGGAAGATGCATGACCTCTGAGGGAGACCCAGCTTTCTCACACTGGGCCCTACATTATGCTGCAAAATTTGTTGGTAGTCTTCAGACTTCATAATGCCATGCACATGGTCAAGCAGTCCAGGGCCAGAGGCAGCAAAGCAACCCCAAAACATCAGGGAACCTCCACCATGTTTGACTGTAGGGACCATGTTCTTTTCTTTGAATGCCTCTTTTTTTTCCTGTAAACTCTATGTTGATGGCTTTTCCCAAAAAGCTTTACGTTTGTCTCATCTGACCAGAGAACATTCTTCCAAAACATTTTAGGCTTTCTCAGGTAAGTTTTGGCAAACTCCAGCCTGGCTTTTTATGTCTCGGGGAAAGAAGTGTGATCTTCCTGGGTATCCTACCATACAGTCCCTTTTCATTCAGACGCCGATGGATAGTACAGATTGACACTGTTGTACCCTCGGACTGCAGGGCAGCTTGAACTTGTTTGGATGTTAGTCGAAGTTCTTTATCCACCATCCGCACAATCTTGCGTTGAAATCTCTCATCAAATTTTCTTTTCCTTCCACATCTAGGGAGTTTAGCCACAGTGTCATGGGCTTTAAACTTCTTGATGATACTGCGCACCGTAGACACAGGAACTTTCAGGTCTTTAAAGATGGACTTGTAGCCTTGAGATTGCTCATGCTTCCTCACAATTTGGATTCTCAAGTTCTCAGACAGTTCTTTGGTCTTCTTTATTTTCTCCATGCTCAATGTGGTACACACAAGGACACAGGACAGAGGTTGAGTCAACTTTAATCCATGTCAACTGGCTGCAAGTGTGATTTAGTTATTGCCAACACCTCTTAGGTGCCACAGGTAAGTTACAGGTGCTGTTAATTACACAAATTAAAGAAGCATCACATGTTTTTTCTAACAGTGCCAATACTTTTGTCCACCCCTTTTTTATGTTTGGTGTGGAATTATATCCAATTTAGCTTTATGACAATTTGTTTTATTTTTGTTCATTGAAGACAAATTAAATGAAGAGAATAATACCAAAGAATTTGTGATTGCAATCATTTTCAAGAGGAAACTGAGTATTATCTGACAGAATTGCAGGAGTGCCAATACTTTTGGCCAGCACTGTAGATATGTTTTCTTGTGGCGTATAACGGACTCTCATGCTTGGTAGTCGTTCAGCAGGGCAACCTTAAAATCAATTACCTCCATTTGGAAATGTAGTATAGCTCTCCTGATCAACTTTATTCCTTACCTCATGAGCAGAGCATGGCAGTAGCGTACAGATGCTTGGTTCCCGCACTCACTGTGTCTGAATTGACAGCCATTCTGTCCATGCGGCAGCATCTATTGTGAAGGAAGCGGTCGCGGGGGATCAACGCTGCACAGGTATCGTGGGACACCGGGTAACACCGGTGGGGTTATAGGGGATGACCTGGCAGGGCCTGGGGAGGAGTTTTCTGTTGCATGTGTCATGGCACATGCGACAGAAATCAGAGGAGTAGGGTGAATGCAGCCGGCGCGCTGGATTTCCGGGAAGGGTCAGGGGGGGCACTGTGGCGACACCAGGGGACCGGAGGGGACTGGGGAGGAGATTTATCTCCCATCTGACATATTTGTTCATGCCAGATGGGAGATAATACAAAATGGAGTAGAGAAGGGGTTAAAGCCGCGCATCAGCCGAAATGAAGATGTAGAATGTTGATGAAGATAAACTTCCTTTTATTCCATAGGCCTACGCGTTTCGAGGTAAAAACCTCTTCCTCAGGACCAGTACATCAACAAAAAGCATCAAACAGATGAAGATGACAGGTATATATATACACAACTGGTAAGAGGAGAACCGCCTCCTGCAAAGAAAAAAATCAGCGGGAGGATCTTCTAATCGGATGACATGGCAAAAACACAGTGGTACATAAAATCTACATATACTTGATAATTAAATATAACATTGTGAAACAGCAGAGTTTCCGTGTAATAAAACTCCCAAAAACCTTTTTTGTGCAAAAGTAATAAAGAAATAAAGAGAAAAAAACGTGTAAATGTGTATGTATGTGACATGACTAGAACCCTTATATTGGTCGTAGATATTCTTTAAAGCAAGTCTTTGTTTTAGTGATGGTAACCACCACTACTCTCATGGTTAAAAAGAGAAACAAGAGGAAGAAACAAAAGAAGAAACAAAACAAGAAAAAAATAGTAAAAAATAGTAGACCCAAAAACTAAAGTCTCCAGATTGTGGTTAGAACACTCATAGTGAATTGAACATAAGTGAAAAAAGTGTGTGTGTATGAATGCATGAAACATCAAGTCGTCAGCGCCACATTTAGAAGGTGTGCTGGACAGTGTGGATATTATGTGTATAAAAAATAATAACAAAAGTTCCCTGGGAGATCTAAATGGGAATAAAAATAAATCTATGTGCTCACAAGTAAAAATGTATATATAAGGGTTAAATGTATCACAAAAGTGTATACTATCTGTTCTTGGAGGGTCCTGGTAGAACCATCAAGAAAATGTCATAGACTATAAAAAAAGAAAAAAACAAATAAAAATCTTTATTAAAAAATGAGGCTACATATAAAAGGTTGAACAATGTGTTAGATCCATATAGGAAGAAAAAAAATGATGTAATGCTGAATCTGTATTATACTCGAGGCTCCGGAGCGGGAGGCACAACACAGCATCGTTCAAAGTAGGTCAAATAAGTTCAGACCGTGGGAAAAAAAGATATATATAGAGATGCATATGGAAGAACAATATTATATATATATAATATATTTTTTTGCATATATATATATGTTCTTCCATATGCATCTCTTTATATATTTTTTTCAATATTGACGTTCCTATTGCAAAAACCATTGGATTAATCACTGTATTGCGACTATTGCTTACCTTTGCCATATATACAGATCTGTGGCTCTGCGGGGACTCCAGATGGATTGCATGCATTATTTCTCCTTAAGATAAAAAAATTGTTTAAAAGAACAGAGAGTCCTCAGTGGTTGATACCTTTTAATGGCTAACTGAAAAGATGGTAATAATTGCAAGCTTTCGAGACTACTCAGGTCTCTTCATCAGGCATGGTATAACACAAAATCTGAAGAGTCACGTATTTATACACAACAGGACTTAGAATAGTGCAGTAAAAAAAAAAAAAAAAAAAAAAAAAAAAAAAAGAACAAGTTATATGAAACAGAACTATCTCTATGGCAGGGGGACAAGCTGTTCTAGCCATAAATACTGCTGCAGTTCAGTGTGAAAGTTTTATTGTCCTTTGATAAGGGTCTGGTCCAGGGCTGTGACACGCTCGGATGGTCAGAGGAGCACATCTTTTAACTGATGTAAAAAGACATGAATCCATGAGACACATTCATTCCTTCTCTGAATGTGTCAAAGGTCATCATAAGTTTGTACTCCCATAGTCTCCTGTCTCTCTGGGACTTGAAGTTTCCTTTCAATACCAGCAATTTCATGTCCATGATGCTGTGGTCTGGGTTACAAAAATGTTTGGCCACAGGTAGATCCATCCTTTTTTCTCTAATTGTGTGGCGGTGAGAATTCATCCTTGTCCTGAGCTGTTGTCCTGTCTCCCCTACATACAGACCCCCAGTTGGACATTTGGTACATATAATTAAGTACACCACATTGGTTGTGGTGCAGCTGAACGTACCTGGGATCTTGTAGCTTTATACAGCCAGGCTATCAGGTACAATCGGATATGTTCCAACAGTACAGATAGAGACAATCACCTTGAGGGCCTCAGAAAAACCTTTTTGAATCAAGGCTACCACCCAAGAACAATTGAAAACCAGATTATAAGAGCCACCAGAATATCAAGAAACCATCTTCTACATTATAAAACCAAAGAAGAGAACAACCGGGTCCCTCTTGTAGTCACCTACAATCCACATCTGGAGGTGTTTAGAGGAGCTGCACGGAAACTACAACCATTACTGCAAAAAGATGCCCGGTTAAAATCTATTTTTCCAGACCCCCCACTTCTGTGTTTTAGACAGCCCCCAAATCTAAGAAGCATCATTGTCAGAAGCTCCCTGTCCTCTCCAACACCAACAGGAACATTTCCCTGCAACCAGAAAAAATGCAAGACCTGTCCATTAATATTGACAACGGACAAGATAAAGATTCCCAGATCACATCAGGACTACAAGATCCCAGGTACGTTCAGCTGCACCACAACCAATGTGGTGTACTTAATTATATGTACCAAATGTCCAACTGGGGGTCTGTATGTAGGGGAGACAGGACAACAGCTCAGGACAAGGATGAATTCTCACCGCCACACAATTAGAGAAAAAAGGATGGATCTACCTGTGGCCAAACATTTTTGTAACCCAGACCACAGCATCATGGACATGAAATTGCTGGTATTGAAAGGAAACTTCAAGTCCCAGAGAGACAGGAGACTATGGGAGTACAAACTTATGATGACCTTTGACACATTCAGAGAAGGAATGAATGTGTCTCATGGATTCATGTCTTTTTACATCAGTTAAAAGATGTGCTCCTCTGACCATCCGAGCGTGTCACAGCCCTGGACCAGACCCTTATCAAAGGACAATAAAACTTTCACACTGAACTGCAGCAGTATTTATGGCTAGAACAGCTTGTCCCCCTGCCATAGAGATAGTTCTGTTTCATATAACTTGTTCTTTTTTTTTTTTTTTTTTTTTTTTTTTTACTGCACTATTCTAAGTCCTGTTGTGTATAAATACGTGACTCTTCAGATTTTGTGTTATACCATGCCTGATGAAGAGACCTGAGTAGTCTCGAAAGCTTGCAATTATTACCATCTTTTCAGTTAGCCATTAAAAGGTATCAACCACTGAGGACTCTCTGTTCTTTTAAACAATTTTTTTATCTCTACTGGCTAACACGGTACAAAGATATATTTTACTTCTCCTTAAGAGTTATTTGCCATTTAATTTTTAATTTTTCTCCCATGATGAATATCTGCACTTGAGTTACCTCGCAGGGCATGCGCAGAAACTTTTTTTCCCACGGTCTGAACTTATTTAACCTATTTTGAACAGCGCTCTGTTGTGCCTCCCGCTCCAGATAGTATACACTTTTGTGATACATTTAACCCTTTTAGATACATTTTTACTTGTGAGAACATAGATTTATTTTTATTCCAATTTAGATCTCCCAGGGAACATTTATTATTATTTTTTATACACATAATATGCACACTTTCCAGCACACCTTCTAAATGTGGCGCTGGTGACTTGATGTTTCATGTATTCATACACACACTTTTATCACATATTCAATTCACTATGAGTGTTGTAACCACATTCTGGAGACTCTAGTTTTTGGGTCTACCAGTTTTTACTATTTTTTTCTTGTTCTGTTTCTTCTTTTGTTTCTTCCTCTTGTTTCTCTCTGTTTTTATCCATGAGAGTAGTGGTGGTTACCATCACTAAAACAAAGACTTGCTTTAAAGAATATCTACGACCAATATAAGGGTTCTATTCATTACACGTTTACACGATTTTTTGTTTTTTTTCTCTTTATTACTTTTGCACAAAAAAGTTTTTTTGGACTTTTATTACACATAAACTCTGCTGTTTCACAATGATATATTTAGTTATCAAGTATATGTAGATTTGATGTACCACTGTGTTTTTGCCATGTCATCCGATTAGAGGATCCTCCCGCTGATTTTGTTCTTTGCAGTAGGCGGTTCTCCTCTTACCAGTTGTGTATATATACCTGTCATCTTCATCTGTTTGATGCTTTTTTTGATGTACTGGTCCTGAGGAAGAGGTTTTTACCTCGAAACGCGTAGACTTATGGAATAAAAGGAAGTTTATCTTCATCAACATTCTACATCTTCATTTCGGCTGATGCGCGGCTTTAATCCCTTCTCTAGTCCATTTTGTATGCTCATCCACGTGGGGCTGCAGCAGACGCCATTATATTATGCGTACTAGTGGTTGTGACTGTCACAACCCTTCCAGGTGAGTGTACACTTACAGTTAAACCTCACTGATCTGTTTGGTATTACACTACCAGTGCTCCTTATTTTCAGATTTAGATGGGAGATAAATAATTTTTTACCGGAGCTGACATTTACTGTAACGTTCTCATCAATATACGGTGTATACCGGTGATCACGTGAGCGGGGGCCTGAATCATGATCTCCAGGGTCTCAGCTAACCCCTGAAACCCCGGAGATTTTCTGACGCTGGGGGACGCTATTCATTTATTTCTGTCTGCTGTTATAAACAGCAGATCAGAAAAAGGCTACATTCACACAACCGATCCGTTTTTTTCACGGATGCATCCGTGTGGCATCAGTTTCCGTTCCGTATACGGTCTGTATGTCATCCGTTTGTCATCTGTGTGCCTTCCGTTTTTTTGCGTACTGCAAAAAAACTGAAGGAGTGAAAATACATAAATTTACCCAGGATCGATAGCTTCAACCTACATGAGGCGGTCACATGTTCACTCCAGTGCCATTCTACTGCTGTTCACAGAGTAGAGCGCTCTGGTGATTTTCTTGTGCTTGTACACTTCATATCAGTCTTATCTGTCATTATAATGGCAGAAAGTAACATAATGTCCCACTCTTCTGTATTTTCTAATTTTGCACCCTTTGGTGCCTTTCATGTGGCACTAAGGGGTGCTTAGCCTTGTATTTAGCCAAAAATATAAATACATTGAAAAAAATGATGTGGGGTTCCCCCTATTTTTGATAGCCAGCTAGAGTAAAGCAGATGGCTGCAGCCTGCAGGCCACAGCTGGCAGCTTCACCTTAGCTAGTAATCCAAAACTGATGGCATCCCACTCTGTTATTTTAAATTAAATAAATAATTTAAAAAAAAAAACACGTGGGGGTCCCCCCAAAATTGGATCACCAGCCAAGTTAAAGCGGACAGCTGGGGTCTGATATTCTCAGACTAGGGAGGTCCATGGTTATTGGACTCTCCCCAGCCTTAAAATAGCAGGCCGCAGCCGCCCCAGAAGTGGCGCATCCATTAGATGTGCCAATTCTGGTGCTTCGCTTCAGCTGATCCCATTGCCCTGGTGCCGTGGCAAATGGGGTAATATATGGGGTTAATACCAGATGTGTAATGTCACCTGGCATCAAGCCCTGGGGTTGGTGATGTCAGGCATCTACCAGATACCTGACATCACAAACCCAGTCAGTAATAAAAAAAAATAGACGACAAACACATTTTTATTTGAAAAAACACTCCCCAAATCATTCCCTCTTTCAAAAATTTATTAGAAAGAAAAACAAATCCAGGTCTGGTGTAATCCAAGGGGATCCCATGATGATCCATACCATAGTCAATGTGCCAGTCAATGAAGAACAGAATTTTCCCCATTGGCTGGGAGAACAATGAAGTGACCTGAGCTAACATCAATAGGTCAGCCCAGGTCACTGCAGGGCATGACAAGTGCTGCTGTCAGGAGGATAGCGAGGTACATTACCTGCAGTGATCGCTGCACTCCTGATTAGAGTTGAGCGATGTTCAAGGTTCGCCAATTTCATGTTCGAGTGATTTTGGGGTGTGCTCGAGGTCGAACTCGAATGCGAGCTTTTTGCTAAACACTCGACAGCTCGAGTTACGTTCGAGAACAGTTCGATCAGCAAAAAGCCTAGCTAGGTACTAGCTGGCTTTTCACTGTAATAGTGTGAGTCACTCTGTGATTCACACAATTATCAAATTTCAGCGTATAATGTGCGAGGGGGCGCGTTTAGATCAGTGCTGCTGGGATAACGGTGATCACCATTTTTTTTTTTATCCCTAAGTGCACTTGCAGTGGGGCGTGCCAGCATGTCAGTCAATCCCAGACACACACACAGTTAAGTGGACTTTTTGCCAGACAAGCAAGGGCATGTGTCATAGGCTGTGAATGTCACATGTCCTTGCATTATAAATACAGCCATTTTCCCTCACGGCGGCATTATCTGCCTTCTGCGTGTAGGTGACAGTCACCGCTCACGCAGCTCCTGTCACCGCTCCTGCTGTGTATGCTACACACACAGCGCTGGACAGATTAGGGACAGAAGTTTATTTCAGCCCTTTTCATGGCTGATTTCCTGGGGCTCAGAGCCGTAGCTGACAGGCAGGTCCGTGGAAACGCTGCATACAGCTTTAGATAGCGTCTGTGTACCTACGCTCAGGGAATTCCTTGCTGCATTTCACCATTAGGAGGGATGGAAAGTGAGGCTTCCTTTCCTGTCCACTGACACAGAGAACCCAGCCACTGTACCCACCTGCCCAATTTTGCCACGCTATTTTTATAGCAAACAGTGCTAAAAGTTAGTGGCATCCAAAAAGTGTCTGCTATACTCCATTGTTGTCCCACTGGTGACAAGCAATTTCCAGCACCTCTGCATTCTACCCTCCTGCCCATGTTTGCTACGCTATTTTAATAGCAAACAGTGCTGAAAGTTAGTGACATCCAAAAAGTGGCTGCTATACTCCATTAGTGTACCACTGGTGCCAAGCAAGTTCCAGCATCTCTGCATTCTACCCTCCTGCCCATGTTTGCTACGCTATTTTTATAGAAAAAAGTGCTGAAACTTAGTGACATCCACAAAGTGTCTGCTATACTAATTTAGTGTCCCACTTGTGCCAAGCAAGTTTCACCACCTCTGCATTCTACCCTCATGCACATTTTGCTACGCTATTTTTATAGCAAAAAGTGCTGAAACTTAGTGGCATCCACAAAGTGTCTGCTATACTAATTTAGTGTCCTACTTGTGCCAAGCAAGTCCCACCACCTCTGCATTCAACTCTCATGCACATTTTGCTACGCTATTTTTTTTAGCAAATAGTGCTGAAAATTAGTGGCATCCACAAAGTGTCTGCTATACTAATTTGGTGTCCCACTTGTGCCAAGCAAGTCCCACCACCTCTGCATTCTACCCTCATGCACATTTTGCAACGCTATTTTTATAACAAACTCAGGGAATTCCTTGCTGCATTTCATCATTAGGAGGGATAGAAAGTGAGGCTTCCTTTACTGTCCTGGTACCCACAGAAAACGGCCACTTTACCCACCTGCCCACTTTTGCCACGCTATTTAATTTGCCCATAGAGCTGACACTTTTTCTGCCATCCAAAAATTGTCTGGAATACTAAGTTAGTGTTCCTTTGCTGCCAAGCCCGGTACAACACATGGGCTTTCTACACTTCTCTCCATTTCTGGATGTAATTATTAACTGCAGGTAGTCCAGCCAATCTGTGACGAAGGTGCAGGCATGGATATAATGTTGCCTTCATCCAATGGTGGTTCTCTCGATGTCTGACAGCTCAACAATACAATCTGTTTCCACTTCCAAAACAAGTGATGACCTGCCAATCACACTTTTGCTTACGGGTAAAGGGGTGGAAGTTATGCGTGAAAAAGCATGTGTGACTGCTGTCCCCACAGTCACAGAGGATGAAGAGCACACAGATGCACTTGATGGGGCAGGCGGTGGTTGCACAGCCCCGCTAGGCTGTATTATAGCACAGTGAAATTCCCATTGCGACTTATGCTTCATTTTAAGTCATGTACAGGGTGGGCTCCCCAGTATGCAGCAAAACCACGCAACAGGAAAAGGACTCTAGGCAGTTGGGTTGATAAATGATTGTTTAACTTTCCAAAAACAAACAATAAGAACCATGCATAAAATTGAAATAATAGAGCAATCTATTCAGTTGACTACTACCTGCTAATCCCTCTACGTAGCAGCAGTAATTGTGTGTTTGTGCATGTGTGTGTGTGTGTGTGAACACGACTTACCAGTGGCGTATCACAAGAGCTTCCAAGTTATCTACCTAAACATAGACAAAACACATTACCCCCCCTGTATACCCTTGTTAACTGAAGCCTCACAGATAAGGCAGATGATAACAGTGTGAATGCAAACCCCACAGCTCTGCAACACAGTCATGGAAATCTTGAAAAGCAACAGTCAATGCAAACATGTGTCGCTGTCCCTCTATGATTTAAACTGTACATGGCAATTTCACAGTGCAGAGGCAGCAAGTTTTTTTGTCTATATAGTCGGCCTACCCAGGGCCGGATTATAGGCGGGGCAGGCGGGGCAGGCGGGGCTTCAGCCCCGGGGCCCCCAACAAAAGAGCTTCCAAGGGGGCCCCCACCACCAGGGCCATACTTGCCACCCGTCAGCAATTTTTTTTCTTTTCCTCACACCCGCTCCCCCTCCGTAAAGACAGTCTAAATCAGCTGTGTTTTCGGGGGGGGGGAGCACCTACATTTATTTGTATCTGCGTCTCAAAGACGCAAAAACAAACTGCGGGCGCAGGACGCTGATTTACCTCGGAAGCACCATCGCCTGTACTTCCGGGGTCAGAGGTGTGCCTGCTCCCTGCTCTGCTGTGGCTTCCAATGCTGCGGACGTCACAGCAGGACGCCGCGGATGTCACAGCAGGACGCCACGGAGGAGAAGACCCACGCGCGCGGCCGCGGAGGAGAAGACCCACGCGCGCGGCCGCGGAGGAGAAGACCCACGTGCGCGGCCGCGGAGGAGACCAACGCCGCGGCCAGGAGAGGAGACTAACCGGAGCAGGAGGATGGCCGCGGCACCGGAACAGCAGCAGGAGGATGGCGGCCTATACCGGAGCAGCAGGAGGATGGCATCAGAGCAGGTAGGGGCAGAGCTGAAGAAAGATGTGTGGTGTGATGCAGAGCTGTGTGTGTGTGTGTGTGAGTGTGTGAGAAGCAGAGCTACTGTGTGTGTGTGTGAAGCAGAGCTGTGTGTGTGTGTGTGTGTGTGTGTGTGTGTGTGTGAGAGTGTGTGTGTGTGTGTGTGTGTGAAGCAGAGCTGTGTGTGTGTGTGAAGCAGAGCCATGTGTGTGAAGCAGAGCTGTGTGTGTGTGTGTGTGTAAAACAGAGCTGAAGAAAGATGTGTGGTGTGAAGCAGAGCTATGTGTGTGTGTGTGTGTGTGTGTGAAGCAGAGCTGTGTGTGTGTATGTGTGTGAAGCAGACCTGAAGAAAGATGTGTGGTGTGAAGCAGAGCTGTGTGTGTGTGTGTGTGTGTGAAGCAGAGCTGTGTGTGTGTGTGTGTGTGTGAAGCAGAGCTGAAGAAAGATGTGTGTGTGTGTGAAGCAGAGCTGTGTGTGTGTGAAGCAAAGCTGTGTGTGTGTGTGAAGCAGAGCTGTGTGTGAGAAGCAGAGCTGTGTGTGTGTGAAGCAGAGCTGAAAAAAGGTGTGTGGTGTGAAGCAGAGCTGTGTGTGTGTGAAGCAGAGCTGTGTGTGTGAGAAGCAGAGCTGTGTGTGTGTGAAGCAGAGCTGAAGAAAGATGTGTGGTGTGAAGCAGAGCTGTGTGTGTGTGAAGCAGAGCTGTGTGTGTGAGAAGCAGAGCTGTGTGTGTGTGAAGCAGAGCTGAAGAAAGATGTGTGGTGTGAAGCAGAGCTGTGTGTGTGTGTGAAGCAGAGCTGTCTGTGTGTCTGAAGCAGAGCTGAAGAAAGATGTGTGGTGTGAAGCAGAGCTGTGTGTGTGTGTAAAGCAGAGCTGTGTGTGTGTATATATGAATCAGAGCAGTCTGTGCGGCACCCCAGAACTATATGGGTCCCCCAGAGCGCTAAGCCACCCATCCCAGTAATGTGTACGCCATCAGAGCTGTTTGCCACTCCAGTAACGTCTATGCCCCCCCAGTAATGTCTATGCCCCCTGTCCCTCCTGTAATGTATATATTGTAAGCCCCAGCCCCTCCTGTGATGTATATACAGCAGTGCTGTGTCAGTGTGCATGGTATGCAGTCATGTCTGTTATTGATGGCCATCATGCAACACAGCCACATGTCCTGGCGGAGCTGGAAACAAGTGGGAGAGGTGAGTGAGGCTGCCGGTGACTTCTCCATATTAACACCTGTAATGCGTCTGTGTCTGCATGTATGTCAGTGTATATGACTGTGCATATATTTGTCTGTTTAAATGTATTTTTGTGAATTTGTCTTCAAATATGTATATGTACGTATGCCTGTATGTGTATGTGCGTGTCTGTGTGTGGATGGGGCCCACTGAGACTCAACCGGGGACCACAAAAACCTGGAGCCGTCCCTGGCTGCCTTAACATTGGGATCAATTAAAAATACGTGAGTAACTCTACTTTCTGTGTATAAGTGATGGCTGTGAGTGATCCTGGACTGTGTCTGTATTGTACTGTGTGTATAAGTGACGGCTGTGAGTGATCCTGGACTGTATCTGTATTGTAGTACTGTAAATCTGAATGTGGCAGAACAGGGTAAGATACATGTTCATTGGATTTATATCTAAATGCTATAGTTCGTGCTCTACTGTTATGGCTAAAAATGTTAACGTTTATGGGGCCCCCACCATATTTTCTGCCCAGGGGCTCCCACCAACCTTAATCCGGCCCTGGGCCTACCCAGAACAGATATGTGTTTTGCTAATAAAACAAAGTGTTGCGTGCATGCATTACTGTCTGGGCACAGCCTACCGTACCCGGGTACTGTGATGTCCAGTTGCCATGAATACAGACTTTACGCTCCTCTCACGGAAAACAGTATAGACAGCACCGGAAGAATGTTGGTCTGTGGCACAGGATGCTGCTCACTGGCGTTACGGTGCTCCTCACCAAATTCCAATACGACTCCCCTCACAATTGAAAAAAGTGTTTCCGCGGTGGCTCCTTGCTGTAACACACACCTTTAGCTTTTCCTTTTGTTCATAGACAGCATCTCCAAGTCCACACCCGAAGAACTATTTGCTATTGCTATAGTGACCAAACAGACAAAGGCAGATCCAAAAAAACAGCAGCCCCTTGTTTGTAGTCTGCAACAATGCATGCAATAAACGGCAAATAAGCATGTTGCATTGACAATGGGTAAAGCTGAGCAATACACCTTCACGCTATCAATTCATATCCATGTGACACTTCATGGAGTAAGTACTCAAAGTTGTGAGTTTTTGCCTTCAACTTAGAGATTGTTGACAAATCTTACAGATTACATGACTTGGGTGATCCTTTGCGATGTCCAAAAAGTCCCAGGCTAGGCAAGGCTTGCAGCCCATGCGACCTGCATAACCAACATGACTTATGCTCAGAGTCAGAGTTGTGGCTGAGGATTCAGTTGTTGACGTGCTTCAAGTACTTTGTCTCTGTCCAGGAAGACACAACGTAAACTTGTCATCAGTAGCATCCTCCTCCACCTCCTCTGCTGACGTCATCGACTGGCTGACTTTGGTTTGACAGTAAGTGGGGTCTCCAACCTCATCATCACCCTGTGTGTTTTCATTCCCCTCGTCCTGAGTCCTCCGTGACAACCTCTTCCTGCCCTGACCGAATAGCAAAGTTGTCGTTACAATCAGGTATCTGAGTCTCCTCATCCTGTTCCCCATTGTCTCCACCAGGATGATGTACGGTTTGGAAATGAGGGTGTACATTATGCTCAGCACCTTCTTCATCGGGGCCTGGATCCGACTCACAAAGCTTCTGGCCATCTGTGCAGATCATTTCCCCTGTCTCCTGGAACTCGCTACCTCAACACGTCAGATTATCTGCTACACCTGCAAGCGTCAAACGGAACCTGAAAAATCATCTGTTCAGAAATGACTATAACCTTCAATGACACCACCACCGTGCGTAGCTGCCGCCCAACCTGCACCACACCTACTGTCTCCTCCCCAAAATACTAAACAATGTAATCCCGCAAGGGCTGGGCCCTCTTCCCTCTGTAACAGTCTGTCTATTGCTACTTGTATATGTATTCTGTATGTAACCCCCTTCTCATGTACAGCACTATGGAATCAATGGTGCTCTATAAATCAATAATAATAAAAATAATAATAACTTCCTTGTCTGTACTCACTGCAGCTTTAGAGCAGACCTCTAATTCCCAGGCTATAGTGTGACTAAACAACTCTGCAGACTCAACCATCTCTGTTACCTTATACCCAGAAGGGCTGGTGGAAACTTGAGAGCTGTTAGGAAGCAAGTGCGATTGGGTTGACACCACAGTGGAATGGAGTATTTGTGATATTGAACTTGAGGTGGAGGAAAGGCCACTTTATGGAGCACTTGAGATCCATTGAAGCAGCTGCTGTTTTGGTGCCTCATCTACATTTGTTAGCGATGATTGTGTCCGTGAAAAAAGGATCATATCAGATTATCCACGGGAAGAAGAACACCTGTTATTTTGGCTGTTATTTGTTGTTATGAATCGGTGCCGCCGTAAACGCAAGCAACCTGCTGCGGATCCAGTTGCACCCAGGCGTCAGCTGCCATTTAGGGCTGTGCCTCAGGTTGTCCAGCTGGCTGCTTTCTCCTCCACATCTAAGTGTGGAGAGGCGGCTAGTGCACTTGCGTGTGCCGATTTACCCCAGCCGCAGCCTAACTCCAGTGTTTCGCCTACTGAGTACGCTCAGCCTGACTGTGCCATTCCTGAGGCTAAGTCTTCATTTCGGGCTACAGCACATGCTCCCACACTTAGTGCGAAAAGTCTCTTTGCACAAGTACTTGCACTCCAAGCTGGGTCTAAGTCCTCTGTTGTGCCTAGACAGCATGCTGAAGCTGATAGTCTTTATTCGGAGACTGTATTTCATGCTACTGAGCATGCTCAGCACTTCCTGCATCAGACGATAGGTCTGGTAATGAACTCTTTGGCCCTGCCCCTGATGTTGGGGGCCCATAAAGACCACAGGGCATCAGGTGTCCTGATGATGTAGCCAGGCCACTCCCAACTGGCTTGCAGAGGTCCTCCCCTATGACTTGTCACCTCATTATTGTTGGTCAGACGAGGACTGGTGAGGTGTTTTGGTCGTGGCAGCCATGAGGTCATCATTAAAGTGGCGGTTCCGAATAGGACGCTAGTTATGCCACTCATGACGTGTCACTCTGCTTTTGTCTCCAAGAGGTGCATTGTGGTCCACCCTGGTTTGGGTGGACCCAGGTTATAAAAGGGCCTGAAGCCAACAAGGAGGTGCGCAGTCTTCTATTATGCTCCGAAAGAGCACACCTCCATGTGTTGAACCCATTGCGGCTTTAGTCCAGAAGTAGGCAGGGATAGGGCGTCAATGCAGTCCGCCACCACAGTTGGTAACGCAGAACAGTTAAGACCAGCTCCTGTCCTACCAGTCCTGCTAGTGCAGCCCAGTGGCATTACAGGCCTGCTGCTGCTGATGCACCTGCTGTCCTCAGGTGTGGGCCCTACACACACAGACAGCGTACCCAATGGCCCCTGTGTTGCAAACAGGTTGTTCCTGGGCTGGGTGGGCGTGTGTACCCTGTGACGCTAACAGGGCTCCTAGTCTCCAGATCTGAGTGTCGTCTAACTCGGTTCAGGCTACTATTAGTTTCAGAGCCACCCAGCTTTGTATCCTCCACCTAACCTTCCAGTTGCCAACCTCTCCTTTGACATCTGGGAGCACGGTGGACACCGACTGGCGAAGGGGATATATACCTTTTTCTTTCTTTTCTTCTTAATTTTTTATATAGCGGTAACATAGTATATACCACCTTATCCAAATCTGCCAGTCCCACCATAACAGATGTTGTTTCTTCAGCAAATGTTACTGTTGCTTAACCACCAAACCCACGGGCACAAACTTTTTTCCCCTTTTCAACACACCTGTTCCCCTTTCCACCAGCATCTGTCCTTTTTCAACTCATTTTGTATATGACCAAAGGTGCAACTCTGCAGGGACACCGTACTCAATGCCATCTCAGCACAGCAGTTAGCCCTTGGTCCCTCAGATGTGGACATGTAAAAGACCATTTACTCCTATCCATGACAAAGCGTTGAGATTCTGTGCAGCACAGGTGTTTAGTGGAAAAGCAGATCTAAGATTGCGTACCACCTTCTGCTGATACTCCTGCATACGTGCATCCCTTTCTATGGCAGGAATTATTTTGCCAAATTTTGTCTTGTACCGGGAATCTAACAGTGTGGCAACCCAGTAGTCAGTATTACTGTGAATTTGTACAATCCGAGGGTCATGTTGTAGGTAGTGCAGCAAGAAGGCGCTCATGTGTCTTGTGTATCCAGGAGGACCAAGTACTTGGTGTGTTGGTGGCGGAGAGGTGAGAATCGTGCCTCCTTCCTCTACCCTCTCCCCCCAACCTCGCACAATTGAAATGTGAGCAAGTTCTCACTCATCTGCTGAGTCTTCCATGCCCATCGCCAGTTCGTCCTCCATTTCGTCATGGGCTTCTGCACCTTCCTCAACAGTTTTGCTGACACTATGCGCCCTTGTTAATCCCTCTCCCCCACCGTTCCATGACTGCCGCCTAGGTGCCGCTGACCGTCTGGACCTTGGAGATCTTGTTATCCCTTCCACATATGACTCCTCCTGTACTTCCTCCCCTTCCTGTTGTCTTAACACCTGACTCCGAATAATGCTTACAGTGTGCTCCATCATGTAGATGACCAGAATTGTCATGCTGAGAATGGCATCGCCAGTGCTAAACATCTTTGTCAACATTTGTAAACTGTGTAGAATGGTGCATAGGTCCTTGATCTGACATCACTCCAGCAGCGTGATCTGCACCACCTGTGGATCAAATTAGCCCAGGGTATACGTCATAACGTATTTCAGCAGGGCTCGGCGGTCCAAGTATCTGTGGTGAAATGCACCCTGTCACACACAGAGTTTCTCAAGGAAGCGGTGATGTTGTGTGCGACCTGCTGTGGTAGCGCGGGCACGCCTTTCTTGGAGAAGGAGTGGCGACTGGCCATCGGCTCTTGGGGCACTGCAATGGGCATAAGGTCTCGAAAATCCTCGGTCTCAAAAGGGTGTAAAGGCAGCCTTTCTGTAGCCAACAAGTTGCAGATGCTGAAACTCAACCTCTTAGGCATGTCATGCCCTTCGAAAATCTTGTAAAACACAGCGAGGGGACTCCAACCACAGTCTCCCTCGTTTCCACTAATTGGGCCACACACACCCCACTTGACTGGCATCAATTGACCCCCATTTTCAAAATGAAAAAGATGCTTTGCATGAAGCACTCTCAAAAATACACGTACCTTTCACCTCCCCTGGTTTACCCAGGGGAAGAAAAGTCCTCTGTGAGGCATGACTTGTTCATCTTGGTTCTTTTAAACACAGCGAGGGGACTCCAACCACAGTCTCCCTTATTTCCACTAATTGGGCCACATACATCCCACTTGACTGGCATCAGTGACCCCCATATTTAAAATTAAAAAATGCTTTGCATGAAGCACTCTCAAAAATACATGTGCCTTTCGCCTCCCCTGGATGACCCAGGGGAAGAAAAGTCCTCTGTGAGGCATGACTTGTTTGTCTTGGTTCTTTTAAACACAGCGAGGGGACTCCAACCACAGTCTCCCTCGTTTCCACTAATTGGGCCACACACACCCCACTTGACTGGCATCAGTTGACCCCCATTTTTAAAATGAAAAAGATGCTTTGCATGAAGCACTCTCAAAAATACACGTGCCTTTTGCCTCCCCTGGATGACCCAGGGGAAGACGTCCTCTGTGAGGCATGACTTGTTCATCTTGGTTCTTTAAAACACAGCGAGGGGACTTCAACCACAGTCTCCCTCGTTTGCACTAATTGGGCCACACACACCCCACTTGACTGGCATCAGTTGACCCCCATTTTCAAAATGAAAAAGATGTTCGCATGAAGCACTCTCAAAAATACACCAGTCTTTCGCCTCCCTGACTGACTTAGGGGAAGAAAAGTCCTCTGTGATCCATGACTTCCTCATCTTGGTGAACGATAGTCTGTCCGCATTGTCAGTGGACAGATGCGTGCACTTTTCTGTCAGCACACCCCCAGCAGCACTGAAAACACGTTCCGAGAGAATGCTGGCTGCGGGACACGACAAGATCCCCAAGGCGTACGTGCCAAGCTCAGGCAATTTATCCAGATTGGAAGCCTAAAAGGATCAAGGCTCAAGTTGCACAGTAATGGCATCGATGTTCACTTTCATATACTTATATGTCTGTGTCTCCTCTTTTTCCTCATCCAGCTGTTTTGTTTTCGCATGAGTATATGTCCTTGTCACTTTCCCATGTGTTTGTGTTGTCTTGTGAGTTGTTTGTCACCTTTTGGACACCTTTGAGGGTGTTTTCCAGGTGTTTTTAGGTGTTTGTGATTGCCTCCCATTGTTTTCAATGGGGTTCCAGAGGTTCGTCGTATGGTTCGTCGAATGGTTCGTCGAATGGGGCACCGTTCGACGAACCAAACCGAACTCGAACTCTAGGGGGGGGTGGCTCATCTTTACTCAGAGCTGTCACTGCAGAGCACGACAAATGCTGCTGTCAGGAGCTTAGCGAGGTACATTACCTGCGGTGATCGCTGCACTCCTGATAGTAGAGCTGTCACTGCAGGGCATGACAAGTGCTGCTGTCAGGAGGATAGCTAGGTCCATTACCTGCGGTGATCGCTGCACTCCTGAGTTCAATGACCTCCACCTTCACAACCAAGTATCGCTGGTGCCTGTGACGTCACCGCTAGTGACAGTCTTGGGTCGGCAGCGAGAGGAGATGTGACAAGGGGTGGCCATGGAGGACAGTAACAGCGCTGACGTCGGGAGGGCAGGACTTCATCACCGCAGGTAAGGAACTTCATTAACCTCCTGACGGCAGCGCTTGTCATCCCCGCGGCTGCTATCACTGTAGTGTGGGCAACTGCGGACAACGTACAGTGTGGGCAGCTGCAGACACTGCTGAGCGGGCAGCCACAGGGCTGGAGCTGGAGCGGGACACAGACTGCAGCGCATCCGACGGAAGTCACACTGAAGTGCTTCTGTGTGGCTTTCGTGGATTTTTGCACACGCAGCCAGGGTAAACATCGGGTTACTATGAAAAGCGCTTTGCTTGGATACCCGCTATTTACCTTGGTTACCAGCTTGCCGCAGGCTGCCAGCGATGGCTCCCTGCACATGTAGCTGTAAAAAGCCATGCTTTAGGTGCTCGAACTGTTCTCGAACGTTACTCGAACTGTCGAGCTTTTAGCAAAAGGCTTGAGTTCGTCGAACGTCTCGAACACCCCCCAAAATCACTCGAACATGGAATTAGCGAACCTCGAACATCGCTCATCTCTACTTCTATGTAGCATTAAAGTTACTCTTAGGGGTACTTTACACGCTGCGACATCGCTGCCGATATATCGTCAGGGTCACGTCGTTAGTGACGCACATCCGGTGCCGGTAGCGACATCGCAGCGTGTAACACAAATGAGCGACTATCAACGAGCACAAAAACATGAAAAATCGTTGCTCGTTGACACGTCGTTAGTTTCCATAATATCGGTGCTGCTGCAGGTACGATGTTGTTTATCGTTCCTGCGGCAGCACACATCACTATGTGTGACGCCGCTGGAACGACAAATATCTCCTTACCTGCGTCCAACGGAAAAGGAGGAAGGAAGGAGGTGGGCGGCATGTTCGGCCGCTCATTTCCTCCCCTCCTTTCTATTGGGTGGCGGTTCAGTGACGCTGCTGTGATGTCACCATGACGCTGAACGAAACACTCCCTTAGAAAGGAGGCGGTTCGCTGGTCACAGCGACGACGCAGAGAAGGTATGTGTGTGCGACGCTGCCATAGCAATAATGTTCGCTATGGCAGCAATCACCACATATCGCATGTGCGACGGGGGTGGGTGCTATCGCACTCGACATTGCTAGCAATCGCTAGCAATGTCGCAGCATGTAAAGTCCGCCTGGTGACGGGCAAACATGCTTGGCACTTCATGGTTCTTGATCGAGCATTAGGATGTTCGATCTGCTCGATACTCAAGATTTTGCTGCTCGGACACCAAGCTTGAGTCTCCTCCGCATGTTTCCCTGCATGTTTTGAGCCAGTAAACATGCAGAGATTGCCTATCAATCATGGTAATGCAGTAGTCATCTTGGTTACCTGATTTCTTGGTCATATAGCATCATCGGGTCTATATAATACCCAGAGACGCCATATTTGCAGCACCATACCACAAAATAGTGAAGGGACAAGTGAGAGATTCTGTTGGAGAAGGGACACTGTGTTAAAAAAGTCTTTTTCAGGGCGAATTGAAAGCTATTCCATTGTCTAATAATACTGTTCTTATTCTGCATTTAGTGCAGGGTGAGCTTCTGGAGTAGGGGCAGTGTATTAGAGGCCTTTAAGTAGGGTTTCTAGCCTTAAGGCCCAGTCACACTAAACAACTTACCAGCGATCCCAACAACGATACAACCTGATAGGGATCGCTGGTAAGTTGCTAGGAGGTCGCTGGTGAGAGGTCACACTAAGCGACGCTCCAGTGATCCCACCAGCAACCTGACCTGGCAGGGATTGCTGGAGCGTCGCTACTCATGGATGCATGCTGCACTTGGTAACTAAGGTAAATATCGAGTAACCAACCCGATATTTACCTTGGTTACCAGCGCACACCGCTTAGCGCTGGCTCCCTGCACACCTAGCCACAGTACACATCGGGTTAATTACCCGATGTGTACTCTGCTACGTGTGCAGGCAGCAGGGAGCCGGCTTCTGCGCTGGTAACCACGGTAAACATCGGGTAACCAAGAAGCCCTTCCCTTGGTTACCCGATATTTACCTTCGTTACCAGCGTCCGCCACTCTCACACTGCCAGTGCCGGCTCCCTGTTCCCTGCACTCCTAGCCACAGTACACATCGGGTTAATTACCCGATGTGTACTCCAGCTATGTGTGCAGGGAGCAGGGAGCCGCTTAAAACCTGCAACCTCTGCTCACTCACTAAGTGATTAGACTGCACGGGAGCAGCAGCGTCTTCCTCCCATGCATTGCTGTCTGATGTAGCAGAGCTGCATGGGTTGAAGGAGAAAGAAGACAGAAGACCAGGATCATGGAGGGCTGAGAGGGAGTAATAAACATGGAGTCTCTAAGTGTGTCTGTGTATTTATTTCTATTAAAGTATTTTTTCTCTGTGTGGTGTCTTTTTTTTAACCCTTTATTGGAGATTCCTAATGGCCGGGTCAACTTGCCTGACATTAAGAATCTCTGGCTTAATACTAGCTAGTAAAACAAAGCTAGTATTAACCCATTATTACCCAGCGAGCCACCCGTCACCAGGGCAGCTGGAGTAGTTGGATACAGCGCCAGATGATGGCGCTTCTATGAAAGCGCCATTTTCTGGGGCGGCGGCGGATTGCAATTCGCAGCAGAGGGGCCCAGAAAGCTTGGGCCAACCTGTGCTGAGGATTCCAGTCACCAGCTGCCTAGTAGTACCTGGCTGGACACAAAAATGGGGCGAAGCCCATATCGTTTTTTTTTTAAATTATTTCATGAAATTCATGAAATAATTAAAAAAAGGTCTTCCCTATATTTTTTGTTCCCAGGCGGATACAAATAGGCAGCTGGGGGTTGGGAGCAGCCGTACCTGCCTGCTGTAGTTCTGCTCCCCCTGTCTCTCCCTCAAGCATACAGTCCTGGATGCAGCATGCTGAGCCTTGTAGTTCTGCAGCTGCTGTCTGCTCCCCTGCATACACTAGTGGATGAAGTATGCTGGGC
Organism: Anomaloglossus baeobatrachus; assembly: GCF_048569485.1. Classification (NCBI taxonomy): domain Eukaryota; kingdom Metazoa; phylum Chordata; class Amphibia; order Anura; family Aromobatidae; genus Anomaloglossus; species Anomaloglossus baeobatrachus. The sequence goes on from NC_134354.1 coordinate 603,730,256, forward strand.
CTTGCAGTTCTTCTCCCCCTGCCTCTCCCTCCAGCATACAGTCCTGGATGGAGGATGCTGAGCCTTATAGTTCTGCAGCTGCTGTCTCCTCTGCTGTCTCCTCTTCTCCATACAGACAGACAGCAGCTGCAGAATTACAAGGCTCAGCATACTCCATCCAGGACTGTATTCAGAAGTTTTTTGCCCCCCAAAAAAATTACGTGGGCTTCGCCATGTTTTTGTATGCTAGCCAGGTACAGCAGGCAGGTATGGGCTGCCCCCAACCCCCAGCTGCCTATTTGTACCCGGCTGGGAAATAATGGGGATAGGGCTAGCTGTATATTATCAACTGACCCTAAGCCTGAAATTCATGATGTCACGCCAATATTAGACATGGCCACCATAAATTTCTAGTACACATAAAAAAACACAACACACAGAAAAATATTTTTATTAGAAATAAAACACAACACAATTAGTGACTCCTTCTTTATTGAAATAAAGAACCCCCCTCCGCAGTAATCCTGGTTCAAGGGTCCCACGCCGTCCAATCCGGATCCAATATCATCTGATCGGTTTGTTGGAAGGCAAAGCAATCAGATGATGTGTTAGGTTCAAGGGCCTGAATCATGTGACACAGCAGCTAATTCTATAAACGGCTTTTATACAATAAGCTGATGCCTCAGTGCAAAAAAAAATAATACAAACTTCTGTGCAGACTCCTGTCTGATAGCAGCAACTGATAGTTTAGCCGGGCGGTAAAAAGCTGGACTCACCGCTCATTTTATAGTGTCAGCTGATTCCGTCAGGTGACCGCATCAGCTGATCATGGCCAGGTCTGAGAGAGAGAAAAGAGAGAGAAAATAGAGAGAAAATAGAGAGAGAAAAGAGAGAGAAAAGAGAAGAGAGAGGGAGAGAGAAAGAGAGAAGAGAGAGAAGAGAGGAGAGAGAGAGAGAGAGAGAGAGAGAGAGAAGAGAGAGGGAGACAGAGAGAAGAGAGAGAAGAGAGAGAAGAGAGTGAGGAGAGAGAAGAGAGAGAGGAGAGAGAGGAGAGAGCAATGCTGCCTCATTCCGTGAACTGTTCCGATTTTAGAGGTGTGTCCCGTGGCTCACAGCTGATTTCCGGCTCCTCCCCTCAGTGCATAATTAAATTAAATTATATTTATAAATAAATAATAATTATACTGTAATTTAAAATAAATTAAATTATTTTCCAGGACAGCCAGGATTCGAACCCGTGAACTAATTCTTCTTAGGCAGTAGCTCTATCCATTGAGCCACTTCCTCTAATGAAAAGCATAGGAAGATTTGGTAACCTTGACTTCTATATTGCAGTAGAGAATCCAGAAGCAGATTGTTCAGCTGAAAGGATGGATGGATGGATGATGAAAGGAGGAAACACTGGCACTATTCAGCGAGCTAACCTCTCAATCTTCCTATTTCAGGTTTACACACACATTATATGGCTTGTAAATTTCCTTGCATTCTAGACACGGTGCTCATTCCAATGAAAGGCCACGCCTTTCCCCCTTACCTGATAGTCGAATAAAACAGCTTTTTTACCGCATATTTGGTGAGTGCCTTCCGTCTCTTTTCACATGGACTGGATGGATGGAGATATGGATGGATGGAGGGATGAATGGATGGAGGGATGAAAGGATGGAGAGATGGAGGGATGGATGGAGGGATGGAGAGATGGATGAATGGATGAATGAATGGCTGGATGGATGGAGGGATGGAGAGATGGATGAATGGATGAATGAATGGCTGGAGGGATGGAGGGATGGAGGGATGGAGGGAGGGATGGATGGAGGGATTGATGGATGGATGGATGGATGAATGGATGGATGAATGGATGGATGGATGGAGAGAGGGAGGGAGGGATGGATGAATGAATGGAGGGATGGAGGGATGAAGGGATGGATGGAGGGATGGATGGATGGATGGAGGGATGGATGGATGGATAGAGGGATGGATGGAGGGATATAGGGATGGATGGAGGGATGGAGGGAGGGATGAAGGGAGGGATGAATGGATAGAAAGATGGAGAGAGGGATGGAGGGAGGGATGAATGGATGGAGGGAAGGATGGATGGAGGAAGGGATGGAGGGATAGAGGGATGGATGGTTGAATGGTTGAATGGATGGAGGGATGGAGGGATGGATGAATGGGAGGGCAAACACCGGCACTACCGCACTCATCCTCGCACACACGCAGGCACTACGGCACTCATCATCCTCGCACACGCAGGCACTACGGCACTCATCATCCTCGCACACACGCAGGCACTACGGCACTCATCATCCTCGCACACACGCAGGCACTACGGCACTCATCATCCTCGCACACACGCAGGCACTAGGGCACTCATCATCCTCGCACACACGCAGGCACTGCAACCCCCATCATCACCGCACACGCAGGCATTACCTCAGTGATGTCCCCGCTGACAGCACGGCTCACTTCAGTTGCTCCGTGGATCTGACACGGAGCGCTCGTGTTCTACGGCGCTCCTGTCATCTTCATGTAGCAGAGCTGGATGCGTTGCGGGACCTCTGTGGATTACGTCGTACCTGGAGGGGTATTTGGGGATTTTAATAAAATGGTGAAAGAGGGTGTTTTTTTGTCTTTTGTTCCAAATAAAGGATTTATTGTTGTGTGTATTTATTTACTTTCACTTACTGTACAGATTAATCATGGAAGGTATCTCGGGGAGACGCCTGCCATGATTAACCCCGTTATTACCCCAATTGCCACCGCACCAGGGCAATTTGGGATGAGCTGGGTAGAGTCCCGGGACTGTGGTATCTAATGGATGTGGCAATTTCGGGCGGCTGCCAGCTGATATTGTTAGGGTGGTGGGCTTCCAATAACGTGGCGCTCTCCATCCTGACAATACCAGCCTCCAGCCGTGTGGCTTTATGCTGGCTGGTATCAAAATTGGGGGGAACGGCATTTTTTTTATTATTATTTATTTATTTATTTTACTGCATGATATAGACTCGCCCGCTGTCGGCTGTGATTGGTTGCAGTGAGACAGCTGTCACTCATTGTGGGGGCATGTCTGACTGCAACCAATTATGGGCGCCGGTGGGTGGGGAAAGCAGGGAATACCAGATTGAATACTGAAGCGGCAGCAATTTTCAAAAGAGGAAAAGCCGCCGGTGCTTTGTGACAGCCGTGCAGCGCCGGGCCCGTGATCGTTGAGTAGGAGAGAGAAGGGGATTGTGCTGGGGATGCAGGACGCATGCAAATACACAATGTGCGCACATAGCCTTATTGTGAAAAGCCACGCTTTTGGTGATAGAACCATTATCGAACGTAACTCGAACTGCCGAACTTGAAGCAAATCGTTCGAATACCGCCCAAAATCACTCGAATTTGAAATTGGCAAACCGTTTGAATCGAACATTGCTCAACTCTAGTGCTGATACCTAAACAATTTATTTTATTCTTTAATAATTCTGCTCAGCTGCATTTACTGTAGGGCAAGCTGAGAATTGTGTCTTACAGATTGTGTTCCTGATACATAAAAAAAATTCCATTTATTCTCTAATAAATTATTCTTAGCTGTGGACATTCTTTAAAATATGCAAGACCTGGGGTAAGGGACAACCCGTAGTTGGTGGTGCACGCAAATGTGGTGGCCATGAGTCAGGGAAAACTGGGCCTGGTGTAGGACCACAGCACACACACTTATCATCTAGACTTAGATTCTTGTCTAGTTTTGCAGGGGGCACAAGACATCACTGTTGAAGCCAGAACAGTGGGAGCAAGTTGTAAGCTGAATGGCAGGTAATGCTTCAGGTCTGTTTACCAGCACCACCCTGTCTTCCACACAGTCCAGTCTGACTAGTCAAGAGTCAGGACCATATAACCCTTACCCTTATCCTCCTTTCTCCTACCATGGTGAGTCTAATGAGACAAGTGACCCAACTCTTTACATTTATGGATTCTTCTGACCTCTCAATGTGCACAGTTAAAGAGGCACATATAGAGATGGTGTGTGGTGATACCTAAATATTTTATCTGCCAAAGCCACAAGAAGGCAAAGTGGGGAATAGCAATTACTGTCTCAAGAGGTGAATTTTGATGATACACACAAAACTGATATCTTTAGGTTCCAAACACCACACAGCAGCAGAGTTGTTAAAAGGTATTCATCAGGACACCCCAAAATGCATGTCGGGATGGGTGTCACAAGTGCACATTGTTCTCCCCCAGGTAATGAACCCTTGTGGTCTCTTCAAGTGAGTACTATAGTATTATCTGTAACTGTTTTTAATTTGTTTATTTGCATGTCTCTAAGGCTCTTGCAGTCTGAAAGCCATCTACCTCATTTGTTTGCACTTAGCACTAAGGGTACTGTCTCACTAAACGACGTACCAGCGATTCCGACCACGACATGACTTGGTCAGGATGGCTTGTGCGTCACTATATGGTCGCTGGTGAGCTGTCAATCAGGCAGATCTCACCAGCGACCAGTGACCAGCCACCAGCGACTCGTGGAAAAGAAGCTGCGCTTGGTATCCAAGGTAAATATCGGGTAACTAAGCAAAATGCTTTGCTTGGGTACCCGATATTTACCCTGGTTACCAGCGCACACCGCTTAGCGCAGGCTCCCTGCACTCGTAGCCAGGGTACACATCGGGTACTAAGGAAAGCGCTTCGCTTAGTTACCCGATGTGTACTCTGGCTACGTGTGCAGTGAGCCAGCACTGGCAGTCTGAGAGCGGCGTACGCTAGTAACCAAGGTAAATATCGGATAACCAAGCAAAGCACTTCGCTTAGTTACCCGATGTGTACCTTGGTTACCAGCGTCCACAGCTTCCAGACGCCAGCTCCCTGCTTCCTGCACATTCAGATCGTTGCTCTCTTGCTGTCAAACACATCAATGTGTGCTTACCAGTGGGAGAGCAACAAGAAAAAAATGAACCAGCACAGTGTGTAACGATCAGCGATTTCACAGCAGGGGCCAGGTCGCTGCTTAGTTTCACACACAGCGAGATCGCTAATGAGGTCACTGGTGCGTCACAAAACCTGTGACTCAGAAGTGATCTCGCTAGCGATCTCGCTATGTAAGAAGTACCCCTTACACAAGTATTCTGCTGCAATCATTTATGGTGTGTTAAATACATGCATTCTATAAAAATATACACTGCTGCATATTGCATGATGACATAAAATTCCTGGTTTCTGGGTTCTCATATCCATATTTTAATATGTACTAAACCAATGTTTAGAGCTCAGTTTAACTTTTTAATATTGATTTCATTTTTGTGGGGATGCCCTCTTACAACTTTGATGCTGTTTTTGTACCTTTTAACAATAAAGAATTTTCATTGATTATCTGACCTTCAATGTCGGGTTTTCTCTTGTTTGGATTGATTTATATACAGTCATGCTTGAAAGTTTTGGCATCCTTGAAATGCTCCAGAAAATGACGTATTTCTCTCAGAAAATAACGCAATTACAAATGTTTTGATAAACACATATTCATTTCGGATGTGTGTATTGGAGCAACACAAAAATTGAGAAAAAAGTAAAATTGGTCATAATTTTACACACAGCCCCAAATAAGGAACAGGCAAAATTGTTGGCACCTTACCAAAATTGTAAAGTTAGTACAAAATCAACTGTGTCAAGAAAGAATGTTGGCAATAGGAAAATAACAAATGAAACAAAATAAGATAGGGAGAAGTTGACTCAATCTGTACAATGATGTGTCTGTTTGTGCCACATTAAGCATGGTGAACATAAAGAGGATAACAAAACTCACGGAGGCCTTGGGAACCAAAAATGTTAAAAAATATTAACAATCTCAGGGTTACAAGCTAATCTCCAGAGATCTTGATGTCCCTTTGTTCACAGTGTGCAACATAATCAAGACGTTTACAACCCATGGAACTGTAGCTAATCTCTCTTAATGTGGATGGCAGAAAGAAAGTAATTAAAGTTTGCAATGCAGGATATGGTGGATAAGCAGTCCCAATCCAGTTTCAAAGAAAATCAAGCTGTTGACCTTTGAATCTATTTTAAACTATGGTGGAGACCCAGGTAGACCCCACTGCTGACACAGAAACAGGAAAAAAGCTAGACTGCAGTTCCCCAAAATGCATGGGAGTAAGCCAAAATCCTCTTGGGAAATTGTTTTGTGGACAGATGAGACAAAGGTAGAGCTTTTTAGTAAAGCACATAATTCTATTGTTTACTGAAAACTTAATAATGGCTACAAAGAAATCAACACAGTACCTACAGTCAAATAGTGTTGATGTTCAAAGATGTTTTAGGGTTGTTTTGCTGCCTCTAGCACTAGGTACCTTAACTGGATGCAAAACACTTCGATATCTGAAGATTACCAAAGGATTTTGGGTTGTAATGCAGTGCCTAGTGTCAGAAAGCTGGGTTTGCGTCCTAGACCAGCAGGACAATGACCGCTAAGAAATTTGAAGAAGCACCCAGAAATGGATGGAAATAAAGAGCTGGATAGTTCTGAAGTGGGCAGCAATGAATCTGGATCTAAATCCCATTGAACACCTGTGGAGAGATCTTAAAATTGCTGTTGAGAGAAGGCACCCTTCAAATATGAGAGACCTTGAGCACTTTGAAAAAGAAGAGAGGCCCAAAATTCCAGTTGAAAGGTATATAAAGCTTTTTTTATTTGGTTAAAGGAAGTGACTAATTGTAGTTATTTTTTCCAAAGGGTGTGCAAGCAAATTTTAAAATGATGATGCCAACAATTTTGTCCAGCCCATTTTTGGAGATTTGTGCAAAAGTATGTCCAATGTTCCTTTTTTTCACTGTTTTTTTGTATGTTGTTCCAATACACACAAAGGAAATAAATATGTATAACAAAATTGTTTAACTGCAATAATTTTCTGGGAGAAATACTTTATGTTTTGGAAAAATTTCATGGGTGTCAACACTTTTGAGCATGACTGTACCCTCTCTGTAAGGCCCGTTTCACACGTCAGTGAAAAACACAGACGTTTTTCACTGGCGTGTAAAACACGCACATGTCCCTGCGTGTGCCGAAAATCACAGCACACGTGGGTTGTCTAAGTGCAATCCGGGCTCCGTTCTCCGTGGCCTGTGATTGCACTTAGAGATTCACTCACCTGCGCCCGCTCCCGCTGTCCGTGGTGCTGAATCCTCCTGCGACGCAGCATCCGGCCGGCGGTGACCCCTGCAGGAGCTGCTTCCGGGTCGGCTGTGTTGCGCATAATGAATATGCACGACAGTAATCAGCCGGCACAGAAGGAGCAGGGAGAACGGGCTGCAGAGGACATCGCTGGACGCCGGGTGAGTTAAAATGTTTATTATTTTAAAAGCACGTTTTTTTCTGGCACGTGTTTCACGGACTACACCACTGCGTGGTCCGTGGAACATCAGTGATGCCAGAAAAAAATGGACATGTCTCCGTGCAGCAATCACGCACACGCGGGTATGCTGCACGGAGACACGTGCAGTGACAAATCACTGACGTGTGAGCAGACCCATTCATTAGAATGGGTCTGCGTATGTCAGTGATTCTGCTACGTTTAAAAAAAAACACAAACGTACCAGAATCACTGACGTGTGAAAGGGGCCTTAGGTCTTGATTTGATCCACAACTGATGCATACTGTCCTACTGATACATACATATTATTTGCATCTATTGTTGATTTTTCTTGAGTACATTGTACTGTCTTTTAATGGCTGTATTGACATTTCTAATGCCTTATTTAGCTAGCCCTCGCACTGCCTGCATCTACTTTGCCTGTTTGAGAGTCAATGATCAGAATGTCTTCTATACTTCTAAGGATGGCTGTATTGCCATTCCACTTGCCCACTTTAGCTAGTGTTTGCACTTTTTGCATCTCCTTTGCCCATTTGAGAGTAAAAAATTAAGTGTTTTCAAAACTGGGATCAGAGTATCTTCTCTATGTCTATTGCTGGCTATACTGCCATTTCTCATGCCCATTTTACTTAGGTCCCACACTGCATCTGCTTTGCCAGTAGGAGAGTGAAGATTTAAAGGGGGCTTTACACACAATGACATCGCTAACGAGATGTCGTTGGGGTCACGGAATTCGTGAGACACATCCGGCCTTGTTAGCGACGTTGTTGCATGTGAAACGTACGAACGACTGCTAACGATCAAAATTACTCACCTAATCGTTGATCGTTGACGCGTCGTTCTAATCCTAAATATCATTGCTGTTGCAGGACGCAGGTTGTTTGTTGTTCCTGAGGCAGCACACATCGCTACATGTGACACCCCAGGAACGAGGAACAACACTGTACCTTTGTTCTCCAGCAACGAGGTGGGCATGTCTTTCTTTCATCTGCTCTCTGCCCCTCCACTTCTATTGGACAGCTGCCGTGTAACGTTGCTTTGACTCCGCATGAACCGCCCCCTTAGAAAGGAGGCGGTTCGCCGGCCACAGCGACGTCGCTAGGCAGGTAAGTATGTTTGACGGGGACTAACGATATTGTGCGCCACGGGCAGCGATTTTCCCGTGATGCACAATGGATTGGTGCGGGTGCTTTCACCAGCGACATCGCTATCGATGTTGCTGCGTGTAAAACAGCCTTTAGAGTGTTTTGAAAATTGTTCCGTAGCTGGGATCAGAGTGTCTTCAGTAAGTCTGTTGCTGGCTGCATTGCCATGGCCCTGGTGAGCTGAACGCCTGGGTCCTCATTCATTCTCTTCTGGTCACCCCACTGCTCCCTACCCTGTGCAACTTGGTGGTTAGTGCCTTGTCCAGGATGCGGGTGTCGATTCCTCTGACCCTGATACTGTCTTTGCACATTCACAAACACATCAGCAACATGTCCACTTTCTTGTCCCAGGACAGCGCCCAGCTTTCTCTACCCCTGACCTTGGAGTGCAAGCGTTAAAATGCTTCCACCTACCTATAGGCCAAAAAAATAAATGGACACATTTTCAGATTGATTTTGCTGCAAATGTTGGTGTTTAGACTTGTGCACATTGATAATTTCCGCAACTTGATAACGGCAAACGTCTCATGGAACTTGATAGCTAGCCCTCACTATTTCTCCAAGTTTGGCATCCCCGCCTTACACAACTTTGTGTCCCATAAGATCACCTCTGCCCCATAGTCATTTTGGCTTGGCCTCACACAGACTGCAGATCTCTTTACCAGTTTATCTACTAATATCGGTGTTTGCTACCTCAATGATTCAATATGCATCGGCCATGTGGTAAGGGACAAGGAAGTGATTGTGCTGTTGATGTTGCATGCACAGGTTAAGATAGTCAGGCAGGTGAAACTGTGCCTGCTGCATGAGCACAACAAAAATGCATAAAATGTATGTCACATTCTGGCCAGTGGGGCACATTATTCTTTATGGAGGGTTATGTTGGTCCCATTATTCTGTATAAGGGCTATGTGAGGCCCTTTATTCTGTATAGAAGACTATGTGGGGCCCATTATTCTGTAAGGAGGGCTATGTGTTGCCTATTCTATATGGAGGTCTATGTTGGGAAAATTATTCTGTAAGGAGGACTATGTGGGGCCCATTGTGTTATATTGAGGACTATTTGGGGCCCATTATTCTCTTTAACGGGCTATGTGGGGACCATTATTCTGTTTAGAGGGCTATATGGACCTCATTATTCTGTTTGAATGGCTATGTGAGGCCCATAATTCTGTATGGAGGCCTATGTGCAGCCTATTATTCTGTATGGAGGGCTAAGTTGAGCCTATTATTCTAAATTGAGAGCTATGTGAGACCCAATATAGTGTATGGAGGACCCATTATTCTGTAAGGGGGACTAAGTCGAGCCAACTTTTCTGTTTTGAGGGCTATCTGGAACCCATTACTCTGTATGGAGGGCTATGTGGGGCCCATTATGCTGTATGGAGGGACATGTGGGTCCATTATTCAGTATGGTGGGCTATGTTGGGCCCATTAATCTGTTTTGAGGGCTATATATGGGACTCTTTCTGTTTGGAAAGCTATGCGGGGCTTGCGACTAGGTTGCTTGGACCTCTTTAGCAATACTTCCATAAAGACCATTCCTAGCCATAATTATCTGAATAGTAATTTTGTTTAGTTGAGTCCCTCTGAGTGTTACCAGTTCTGAGCTGGTGACACTGCTGGACATCTTCTAACTTCAAATGTAATTAAGCATGATATGTCTTTGAGTCTTTTATCTGCTGCACTATGTTTCCTTGGCTGATCATTGTGTCTATAGTCCTACATGTTGCATACCTCCCAACTTTTAAAGAAGGAAAAGAGGGACAAAGTTTGCGGCGCGGTTTTTAGGCCACGCCCCCTAACCACACCCATTTCACAGTCACGGCCATATCCACTCCCCATCCACACCCATTCAGCATGGACACGCAGGCAGCCGGCGGGCCTCCATCATGGACACGCAGGCAGCCGGCGGGCCTCCAGCATGGACACGCAGGCAGCCGGCGGGCCTCCAGCATGGACACGCAGGCAGCCGGCGGGCCTCCAGGATGGACACGCAGGCAGCCGGCGGGCCTCCAGCATGGACACGCAGGCAGCCGGCGGGCCTCCAGCATGGACACGCAGGCAGCCGGCGGGCCTCCAGCATGGACACGCTGGCAGTCGGCGGGCCTCCAGCATGGACACGCAGGCAGCCGGGGGGCCTCCAGCATGGACACGCAGGCAGCCGGCGGGCCTCCAGCATGGAGACGCAGGCAGCCACAGTGAGGCGGCCGGTCGCCTTCCCAGACAGGCGGCCGGCTGCCCGCCTTCACACACAGGCGGCGGGCCGCCGCACAGAGAGGCGGCCAGCCACCCGCACAGAGAGGCGGCGGGCCGCCCGCACAGAGAGGCGGCCGTCCTTCGCAGAAACAGGCGGCTGTCCGCCCGCACAGAGAGGCTGCCGGCCGCCCGCACAGACAGGCGGCGGGGGGCGCCCGCACAGACAGGCGGCGAGGGGCGCCCGCACAGAGAGGCACGGGCCGCCCGAACAGAGAGGCGGCCGGCCGCACGCACAGAGAGGCGGCCGGCTGCCCGCACAATGAAGCGGCGGGCCGCCCGCACAGACAGGCAGCCGGTGGGCCTGCAGCATGGACACGCAGGCAGCCGGCGGGCCTCCAGCATGGACACGCAGGCAGCCGGGGGGGGCCTCCAGCATGGACACGCAGGCAGCCGGTGGGCCTCCAGCATGGACACGCAGGCAGCCGGCGGGCCTCCAGCATGGACACGCAGGCAGCCGGCGGGCCTCCAGCACGGAGACGCAGGCAGCCACAGTGAGGCGGCCGGTCACCTTCCCAGACAGGCGGCCGGCTGCCCGCCTTCACAGACAGGTGGCGGGCCGCCCGCATACACAGGCGGCGGGCCGCCGCACAGAGAGGCGGCCAGCCGCCCGCACAGAGAGGCGGCGGGCCACCCACACAGAGAGGCGGCCGTCCACCGCAGAGACAGGCGGCCATCTGCCCGCACAGAGAGGCGGCCGGCCGCCCGCACAGACAGGCGGGGGGGGCGCCCGCACAGACAGGCGGCGGAAGGGGCCCACACAGACAGTGCGGCGGGCGGCGCCCACACAGACAGGCGGCGAGGGGCGCCCGTACAGAGAGGCACGGGCCGCCCGAACAGAGAGGCGGCCGGCCTCACGCACAGAGAGGCAGCCGCTTGCCCGCACAATGAGGCGGCGGGCCGCCCGCACAGACAGGCGGCCGTCTGCCTGCAGAGAGAGGCGGCTGGCCGACCGCACAGAGAGGTGGCCGGCAGACCGCACAGAGAGGCGGCCGGCTGACCGCACAGAGAGGCGGCCGGCCAACCGCACAGAGAGGCGGCCAGCCGCCCGCACAGAGAGGCGGCCGGCCGACCGCACAGAGAGGCGGCCGGCCGCCCGCACAGACAGGCGGCGGGTGGTGCCCGCAACGATAGGCGGCCAGCGTCCCGCCTTCACAGACAGGCGGCCGTCCGCCCGCAGAGACAGGCGGCCATCCGCCCGCAGAGACAGGCGGCCAGGCGCCCACACAGACAGGCGGCGGGGGGCGCCCGCACAGACAGGCGGCGGGGGCGCCCGAACAGAGAGGTGGCCGGCCGCATGCACAGACAGGCGGACGTCCGCCCGCAGAGACAGGCGGCCAGGCGCCCGCACAGACAGGCGGCCAGCCGCCCGCCTTCACAGACAGGCGGCCGCCCGCCCGCCTTCACAGACAGGCGGCCGTCCGCCCGCAGAGACAGGCGGCCGACCGCCCGCACAGTGAGGCGGCCGGGCGCCTTACAGACAGGCGGCGGGGGGCGCCCGCAAAGACAGGAGGCCGGCCACCCGCCTTCACAGACAGGCTGCCGGCCGTCCGCAGAGACAGGCGGCCGTCCGCCCGCAGAGAGAGGCGGCCGGCCGCCCGCACAGAGAGGCGGCCGGCGGCCCGCACAGAGAGGTGGCCGGCCGCCCGCACAATGAGGCGGCGGGCCGCCCGCACAGACAGGCGGCGGGGGGGGCGCCCGCACAGACAGGCGGCCGGCCGCCCGCCTTCACAGACAGGCGGCCATCCGCCCGCAGAGACAGGCGGCTGTCCGCCCGCAGAGAGAGGCGGCCGGCCGCCCGCCTTCACAGACAGGCGGCGGGCCGCATGCACAGACAGGCGGCGGGCCGCCGCACAGAGAGGCGGCCGGCCGACCGCACAGAGAGGCGGCCGTCCGCCCGCCATCACAGACAGGCGGCCATCCGCCCGCAGAGACAGGCGGCCGTCCGCCCGCAGAGAGAGGTGGCCCGCCGACCGCACAGAGAGGCGGCCGGCCGACCGCACAGAGAGGCGGCCGGCCGACCGCACAGAGAGGCGGCCGGCCGCCTGCACAGAGAGGCGGCCGGCCGACCGCACAGAGAGGCGGCCGGCCGACCGCACAGAGAGGCGGCCGGCCGCCCGCACAGACAGGCGGCGGGTGGTGCCCGCAACGATAGGCGGCCAGCGTCCCGCCTTCACAGACAGGCGGCCGTCCGCCCGCAGAGACAGGCGGCCATCCGCCCGCAGAGACAGGCGGCCAGGCGCCCACACAGACAGGCGGCGGGGGGCGCCCGCACAGACAGGCGGCGGGGGCGCCCGAACAGAGAGGTGGCCGGCCGCATGCACAGACAGGCGGACGTCCGCCCGCAGAGACAGGCGGCCAGGCACCCGCACAGACAGGCGGCCAGCCGCCCGCCTTCTCAGACAGGCGGCCGTCCGCCCGCCTTCACAGACAGGCGGCCGTCCGCCCGCAGAGACAGGCGGCCGACCGCCCGCACAGTGAGGCGGCCGGGCGCCTTACAGACAGGCGGCGGGGGGCGCCCGCAAAGACAGGAGGCCGGCCACCCGCCTTCACAGACAGGCTGCCGGCCGTCCGCAGAGACAGGCGGCCGTCCGCCCGCAGAGAGAGGCGGCCGGCCGCCCGCACAGAGAGGCGGCCGGCGGCCCGCACAGAGAGGTGGCCGGCCGCCCGCACAATGAGGCGGCGGGCCGCCCGCACAGACAGGCGGCGGGGGGGCGCCCGCACAGACAGGCGGCCGGCCGCCCGCCTTCACAGACAGGCGGCCATCCGCCCGCAGAGACAGGCGGCTGTCCGCCCGCAGAGAGAGGCGGCCGGCCGCCCGCCTTCACAGACAGGCGGCGGGCCGCATGCACAGACAGGCGGCGGGCCGCCGCACAGAGAGGCGGCCGGCCGACCGCACAGAGAGGCGGCCGACCGCACAGAGAGGCGGCCAGCCGCCCGCACAGACAGGCGGCCGCAGAGTCAGGCGGCCGTCCGCCAGCAGAGACAGGCGGCCGGGCACCCGCACAGACAGGCGGCCGGCCGCTCGCCTTCACAGACAGGCGGCCGTCCGCCCGCCATCACAGACAGGCGGCCATCCGCCCGCAGAGACAGGCGGCCGTCCGCCCGCAGAGAGAGGTGGCCCGCCGACCGCACAGAGAGGCGGCCGGCCGACCGCACAGAGAGGCGGCCGGCCGACCGCACAGAGAGGCGGCCGGCCGCCCGCACAGAGAGGCGGCCGGCCGACCGCACAGAGAGGCGGCCGGCCGACCGCACAGAGAGGCGGCCGGCCGCCCGCACAGACAGGCGGCGGGTGGTGCCCGCAACGATAGGCGGCCAGCGTCCCGCCTTCACAGACAGGCGGCCGTCCGCCCGCAGAGACAGGCGGCCATCCGCCCGCAGAGACAGGCGGCCAGGCGCCCACACAGACAGGCGGCGGGGGGCGCCCGCACAGACAGGCGGCGGGGGCGCCCGAACAGAGAGGTGGCCGGCCGCATGCACAGACAGGCGGACGTCCGCCCGCAGAGACAGGCGGCCAGGCACCCGCACAGACAGGCGGCCAGCCGCCCGCCTTCTCAGACAGGCGGCCGTCCGCCCGCCTTCACAGACAGGCGGCCGTCCGCCCGCAGAGACAGGCGGCCGACCGCCCGCACAGTGAGGCGGCCGGGCGCCTTACAGACAGGCGGCGGGGGGCGCCCGCAAAGACAGGAGGCCGGCCACCCGCCTTCACAGACAGGCTGCCGGCCGTCCGCAGAGACAGGCGGCCGTCCGCCCGCAGAGAGAGGCGGCCGGCCGCCCGCACAGAGAGGCGGCCGGCGGCCCGCACAGAGAGGTGGCCGGCCGCCCGCACAATGAGGCGGCGGGCCGCCCGCACAGACAGGCGGCGGGGGGGCGCCCGCACAGACAGGCGGCCGGCCGCCCGCCTTCACAGACAGGCGGCCATCCGCCCGCAGAGACAGGCGGCTGTCTGCCCGCAGAGAGAGGCGGCCGGCCGCCCGCCTTCACAGACAGGCGGCGGGCCGCATGCACAGACAGGCGGCGGGCCGCCGCACAGAGAGGCGGCCGGCCGACCGCACAGAGAGGCGGCCGACCGCACAGAGAGGCGGCCAGCCGCCCGCACAGACAGGCGGCCGCAGAGTCAGGCGGCCGTCCGCCAGCAGAGACAGGCGGCCGGGCACCCGCACAGACAGGCGGCCGGCCGCTCGCCTTCACAGACAGGCGGCCGTCCGCCCGCCATCACAGACAGGCGGCCATCCGCCCGCAGAGACAGGCGGCCGTCCGCCCGCAGAGAGAGGTGGTCGGCCGACCGCACAGAGAGGCGGCCGGCCACCCACACAGTGAGGCGGCCGGCCGCCCGCGCAGACAGGCGGCGGGGGGCGCCCGCACAGACAGGCGGCCGGCCGCCCACCTTCACAGACAGGCGGCCGGCCACCCGCAGAGACAGGCGGCCGTCCGCACGCAGAGAGAGGCGGCCGGCCGCCCGCACAGAGAGGCGGCCGGCCGCCCGCACAGAAAGGCGGCGGGCCGCCCGCACAGACAGGCGGCGGGGGGCGCCCGCACAGACAGGCGGCCGGCCTCCTGCCTTCACAGACAGGCGGCCGTCCGCCCGCAGAGAGAGGCGGCCGGCCGCCCGTCCTCACAGACAGGCAGCGGGCCGCCCGCACAGACAGGCGGTGGGCCGCCGCACAGAGAGGCGGCAGGCCGACCGCACAGAGAGGCGGCAGGCCGACCGCACAGAGAGGCAGCCGGCCGCCCCCACAGTGAGGCGGCTGGCCGCTTGCCCGCACAGACAGGCGGCAGGGAGCACCCGCACAGACAAGCGGCCGGCCGCCCGCCTTCACAGAAAGGCGGCCGGCCGCCCGCCTTCACAGACAGGCGGCCGTCCACCCGCAGACAGGCGGCCGTCCGCCCGCAGAGACAGGCGTCCGGCCGACCGCACAGAGAGGCGGCCGGCCGACCGCACAGAGAGGCGGCCGCCCGCCCGCACAATGAGGCAGCGGGCCGCCCGCACAGACAGGCGGCGGGGGGCGCCCGCACAAACAGGCGGCCGTCCGCCCGCAGAGACAGGCGGCCGTCCGCCCACAGAGAGAGGCGGCCGGCCGACCGCACAGAGAGGCGGCCGGCCGACCGCATAGAGAGGCGGCCGGCCGCCCGCACAATGAGGCGGCGGTCCGCCCGCACAGACAGGCGGCGGGGGGCGCCCACACAGACAGGCGGCCGGCCACCCGCCTTCACAGACAGGCGGCCGTCCACCCGCAGAGACAGGCGGCCGTCCGCCCACAGAGAGAGGCGGCTGGCCGCCCGCCTTCACAGACAGGCGGCGGGCCGCCCGCACAGACAGGTGGCGGGCCGCCGCACAGAGAGGCGGCCGGCCGACCGCACAGAGTGGCGGCTGGCCGCTCCCACAGTGAGGCGGCCGGCCGCCCGCACAGACAGGCGGCCGGCCGCCCGCCTTCACAGACAGGCGGCCGGCCGCCCGCCTTCACAGACAGGTGGCCGTCCGCCCGCAGAGACAGGCGGCCGTCCGCCCGCACAGACAGGTGGCGGGCCACCGCACAGAGAGGCGGCCGGCCGACCGCACAGAGTGGCGGCTGGCCGCTCCCACAGTGAGGCGGCCTTCACAGACAGGTGGCCGTCCGCCCGCAGAGACAGGCGGCCGTCCGCCCACAGAGAGAGGCGGCCGGCCGACCGCACAAAGAGGCGGCCGGCCGACCGCACAGAGAGGCGGCCGGCCGCCCGCACAGAGAGGCGGCCGGCCGCCCACACAATGAGGCCGCGGGCCGCCCGCACAGACAGGCTGCGGGGGGCGCCCGCACAGACAGGCGGCCGGCCGCCCGCAGAGACAGGCGGCCGTCCGCCCGCAGAGACAGGCGGCCGGCCGACCGCACAGAGAGGCGGCCGGCCGACCGCACAGAGAGGCGGTGGGGGGCGCCCGCACAGACAGGCGGCCGGCCGACCGCCTTCACAGACAGGCGGCCGTCCGCCCGCAGAGACAGGCGGCCGGCCGACCGCACAGAGAGGCGGCCGGCCGACCGCACAGAGAGGCGGGGAGAGAGTGGGTGGGCGGAGTCCGGGAGACGGCCGTCCCGCCCGTGGCAACGGGACAAACAATGTAAAGCGTGATAGTCCCGCTGTATCCGGGATGGTTGGGAGGTATGCATGTTGGCATGTTGGCATTTTCTTGGTGCTTCTTTAAAATTTGAACAGCAAAAACCCCAGTCTGGTGTGCAATCTTTGGCTAGTAGAGACCTTGCTGTAAGAGTCACACTTGCATGTGGCTTGTGTGAGATTCGAGTTGCATCACCCATAACGGCCTGCCGCTCTCCAGATGGGAGTGTGCAGCTTCATGTATTTCTATGGTGCTGCACCCTCTTGTCCAGTAAGCGGTAGGCCATGGCGGATGATGAGACTTGATTCTCGGGCAAGTGACCTGTGATGAAACAGTCTTCTACAACCTCATCATAGTAACAGAGTTTGGCTGATCTTCAGCCTGTTTTAGGCCTCCTACATAGTTGGGTTTTTTTTTCGTTTAATGATAGTTTTTCAACCTATATGTGAAAATAATGATAATTTTCACGTTTGCTATAATTATTTACTCCTGCCCCTGACAATTATTCTACAAAACCCTTTAGTTATTGAAAAAGTACCTTGAAGAATTGGTTATGTTTTAATGAAAAAGAGTGGTTATACTAAATGCAGATTTAAATTGGATTTCTCTTTTGCTCATTTACTTTGAATTTAGTTAATTGATAAAAAAAAATAACACTTTTACTTTGAAAGCTTTTTTTACTAAGCAGCATTTGTCCACACCTGCCGACATTATTTGCACTCTACTGCACATATTTGCACACACTACTATGAATCCTGATTGATACTAACACTAAAGGCCACTTTACACGCAGCGACATCGCTAGCAATGTCGCTGCCGATCGCACCTGCCTCCGTCGGTTGTGCGTCACGGGCAAATCGCTGCCCGTGGTGCACAACATCATTGGTCCCCATCACACATACTTACCTGCCTAGCGACATCACTGTGGCCGCCTCCTTTCTAAGGGGGCAGTTAAGGCCGGTTTCACACATCCGGCTTTTTGCCGTTTTACCGGATCCGGCGCTCTCCCGTACAGATAATACAGTACAATGACAGCGCTGTAACTTCCGGGTCACATGTGCCGGTCACATGACAGCATGTGACCGGCGCTTGTTGCTCTGTCATTGTACTGTATTAACTGTACGGGAGAGCGCCGGATCCGGCAAAGCGGCAAAAAGCCGGATGTGTGAAACCGGCCTAATGCGGTGTCACAACGACGTTACACGGCAGCCGTCCAATAGAAGCGGAGGAGCGAAAAGCAGCCGAAAGAAAGACACGACACCTCGTTGTGGGAGGACGCAGGTACGGTGTTGTTCCTCGTTCCTGGGGTGTCACATGTTACGATATGTGCTGCCTCAGGAACGATGAACAACCTGCGTCCTGCAACAGCAACGATATTTGGGATTAGAACGACATGTCAACGATTAACGATTAGGTGAGTAATTTTGATCGTTAGCAGTCATTCGTACGTTTCACATACAGCGATGTTGCTAACGAGGCCGGATGTGCGTCACGAATTCCGTAACCCCAACGACATCTCGTTAGCGATGTCGTTACGTGTAAAACCCCCTTAAAACATCCTCAGACTATTCAAGTGTGGTGCTGCTCTTGATCCAATGAAGTGGCTTCACTCTTAATTTTGCTTAAGAATACTGCCATGAATGAAAAATAGTACCAAAACATCCTCCAAGAGACACTTCCCCCAACAATCTAGAAGCAATTTGGTGATACTTTTTCCAACATGATGTAACATGATATAACACAAAGTGATAACTGCCGTATTTTCCAGTTTGTAAGACACACTTTTTTTTCCAAAAAACTGGGGGAAAAATGGGGGTGCATCTTGCAAACCGCATATGGCTAACCGGGGCAGCAGTGGTGGCGCACGGTCTGTAATACAGAGGGCTCGGAGTGGGTGTCACTACAGTGGAGCAGCTCAGGAGGATCTGTGAGTAGCAACAGAGGGTCGGCAATACTAAGCTCGTAGGGTGTCACGGCAGCAAACGACATTCATCTGCTGGTGGACTCGGAGGAGGGGATGTCGCGGCTCAAGAGGGTCAGTGTGTGGCAGTGTAGCATCGGTGATACTGCGGGCTCATGGGGCGCTGCCACTGCAGGCACCATTGATCTGCCGGCAGACTGCGGTTGATGCAAAGGACTTCAAGAAAATGGCTGCAGAGACCAACCTGCGCATGCGCCACCTCTGTGGCCATTTTCTTGAGGTCTATCATGTCAACTGCCAGCAGATCAATGGTGCTCACCGCTTCGCCAACCCCGTGAGCCAGCAGTATCGCCGACCCTCTGCTGCTGCACACTGACCCTCTTCAGCTGTGACACCCCCTCCTCTGAGCCCGAAGCATCACCTACCCTGCTCCCTGTGACCGTCCAAAAATTATTTTTTTCCTACTTCAAATTTGGAGTGCATCTTATAATCCAGTGTGTCTTATAAAATGAAAAATATGGTTAGAAGCTCTGTGAACAAAATATTGAAATGTTTAGTCCATGACCTGGAAACTCTTCAGATCCCAATGCTAAATTCACTAGTTTAGTATTATCTAGCATCAGGTACTTATATCCTACACATCTTAGAATTTAGGTTCCTCTCCCAATAGACCAAGAGTTTCTTCAGTTCCAACACTGTCAGCACCATGTCTGCTATTAGGCCAGAGTGTACAGAATCTCACACAAAATTATATAGTAGCACTCATTAAGCGCCAAGACATACTGTATGCAAAGATAGAATATATGAAAAATAAACTGCATAATGCTATATAAAATATTCTTAGAAAAATTAAGATTCTTAGCTCAAGAAATGATCAATTCATGTGTGCCCACTGCCCATCAACCCCAGAAAGTTAACCTTTTTTTGATGGGATCCTATTGTAGTGTCTTGCCTTTCCTGGACTAAGGGGTACTTTGCACACTACGACATCGCAGGAGCGATGTCGGTGGGGTCATGTTGAAAGTGACGCACTTCCGGCGTCGCTCTCGACATCGTAGTGTGTAAAGCCTAGATGATACAATTAACGAGCGCAAAAGCGTCGTAATTGTATCATCGGTGTAGCGTCGGCAAAAACCATAATTACCTTGCTGCGACGGTCCGATGTTCCTCGTTCCTGCGGCAGCACACATCGTTGTGTGTGAAGTCGCATGAGCGAGGCACATCTCCTACCTGCGTCCCGGCTGCAATGCGGAAGGAAGGAGGTGGGCGGGATGTTTACGTCCCGCTCATCTCCGCCCTTCCGCTCCTATTGGCCGCCTACCATGTGACGTCGCAGTGATGCCGCACGACCCGCCCCCTTAATAAGGAGGCGGTTCTCTGGCCACGTCGCATAGCAGGTGAGTGCATGTGAAGCTGCCGTAGTGATAATATTCGCTACGGCAACTATCGCAATGATATCGCAGCTGCGATGGGGGCGGGGACTATCGCACTTGGCATCGCAGCATCGGCTTGCGAAGTCATAGTGTGCAAAGTACCCCTAAAAGTCTACTTATATATGAGCAGATAGGATCTGACACTAATTATAATTAAGTGGTGGCTGATGGTCGGAGAGCACAGACAGAATAGGAGGCTTTCTACCCCTCAAATTTACACTGAAACCCCCCCCCAAAAACTACATCTTCAAATATATAAGATATGAAAAACAGTGAATTGATATACATAGTGTAGGTTAAAGAACCATCAATTCATATAACCAGATAAGGACTAAGTGTAAGGGCAAAATCGCATGAACATTTAGAAGAAAGAGAGGAGGAAAAAGCGACCATAAAAGCCCAGTCACCGAATTAATTTATTTAATTTAATTTTATTAATTGCAGGTAAAAAATCACACTACCAATATAATTAGTGCAGGTATTAGTAGGAACAACAATGTTAGCTTTTAATAGCTATACTCAAGACAGGACCACATTGTACTATCAATGCATATGCATGACAAAAGTCGTAAATATTAGCAGGCTAAGAAGGCTGAAACTGAGCAGCAAAATATTATAGAATTAGATGAAAATAACCTCCAAAATACCACACGTTTATAAAGTGGTTAGTTATCAAAGACTGATATTTTACAAGCTGGCCACAAGGGGTCACTCAAAGTGAGCCCATATGGATAAACCAGTACTATCAATGCACATGCATGACAAAAGTCATAAATATTAGCAGGCTAAGAAGGCTGAACCTAAACAACAAAATATTATAGAATTTAGATGAAAATAGCCTCCAAAATACCCCACATTTATAAAGTGGTTAGTTATCAAAGATTGGTAATTTACCAGCTGGCCACAAGGGGTCACTCAAAGTGAAACCATATGGATGAACCAGTCATTTAATACATCAAGGCATCCTATCCTTACATACATAATATTCCCTGGGATGCCTTCTCCATATAGACATTGGCTGGTATATCCAAATATAAGTGCCAAGAGGAGGATCCATACCTAAAGACCGTCAGTCAGAAAATTGCAGCACAAAACGCCGCTAAGGTGGTTTACCTGAGGAGGGCTTGAAACACTCGACATGTGTTTCGGTAATCTTCGTCAAGGGGCGTGTCTAATGGCCCGAGCAGGAGGTTTAAGTACTGCCCACCTCCAATCACCGTGCAGCATCCATGATGACGTGGAGTCGTCATGGTGACCTACCGACGCAACGCTGGCGGCCACGTCATGGGTCATCCCGCTCAGGTACATCACGTGACCCAAGCAGGGAGGAGCCGTACAGATACAGCACAACAAGGGAGCTTCGGAACACCATGACAACTGCGCGTACAGGAGCCAGGGAAGGATAGAAACCCTTTAATGGGGCAAATCGTACAAGTATAGCTAGTTACATCAAAAAGAGGGTTGTCCCATATATAGTGCACACATACACACATGAAAATAAATCGATCCATAGCAGGTTAGATCAGAAAAAATGGTGTTATAATATACGGCGATAATCATATAAGGGGATGTTAATACCTAATATCAATAGCTAAAACCGATGGATAATTATAGCCACATGGACCACAATATAAAGGTGGATATTAAATTCAAACATACACATAAGAACATACAAATACTATAGCATAAATAAATATATTACGCTGTCTCCCATCCAGCAATTGGACAGAATCACAGCTGCTTCACAATTTAGAAAGAATAGGTGTATCACTATATATCAAAATTCTCTGATGGCATAAAGAAGATGTAGATCCACTATGTCCATTTAGGTCCGTATTCACTGATGGTATAGGGAAGAGATATATACACTATGATAGCCATCAACACCAATCGCTCGGATCCCTCTTCATGGATCAAGATTTTAACCTTTTTAGAATATAATAAAAGGAGGGCAATTAGCCAAAAATTAATTACACCAATTAATCATCTTCTTTATGCCATCAGAGAATTTGGGTATATTGTGATACCCCTATTCTTTCTAAATTGTAAAGCAGCTGTTTGTCTGTCTAATTGCTAGATGGGAGACAGCGTAATATATTTATTTATGTTATAGTATTTGTATGTTCTTATGTGTCTATTTGAATATGTATGTATCATACATCCCTGGTCAGGGTCTGGTGTCACTCTGCTCTGCGCGGGGCCACTGTCACTCTGCGTTGTGTGGGGCATGTGATGCCCCTCTGGTCTGTGCGGGGCCTGTGTCGCTCTTCTGTGTGCAGGGTCGGCGACGCCACTCTGCTCCGTGCGGGGCCAGTGTCGCTCTGCTCTGTACGGGGCCGCTGTCACTCTGCTCTGTGCGGGGCTGGTGATGCCGCTCTGCTTCATGCGGGGCCAGTGTCGCTCTGCTCTGTGCGGGGCTGGTGTCGCTCTGCTCTGTGCGGGGCCCCTGTCACTCTGCTCTGTGCGGGGCCAGCGATGCTAATCTGCTCTGTGCTGGGCCGGTGTCACTCTGCTCTGTGCGGGACCGCTGTCACTCTGCTCTGTGGGGGGCAAGCTATGCCAATCTACTCTGTGCGGGGCCGGTGTCGCTCTGCTATGTTCAGGGCCGCTGTCACTCTGCTCTGTGCAGGGCCGACGATGCTGCTCTGCTCTGTGTGGGGCCGGTGTCGATCTGCTCTGTGCGGGGCCGGTGTTGCTCTGCTCTGTGCGGGGCCGTCGATGCCACTCTGCTCCGTGCAGGGACACTGTCCCTCTGCTCTGTGTGGGGCCGGCGATGCCGCTCTGCTCCGTGCGGGGCCGGTGCCACTCTGCTCTGTGCGGGGCCGGTGTCGCTCTGCTCTGTGCGGGGCCACTGTCACTCTGCTCTGTGCGGGGCCAGCGATGCTAATCTGCTCTGTGCTGGGCCGGTGTCACTCTGCTCTGTGCGGGACCGCTGTCACTCTGCTCTGTGCGGGGCAAGCTATGCCAATCTACTCTGTGCGGGGCCGGTGTCGCTCTGCTATGTTCAGGGCCGCTGTCACTCTGCTCTGTGCAGGGCCGACGATGCTGCTCTGCTCTGTGTGGGGCCGGTGTCGATCTGCTCTGTGCGGGGCCGGTGTTGCTCTGCTCTGTGCGGGGCCGTCGATGCCACTCTGCTCCGTGCGGGGCCGGTGTCGCTCTGCTCTGTGCGGGGCCACTGTCCCTCTGCTCTGTGTGGGGCCGGCGATGCCGCTCTGCTCCGTGCGGGGCCGGTGCCACTCTGCTCTGTGCGGGGCCGGTGTCGCTCTGCTCTGTGCGGGACCACTGTCACTCTGCTCTGTGCGGGGCCAGTGTCGCTCTGGTCTGTGCGGGGCCGCTGTCACTCTGCTCTGTGCAGGGCCAGTGATGCCAATCTGCTCTGTGCGGGGCCGGTGTCACTGTGCTCTGTGCGGGGCTGCTGTCACTTTGCTCTGTGCGGTGCAAGCGATGCCAATCTGCTCTGTGCGGGGCAAGTGTTGTTCTGCTCTGTGTGGGGCTGCTGTCACTCTGCTCTGTGCGGGGCCGGCGATGCCGCTCTGCTCTGTGCGAGGCTGGTGATGGAGCAGCCAAGCAGAACGGAGCAGCCGTGCACAGAGCAGCCGAGCAGGATGGAGCAGCCATGCAAAAAGCAGCTGAGCAGGACGGAGCAGCCGTGCACAGACCAGCCGAGCAGGATGGAGCAGCCATGCACAGAGCAGGACGGAGCGGCTCAAAACAGAACCAATTCACAGAACAGCGTCGCACAGACCAGCAGTGCCGGAGCATCTCCCTGCCTCCTTTGACCCCTCTGCACAACCCCCCCGGTAAGGTACATTCGGATTTTAAGACGCATCCCTCATTTTCCTCCCAAAGGTTTGGGAGGAAAATTGCGTCTTATAATCCGAAAAATACGGTAGTTTACTTAGAAAAATTTTATTAGCGCAAGAACTGGCCATTTCATGTGTACCTATCAACCGGGGCAAGGTGAACTTTCTTTGATAGGGCCCTGGCCTACTGTCATGCCTCTCCTGAATGAAAAGTCTACAAATATATGAGCAGACGCATTAAAACCACCCTGTGGCTGATGATCGGAGAGCACAGTCAGAATATGAAGCTGTCTACACCTCCAATATATACTGCAAAAAAAAAAGTGTGAAGAATGCCAGGATTTCTAGAGTGGAAAAAAAAAATCCCCCATTTCTTTATTAGCCCCCAATCTTTACTAAGCATTATTTCTGCCCACATATGAAAAACGTATTACTTTTTCTATTATTTTTTTGCAGTACCACATGACCACTTCATATTAAATTGAAATTTAAATTAAAAAAACAGATTTTGGTTCCCATCTGTGAGAACAACTGTTTTTTTGTATTATTTAACACTTTTAGACCGATTTATCTCTCACAGGAAGTAATAGGGTATTTGTGATTTCTGCAATATAACCAGAAAAATATGTGTCATTTATCAGTGCATTAATAATGTCAGCAAGGTAATGGACTGCATCCTAATTTGAATCTCAGTCTTGTCTTACAATGTAATTAAAAGGCAATAATTCATTTAATGAAGAATTTCATTCTTTCATTATTGATCTTTCCATGGTGAATTAAATGATATCTATCCAATGATAATCCATCATTCTTAAAGAACTTGGACAATAAATCTTGCCTATCTTAGAGACACACTCGAGGAAAAGAGATTACAGCACCG